>NW_024426552.1:27452844-27565080 GCF_017311325.1 Ursus maritimus
GGGGTGGCGAGTCAGCAAAAGGCGTTAATTGTGTCTAACACAGCCATCATCCTTGGGGCGATATTACGTATCACACTGTCTATCAAGCTAACCCCTTGTCACACGTCAGGATCTTTTTATTTCAGCTTATTTAAAAGGGAAACAAGGAGTTTTAAAGATAGCTGGTGGGGAAACATGACTGTAAGAGTGCTTGTAGGAACAAAGAGCCTTCCAAGCTGACTTGCACTAAACTGGGCTGTGACTTCTGAAAGGACAATACATGGTTTTATAAATTACTGGCTCCTGGTAATTTTCAAATTACCAGGTTATTTTTCAGTATCACCAGCTTATTCTGAATATATTAGAAACCTGGAATGAAATTAAATTCTTGAGATAGAACATATTCTTAGGATTTATTGGTATATAAAGGACATAACATCAGATATCCACCATTCCAAACAATGTATAAAATTAAATAGATAGCGACGAAATATCCATTTTTTGACTCAATGACTCTAAAGACTGTTGAATATGTATTTAGGAGAATCATTTACTTTGGAACATATCAGGAATTATTTATAATTACCTGCCTAGAATGAGTTACATAAGAATAAAAATTTAGCTTTGTAGGCAAAAAGTATCCAAGGGAACAAGTCTTCTATTAATATATTGAGCTTTTTCTCAAAACCAGTGAATGAAATTGACCCAGAGGTCTCATTGTAATTCCATGCTAAATGTGGACAAATTCAGTTTTACTTCCAACCTTAGACTGAGCATGCCTAAATGCTCCTTTTGATTTATTAATTTCTCTATGCGTATGCCTTCTTTTTCTGACACCAAGTAGAGCGTCTCAAATTAGATAAATGCATTTGTATTCGTTTTTGGTTTTTTGACCAATATGATCTTTATGACACATACCGGTGGATCTACTCAGATGTTTCTGTTTGTTTTGTTGTTGTTAGTTGTTTATTAGTTGGTTGGTTAGTAATCCATGTCATTCCATCATGGAAATTAGTTTGTGGCTAGCTCACTTCCAGAAGGCTTAGCTTAGAATTCATAGATCTTTCAGCTGCCATCCCCAAGAGCAGAAGTAACACTATAAATTGAAAATAATTTAATAGATTTTCTTCAGGGTTCTTAACACTATAACATAAAACTTATGAAGGCATTTTGTCAACTGTAAATATTATAATGTTAATAATAGTTATACCTTCAGTGCCGTTAGATATTCCAGAGAGAAGAGCTTTTTTAATCCTGTATTTGCAATATACTGATGCTTATTGAACCATAATCTAATATATTTAGCAATTTTATCAGTGAAAGTCACAAATCCTAAGTGTCCTTTCCTTTCTCTTTCCTATTTTATAGCGCAGCAGCAGTTTTGGGAATTTTGATCGTTTTCGGAATAATTCCATTTCAAAGCCAGATGATTCAACGGAGGTTAGTATTTTATTACAATTTTATGAATGTTATGCAAACACGTTAGGAAAAATTATGAAACCAATATTACTTTTGCAAAGCACAGTAAGAAAAATAAGTATATTTAAAAATCACAGTCTTGCCTATATTTTTGTAATAAACGAGCAAAGAACTACTTAGTACCTAATTATCATGCTGGGTATTTATAGTCAAAAGTTCTGTAAGGGGGCGCCTGGGTGGCACAGCGGTTAAGTGTCTGCCTTTGGCTCAGGGCGTGATCCTGGCGTTATGGGATCGAGCCCCACATCAGGCTCCTCTGCTGTGAGCCTGCTTCTTCCTCTCCCACTCCCCCTGTTTGTGTTCCCTCTCTCGCTGGCTGTCTCTATCTCTGTCGAATAAATAAATAAAATTAAAAAAAAAAAAAAAAGTTCTGTAAGAAGCCTAACATCAGGAAAAGCAGAACATGAACTTAAGAAAAGAGTGACAATTTAAAGTAACACAAATAAGCCCAAATTTCTGAGCATTTCCACCATAAAACAATATATGTTAAATTTTATGTAAATGGTAATTTCTTTAATTTAATTTAATGATTAAATGGCTTAGTTGTAAATTTGTCAAGGAGAACATATGGTTGCTCAATTGCACTCACACTTCTACCATATGCATTGAAATGTCTCATAGGTGACTATTACATTCACATTTGCCAACCATGAACACTTTAAATGTAGCTTAAGGAAAGCTTCCCATAAAATTAAGTCTATATAAAAATAATGGTAATAATAATACCTACATTTAATTGAACATTTATCGTGATACAAGCACGACACTAAACACTTTACCTACCTATAATCTAGGAACTATGAGTATTATTATGTTACCAATGAAAAATATATTTTGTTGAGTAAAATTAGTTCTAAAGTAGGGTTAATAAATGACAAAGGCAGAACTCAACATCTTGTCTGACTTCAAGTTTGCATTTCTGTTACATTGTCTCACAAATCATAGACCAACTGTGATGTGATTAATGCAAGGTTTAACAACTGATCAAATAGTAGAGGTGGGATATATATTGAGAAAACTAAAAACATATTATCACTGAACCTGATTAAGGAACTCCACATGTGATACATTTTAGATCAATAGGTTTTGGATCTAATGTATTTCTTAATTATTCATTCTCATTATTGTATGTTTATTTTTTTGTTTTTTTATAAAGAATTTTTCCTGTTACATTTAATTTCTCAACATACTTTTCAGATTCCTATGTGTATATGTCTATAATATTTTTAAATATTGGTATTTCAGTAATGGATATTCTAAACAAAAGAAATGAAATTAGAATGACATTTAGTATTACTTTATAAACATATCCATTAGTACACATATATGCGTGTGTGTATAATATATCCCCTTTTATACGTACGTATATTATTTATATCCCCTTTTATCTATTATATACACATGCATATGGATAAACCTGTAAATAGCTGTATAGTCTATCCACATTTATTTAGTTTTAAATAAGACAATATTTGTATATAAATAGTGAGAAACCCTATATAATTTCATTTCCAATTAACATCTTATATAAACCCTTAACTTTCCTTAATCACACATAGATTGTAGGTTCTACACAGTAGAATCTGTGATTTAGTATATAATTCTAGGGCTAACCTGTGACAGTAACTCAGGCTCATTCAGGTTCATTGATTAGTAATTGTGGCTTAGTAATTTGTGAAAGAATTTAGTGAACCTGAAAAAGTAGTTCGCACGTTTTTCAGCAATGCAGCATTCAGTCATTCAAAAAGTATTTCTTGAGCACTTACTTTGTGACAGGGTTTCCATTAGGCACTCAGAAATTACTGTTGCAATAATTGATGAAACTCTCTATTTCATGAAGCCTAAAGTATAGAGGGAGAGACAGATCTTAGAAAAGCAATAACAACTGTAAATAAATATCTAATAAAGTGATTTAGGCTCTGAAAGAGAACAGCATAGAAAAATGTGAAAGTTTAAAATATGCTGAAGTAGTTTCTTTGAAAAAATGATAGAAAAACCTCAAGTGTAAAATATTTGTGATGCTGGGGCACCTGGGTGGCTCAGTCGGTTAAGGGTCTGCCTTCAGCTCAGGTTGTGATCCCAGGGTTCTGGGATCCAGCGCCACATCTGGCTCCTTGCTCAGCGGGGAGCTTGCTTCTACCTCTCCCTCTGCCTGCCCCTCCCCCTGCTTGTGTGCTCACACGTGCGCAAGCGCGCGCGCATTCTCTCTCTGTCAAATAAATAAAAATCTTAAAAAATATATTTGTGATACTTTTTGAAGCTTAGGCAATCGTAATTTGACACAGATAGTAATAAAATAATATACTCTCTTGGTTTTGTTTTTGTTTTTTTTGTTTGTAATTTTACAGTGAATATAGAGCTTAAGTAGAAAGAAGAAAAAGGCTAACTTTAAAAATTTTAAGGCTTTCCAAGTTATATTTTATTTAGGGCTTTTGAATTAAGCAAAGAATCTTTGCCTTTTATAAAGATGTAGAATGTAGAAATGAATAAAGTTCAATAGAACTTAAATAGGCTGTCCATTCATGTTTATCATAGGCAATTTGGGGTAAAATATGAAGCAAAGCATAGTATTGATTAATAATTTTGTTAACCATGTGGTTAAACCTTCATATTAAGATATTCAAGGAGAGCCTGGGTGGCTTAGTCAGTTAAGCATCTCACTCTTGACTTCGGCTCAGGTCGTGATCTTAGGATTGTGAGACTGAGCCCAGTGCTGGGCCTGTGGGGAGTCTGCTTGAGACTCTCTCTCTCCCTTTTCCTCCGCCGCCCCCCCCCACCGCACATGCTGTCTCTAAAATAAATAATAAATTTAACAAAAATAAAAATAAAATATTCAAGTTCACTAAAGAGACGTTTCCCCTGTTTTTTTTTTTTTTTTTTTATATTCAGGAAGTATCTGTCTGCCCACCCATCAAGAATGGTGCGCAATGCTAGACTAGATGACCTTTAAGGGTCCTTTCTTGAAATCTAAGCTATTAAGGATATATAACCCAAGTAGGTCCTTCAAGAAAAAAAAAATCACCCCAAAGTTCTACATGAGAAGTTTTGCTTATTCAAAAAATATCAAGTGTTAGTTATGTTCCTGGAAGTGTTCTAGACATTCAGAATAAATAAACAATATAAAATCTTTACCCTCATGGAGCATACCTCATAGTGGGAGATGCAGGTAATAATCAAAAAACGTAGTATCAGGGGGCGCCTGGGTGGCGCAGTCATTAAGCGTCTGCCTTCGGCTCAGGGCGTGATCCCGGCGTTCTGGGATCGAGCCCCACATCAGGCTCCTCCGCTATGAGCCTGCTTCTTCCTCTCCCACTCCCCCTGCTTGTGTTCCCTCTCTCACTGGCTGTCTCTCTCTCTCTGTCAAATAAATAAATAAAATCTTTAAAAAAAAAAAAGGTAGTATCAGGTAATGTTAAATACTTAGAAGAATATATTCTATGTGAATTACACAAAGATTTCCATACTAACGGCTCGATCAAGTTCACATTTACTATTGCTTGAGAATGTGGAAAATCTGCATGGGATACTCACCAGCAAGAAGAAAAAACTGCACTTTCTCAGTGGATTTACTTAACTCCAAAACTTTTTTTGAAATGACCATTTCAATTTCTATAAGAATCCAGAGGATATTTTAATGCCTGTCCAGCATGAATACATGCTATAGCCTTTCTAAAGCCCCCAATAAAATAACTCCCATCTATGTAGACTTAATCACTCATTATGCCTGTCATTTAATTCTATTTTGCCCATCTCAAAAATGAGAAAAACCGGGGCGCCTGGGTGGCTTAGATAACGCGTCTGTCTTTGGCTCAGGTCGTGATCTCCAAGTCCTGGGATTGAGCCCCATGTCAGGCTCCTGCCTCAGCTGGGAGTTGGCTTCTCCCTCTGCCTCTCCCCCCTGCTCATGCTCTCTCTCTCTCTCCCTCTCTCTCTCTCTAATTAATAAATAAAATCTTTTTTAAAAATGGGAAAAACTAAAGCGGCTCTACTGTACAGCTATTTAAAGAATAAACTAAAATTCTCTTTAAAAATTTTAGATGTGAAGCTCGGGTCCTTTGACATCACAAGTTTTATTTTCTGAGTTTGTAACACATGTAACCAGCCTTGGGCAACTTTAAAAATATGTATTATACCCAGATTGAAGTTTTGGAGGCTGCTGTACACAATATATAGAAAGCCTACAAATTTGGAATCTTCTCTTTAATAATGTTTTCAGATCAATGATTTTTATTGCTTGATTATTCTGTCTTTTGTAAACAATTGTAACTAGGTGTATGAAGGGGAACCCATAAATGAAACTGGAGAACAAAATAGAACAAGTAATGGAGGAGGTTTAGGGAAAAAAATGAGAGCTATTTCGTGGACGATGAAGAAAAAAGTGGGTAAAAAGTACATCAAAGCCCTTTCTGAGGAAAAGGTAAGTGTACTCTGCTAATCATTTGTATTTTTCTATTAATTTTTTTCTTAAAATAGTCAACAGATTCTTCTTCTAGAGATAGAATTACTTGGTCCTTTAGGGAGGATTTCAGCATTTATTTTCTCTCTCAATAATTGTGCTCAGAAGTTAGATGGAAAAAAAATGTTATGACTCCTATGTTAATAGAGGAAAGGGAGGCTCAGAAAGGTCACCCGTAGTATATGGAGAACGGTATGTCATACGTTGTAACAAGCATCAGCACTTCATTTCTTTTTAATGCCAAATAATATTCCATTTTATACATAAACTACATTTTATTTTTCCTTTCATCCAGTTAATAGAATTTGAGTTGTTTTCACTTTCTGGCTATTGTAAATAATGTTGCTATAAATATCTATGAGTTTTGGTGTGGAAATATTCTTTTGTTTCTCTTGGGTATATGGTAGCTATCTGATATTTTGAGAAATTGGCAACCTGCTTCCCAAAGCAGTTGCATCATTTTACATTCCCACTAGCAACGTGTGAGGGTTCCAATTTCTCCATTTGCTCGCCAACACTTGTTACTGTCTTTTCGATGCTAGCCTTCCTAGTGGGTGTGAAGTGGAATTTCACTGTGGCTTTGATTTGCACTTCCCTGATGACTAATGATGTTGAGAATCTTGTCCTGTTCTTATGAGCCATTTGTGTATCTTCTTTAAAGAAACTCATGGGGCGCCTGGGTGGCTCAGTTGGGTAAGTGTCTGCCCGTATCTCAGGGTCCTGGGATGGAGCCTGCATCGGGCTCCCTGCTCAGCAGAAAGTCTGCTTCTCCCTCTCCCTCTGCCTGCTGCTCCCCCTGCTTGTGCACACACACACACACACACACACTCTCTGTCAAATAAATAAATAAAATCTCGAAAAAAATTTAAAAGATGTCTACTCAAATCTTTTGCCTACTTTTTAATTGGGTTATTTGAGGTTTTTTTATTGTTGACTTTTAAGCTTTTAAAAAATATATCTTGGATGCAAGTACCTTATCAGATATATGATTTGAAATATATATTTTTCCCATTCTGTGGATTGTATTTTCACTTTTTTGATCGTATCATTTGCAGCACAGATATTTATAATTTGATGAGCCCCATTTATCTTTTTATTTTTTTTGTCATTTGAACTTTTAATATTGCAACTAAAAAGCTATTGTTTAACCTAAGGTCACAAAGATTTACTCCTGTGTTTTCTTCAAGAGTTTACAGTTGTAGCTCTTAAATTTTGGTGTGTGATCTAATTTTACTATGGAGTGTAGTAGGAGTCCATCTTCAGTCTTTTGAATGTGGGTATCAAGCTGTCATAACACTAATTTGTTAAAAGGACAATTATTTTGCTATTGTCTTTTCTTGGCACCCTTGTTGAAAATCAATTGATAATAAATACATGGTCATAATTATATGGATCATAAATACATGGGTTTATTTCAGACTCTCAATTCTGTTACATTGATCTGTAAGTCTAGTCCATTCTCTTTTTAACCCACTTCAATAGGACTTCTATCCCCAGTAATTCATTAAAATAGTAGTTGTAATCGGTATTAACCTCTGTGTTGCTGAATTTACTGGTCACTTTTCTTACTTCTTACGTTACTTTTTTACGTATTTGACACAAGCGATGATTTCAATACATTTGAAACATTCTCTTTTCTTGGTTTCTTTAACTGAGCATTCTTCTGGCTTTCTCAGAGTTTCCTTTCTTGGCTTTGCTTTCTTTCCTGTCTCTAAATATTGAATCCTTCCAAGGCTCATTCCTAGATGCTCTCCTCAGTCTACTCTCCCCCTCAGTGATCTCATCTACTCTCATCACTTTGTTTTTCACAATTAATCTCTAGCTATGACATCTTATCTGTTGGACTTAACCAATTGTGTATTCAGTATCATCACGTATATGAATCTGTACATATATCTACACCCAATATCTATCTGGAACCCAATATATCCAAAACTGAGTTATTAATTCTCTATGCTCTACCAAAAAACATGTTTCTTGTCCAGTCTTACAGTAGTAATAGACAACATTGCCGTAACTCTAGATGCAAGGAAGGAAAGAAGAGAAGAGAAAAGAAAAGAATGGAACAGAGAAGAAAAGGAAAGAAAAGAAGGAAAGTAGGAAGGAAGGAAGAAGGAAGAAAGCCTAAGAACCATTCCAAATTCCTTTTTTCTCTCACTTTTCACACCAGTTCATCAGCATATCCTCTTGGCTCAAACTCCAAAATCTTATCTAAAATCCATAATTTCTCTATGTAAACTATTCCTGCTTTAGACCAATCAACCAACCAACCAAGAACAACTTCTTTTGCCTAGACTGCCACAATAACTACCTAATTGGTCGTCTTTCTTCCACTCTTTCCTCCATAAAAGCCATTCTCCGCACAGAAGCCAGAAAGATCTAAAGTGGAATTTAGAACGCATCACGCCTCTTGGTTAAAATTTTACATGCCTTCACAGTGCATTCCCTTACTGTAGTATGTTCATTCCAGTCCTCTGAGAAGCAGGTCCTAGGAGAGCAATGGACACACCAAAGATTATTGGAGAAAATGAATATAAAGGAGTGAGAAAGAAGAACTGGATAGGGGAAGTCTTCAGACAACAGTGCAAGTTTGACACCTGTGAAAGGACAGGAAGAAGGCTTTAGCCAGATTGGAAGATAATTCTTGAAAACTAATGAAAGTTTTCCATTAGAGGAGCCCTATATCCCACCAGAATGTACTCAAATGGTACACCCACTGTTTCAGTCATTGGCAGAGAACATGGCTTCCATGCAGACACAGTGGTGGATTCAGGCAGCTGGGGCTGTCAGTAAAGAAGGGTCTCGAAGCAAAAGATCTGAGTGACACATTTCCATGACCACCACACATGGTCTATAAAGCTCTTCCTGATCTGTCTACAGTCCACTTCTCTGAGCTCATTTCCTAACACTCTCCTTGTTTTTACTCAGTTCCAGCTACACTGGCCTGGTCTTCCCGCTTGTGACCCAAGCTAATTCTGAGTTTAGTTATTTTGTTCTTGCTGTTCCTTTTGCTTAGAAAACTGCTTCCAATTCTTCATGTAAGTTAAATCTTAACATTCGGGTCAAGAATTCAGAGCACATATTACCCTATAGAGGTTTTTGGAGGCTACTCTATCTAAATCAGCCAACCTTCCCCTAATCCTAATCCTAGTAGTTAATCCTTTCACATCACTTAGTTTTATTTCCTTCATAGCACTTATTCTCTGAAATTTTCTTTTCCATTTTGTTTACACACACCTCCCCAAACACTAAACACACACACACACACACACACACACACACACCCCCTAACACACTAAAATGTATCTTATTAGAGCAGGGACCCTGTTATCTTGTTTGCTATGGTATCCCTAGTTCCCAAAACAGTGCCAGGTACTTACAAGGTGTTCTCTAAACTTGTGTTGAATGACTGAGCAAATGAATAAAGGAATGGATAAAAGTAGAGAATCAAACTGAGTATATATCATATATGTATTCTGAAGTTTTATCGATGTTCAGAAATGCTCATAAATGAGGAATACTGAATTACATTTTGATGAATATTAAGAAATTTATAGGTTTTGTTCAATCTAAATATGGAAGACATTTGGGATGTTTTCAAGCAGATGTAATTTGTTTTGAAATTGTCTGTCTTTCCTAATTTTATGCAGGATTTGCTTTTCACTTGACTAGGTGTGCAAGCTCGGTATGAGATTTGTAAAGCTTCTTAGATAAGCTTTGCTTTAGAATTGCAAAATGTGCATGTTTTATTCATATCTAGTGATCTGGTAGGGTGCAAATAACTGACATGAAACAACTATGCAGAATTTAAACTTGTAATATCTGATCTCCAAGGATTAGTAATGGCGTTAAATAGATGATAAGGAGAACATGAAGGAATAAAAGTGCTTTAACAGAAGATAAAGCATAGATGTTAATAAATCTAACATTTCTGATTAAGTAGTCTCAATATGATATTCATCCTAATTTACAAAATGAACTATTATAATTTCATTTGAATTCCATAATGTGGCATGTTTCATCTAAAGAATTTTTCCAAGTATAACGTGTTTTGCTAGAAATTGAACTAAAGATTAATGACTCTCATATTTTATGCTGATGTATTCCTAAGTATTTTATTGCTAAAATATGTCTTGTTTGTTAAATCAGTGCACACAGTGAACATCTCCATGAAAATCAGTTCTCTGCACTTAACCTCTGATATGTTTTTCTGAAGGATGAGGAAGATGGAGAGAATGCCCTCCCATATCGGAACAGTGACCCAATGATTGGATCTCACACAGAGAAGGTCTCCCTCAAAGCCAGTGACTCCATGGATAGTCTCTACAGTGGGCGGAGTTCATCAAGTAAGCCTACGGAATAAGGGACAAGATCCTAATTGGGAGGGCTGAGTTAATTAAAAACAGGAGATTTTAACTATACAGAACAAACTGATGGTTACCAGAGGGGAGGTGGGGGGGATGGGTGACACAGGTGATGGGGATTAGAGAGTACACTTATCATGATAAACACTGTGTAATGGGGGGAAGTGTGGAGTCACTACACTGTACACCTGAAACTGATATAACACTGTATGTTAATAATACTGGAATTAAAATTTTAAAAAACAATAAAAAAAAAAAAGAAACACATTCAAATGAAAACCAGCAACAACAGATTTGATTCTCTAGGGCTTATCAAATTAGCAAAAGTTTCCAGCTACCTGATAAGAGGAAATAGTGAAAATGTAGGATTGCTGAATCGGTAGAGTTGCTGTTGTTTAAAATGATACACAATATATTCGAGAGAATTATGTATTATTTTGAAACTTTTAACACTGTAGTTGGCAGGGCTCTTAGGGATATGCCTCAAAATGATCATGCTGGGTGACTAAGTCTGCATCCCTAAAATAAAAATGTTTGCTTAGGAGAACTAGCATGATCTTGAGTCAAAATTTTTTAAATGACTTGACATATTCAGATAAATGATATCCTGTTCTCTGTCTCTTCTTCCCTCCTTCCCTTTCTTCATCCTTTCCTTTTTTCTTTATTCCTCCTTTTTTTTCCTCCATTCTTCCTTCCTTCTTCTCTTCTTCCTTCCTTCTTCCCTCCCCCCTTTCCTTCCTTTCTTTCTTCTCTTTTTTCCCTATCCTGTCCTCTCTCACTTTTTTCCTTCCTTCCTGTTCCTTTTTGCCTGAAGTTCTCTGAAAAGAGCAGGACATAGGCATCAATTCTGACATTTACTTTTTAGGTGTCCATCCAGCATTATTGAATAAAGAATGAAATACTATATAAGTATTAAATAGAAAGAATATCACCAATTGGGTGACAGAAAGGAAGCAGTCTGTGTTCAACAAGGATTTTCTAAAATCATTGTTTCTAAGAAGGAAGTCAGGTTTCAGTCACATTTCCTGCTACAATGTTTGGATGAAACTACTGGTACTGCAGGGTACCTTTTACCTTTTATGTGTACACCGTTATACACCCCTCTGATCTTTTCAGGGTTTTAAATGTTTTCTTTTTTTGCAAGGTTTGTTTTCCATTTCCTTTCTAATCAACTGCTTCTGTTATCTGAAGATAGATCACAAAGACCAGATGTTTCAGATATCCCGAATTTTATTCCTATTTTTCCTATTGGCTGAAGAAGAGTTATTGGGGGGGGGGGCGACTAATGTAGAAACATTTGAAGGATATATTTTTGCATGTGTGAAATTCAGATTTCATTAGTATTCACTTCTGCTGGAAGTTTTAAAATTCTAAATTGTAATGCTAAATGTGGGTAGAATTTCACTAACTGGAATGCACCATAAAAAGCCAGGGCCAGGGGTAGCCATAGAAGGGAAGGTGTAAGGAGATGGTGGCCCACTTAGCTGTTGTCATATGCAACTTAATTTCTGTGATTAAATGCAATTCGCCCTTTCTTACACTGGTACATATTCAATATGGAACATCTCTAAGGTTCTTTACCTTATTTCTGTAATCATTTGAATAAACAGTAGAGAAACCAGGGCTGTTTCGTCATTGAACAGAGCACTGAAAGGCCACACTGAAGGAGAAAGTGAGAGTAGTGGAGAGTGGTGAGAGTGGTGGAGAAACTGAGAGTTAACTTCCATTGGGAGCCATTCTTGTCCCCATCTTGCAGACAACAAAAATGGAATCTCTTTCTTTTTTCCCCTTGAGGTTCAAACTCAGAAAGGAAAAGGACCAGAGAACAAGGATTTGAAGCAATTTAAAAGGCCCAGTTTAGAAAGTTTAGAACCACTTGGGAGTACAAACACTGGAACACACTTTCTCTTTCCTTCACATTCACACAAGCCAAAGTGCTACCTTTAATGCATAGCGATGTTCCTTCAGAATGGCTTTCGGTGCATGATAGGATGTGTGGGAGAGCATTCTAGCTACATTGTGATACGTGTAGAGGGAGCCCTGTAGTCTTAGGCTTTGATCACTTGTGATCAGTGGCACACAAAGATCAAACTGCTGCTGCAGGTTTTGGTTTTTGTTTACAGGTACAAAATTAATTGTCTGGCCTAGACGGGGAGTTAAGTCTATATTGTCTGCCTCTTCAGCAAGTGTTCAATGCTCAAATACTGTGCTTCTAGATCAGATCACACAGGGTGTTTGGGTTAGTGGTTGAGGAAAGAATGGTCAGAAAGTTCAGAAATGGCTCAGAGGACAGAGGTCACCGATGGAGAATGACTGGGAGGCAGAACAAGTAAGACTCCAGCGCTTAGAACCCTCTCAAAGGGTTGGCATCCAGTGCTTCAGCATTATCCCTGCTTAGCTCTATCCAGACAATGGTTCAGAATGTTATGAACCTTCGATGAGAACTGTTAACCTCAGCTCTGCTTCCATCAGGTGGAATAACAAGCTGTTCAGATGGTACCAGTAACCGGGATAGCTTTCGACTTGATGACGATGGCCCCTACTCTGGACCGTTCTGTGGCCGTGCCAGAGTACATACTGATTTTACACCAAGCCCCTATGACACCGACTCCCTCAAAATCAAGGTGTGTGCACATCATATCTGCATTCTGTATGGTCTGTCTAGCACTGGTTGTATAAGCTGTGTCAGGAAGTGCAAGCAGTGGGAACTCAGGGGGTGGGGGGAGTGAGTGTGCTCTTCCCACCTGTAGAACTGAGGACTGGGTTACTGGGGCAAGGATTTGAATAAAACACTCGAGGTGGGATAGGGGAATCGGTCTGTTGAGGCTATATATAGCACAAGTTGCTGTTATGTGGATAATGCAGAATCCAGGCCTATCAGGGGAGAAGAAATTGTCTACATTTTTCTGAAAACCAAAAGCCTCACAGGTTACTGGAGGTGCCCAGCTTTCCTGATACTTGCTGGAGTAAAAGGAGGGAGAGAAAAGATGGCGATATCAGGCAAGAGCCCCTCACAGCAACTCCCTTGGGAACCAGACTTGGCTGGGCAACTTCAGTGCTTAAGTTGGTTGCTGTGAATAACCAGATTATCTTTCTCCCAATGATGTTCCCTCCTGAATTCCCTCTTCTTTACTCTTATTCCCTGTATTCATTTTCTTTTTCTGTGTAACAAATTTCCACAAACTCAGGGACTTTAAATAACACAAATGCATTACCTCACAGTTCTATAGGTCAAACATTTGGTCATGGCCCAGCTTCATTCCCTGCTTAAGGTCTCACTGGGTTGAAATCAAGGTGACAGCTGGGGCTGTAATCTTACCTGGGGCTCAGGGTCCTCTTCCAAGCTCACGGCTATTGGCAGAATTCAGTTGCTTGTGGTTGTAGGACTTAGGCTCCTGCTTTCTTGATGGATATTGTCTAGGAGCCACTCTCAGACCCATGAGGTTACGAGCCATGGTCCTCTCTACAACATGGCAGTTTGTTCCTTCAAAGCCTGCAGAAGAAAAGCTCACTCACATTTCAAATCTCTTTATTTTTAAGAGCTCCTACCTGAGAAAGTCAGAAACAACCAGATAATCTCCCTCTTGATTACAAAATTAACTAATTTGGGACATTAATTACATCTCCATAATCCCTTGTGCCATATAATACAACATAATCATGGGTGTGAAATCCATCATTTTCATAGTCCTACTCACACTAGAGGGGAGATGCTGTTGCAATTGTACAAATAGAAGGCTTGGTGCTAAATATTTTACACATGTTAAATTATTCCTTTTAGTAACACAAACTGATATAGCTAAAAGGACAGAAATTACGACTTTCCTATACTATCAACACCAAGCCAATGGTAACCAGTAATTATAAGTTATGAAGTATTGATGTTATTATTTAGCATTTGAGGCACTCTGTTCTTCTCCTTATCCCTTCCATTGTAACAAACCAGAGTGAGCTCAGCAGGAGACTGAGGAAAACATTATTTTCCATGGTTAGCTCCTCAGTCGTTTCTGTGAAATGATTTGAAGTCTAAGTTCAAGTCTTGGGGAAAGAATATTTGTAGCCTAGTAACCATTGTTGGGGGAGGGTGTAGAAGGGAATAAATCGAACACATTTTGACTCAGGAGAGCTTTTCGCCTTCCCTATGATACCATGCCAGTGCCCCCACCACTTGCGCAGCCTAAGGTGATATTTGTAGAGCTCTTGTAGGACACAATAAGAATCCCATAGTCACCACTGGAATGTATACTTTTTTATAAGTTTAGAGGATAATAGGCTGGATGCAGCAGAGAGCTCCCATGCTTAGAAACTTCCCCGAGAGTTTCTGGGGATTTTCTGGGTCTGCTTAGCTGATACCATCTAGCCCAGGATTTGATTCCCCATAGTTAAAGGCAGGAAGAACCAGGGGAACAGCTCATAGGGTCAGACAGGCAGATGATCACAAATCAAAAAGATCAAATCTTTTAATCACATTGAATCCTACTATTAAAAATACAATGTATGTGTTAGGTGGAAAAGTACACATTCATAAAGCCTGAGGAAAAAACATTTTTAGTAGCAGACTTGATGTTTTGTTTGTTGGAGGGTAGACCCCTAAAATGGCAACAATATCAGAATCTATAATGTCCTCTCTGGGGTAGAAACTTATGTCTCAAAGGAGGAAATATGACTTTTAAATGTAGGTACTGTATTTGCCTAGAAATCAATTTTCTTTACAAAGAAGAACCCCTGGGGGTTTTCTACTCTTGCCAGTAACTGGCAGCCTGTAGCCAATTAGAGTCTTAGATGTGAATAAAGAAAAAGACAGACTGCTTTGTCCATCCTAATGTGCTCCATTCATACTTCAATCCAAACTTTGTCATGAAGCTCAATCTAAGTATTATCTTTTCTAAAATAATTCAGTAGCATCATGTGTCCTCAGTGCACACACATGATTTTGTTCCATATTTAGATACAGGAAGTTCTTAACAGTTTCATTATTTTAGATGAATGCAATACTTTAGATGGTTTAGTTTTTACTGTAGATAGGTTTTTCAGATGAACTAGAAGCATGGACAGAGAGAGATTTCTTTTTCTTCCCCTTCCACATTTGGGAGCCCCTCCAGGAATGGTGGCTTGAGTTTTGCTCTGTTATCTATTGCTTTGACAAGATGAATGAAGAGAGCATCATTTTTGAGGTCAGACAACTGACTGCCATGAGTTCTGGGAAGTTAATGTTTGCATTTCTTTTCTATAATATTTAGAGTTATAAAGATACCTTGTATATGTACCTACGAAGTGTGTCATGGGCATAAAATGACTCACTCTCTGCAGAAGGATTTTGTAAATTCCACTGTGCCTTACAATTATGAGTTCATAAATTGATATACCAAAAACATAAAGATGTCATCAAATGCATGTAGGAGCTTTTCTACAAGCTTGTTGAAGTGTTCTTCATTATTACTAGCAAATAGTTCCCTTGAACTTTTAAAAGAAATTTTCTCTTAGATTTATTCTGTTATCAGTAACCCCCATTATCATATTCCCTCATTATTCTAATTTTCTATGATTCCATTCTTTCTACTAATTGTCATAGCACCAAAGTTCTCTGAAAACTGATTGGTATATTTCTTCGTCTTTAGAAAGGAGACATCATAGACATTATCTGCAAAACGCCAATGGGGATGTGGACAGGAATGCTGAACAATAAGGTGGGAAACTTCAAATTTATTTATGTGGATGTCATCTCTGAAGAGGAAGCAGCCCCCAAGAAAATAAAGGCACACCGAAAGAGTGGAAAGGAAAAACCCAAAACTCTGCAGGAGTTCTTGGAGAGGATTCACCTTCAGGTTAGCAAACCTGTGGCCTCTTTGATCCTGGTGGCGTCTGGATGGAACAATTGAGGAGAATGGATCAGTGTTGGTCCAGCGGTAAAAAAAATACGGGACTTACAGCCAAGGAAAATCTGTTTTCCAAGAAGACTTCTTATTTCTCCTTTATTACTTCTATTACACAAGGACAGGTCTTGATATAACCTCCCTTGGACTAAACTCTAATGATACTTAGCAGTGACAGTAGAGATTAATGTTGAGAAAGTGCAGTGAAAAATGAAAAATACCTCGGAGACTAAAAGGTCCAGAGAAAACATGTAAATGAGAATGATAAAGAGAGTATGAAGAGTAAAGGTAAAAATCCAGAGAACTGAAAGGAAATATGGAAAGAAAATTGCATTTTCTGTAGGGCAGAGATCAAAAGCAAGTCAAGAGAAGATAACTAAATATAATTGTTTCAAAAGCAGTTTGTTAGGAAATAGTGATCATTAAGCCCCCATGATGATTATGTTAAGGAAACTGTGTGTCTATATTTATAATCCAATTATTTTCTTGTTATATTAGCAAAATTTTTATGAATTATCTACCTTGTTAAATGGTGTGTACATACAATTTACCTAGCCTCACTCAATTTACTGTTTTGCAATCCATTTCTAATATTAATGCAGCAGTACTTTGATAGTTTTCGAAATTCATCAAGGCAATAGCCAATTAAACTTTCCTTAATTGTTTCTCCTGAATTATCTAGTTATGCTCCTGTCTGTAGACACACTACCCAGGCCTTCCTATATTACTTTCGGTGCCCCTCAGATGGGGTTCTGCTTGGATGAAGTACAAAGTTTAAAACCTGCTTCTTCTTTTTGTTTGCTCGGTGACCTATGAGAAAACCAAGGTCTAAGGAAGTGGAATAACTTATTCAAGAACCCACAATCAGATGGTTATGTCAGAATGGGGATTTTGGTTTCTCCGTTCTAATTCAGTGCTCCTTCTAAGAGACATTATTTTTAAAAGAAGTGGTACTTTTTCTTTCTCTCTCTCCCTCTCTCTCTCTCTCTCTTTTTTTTTTTTTTTTTTTTTTTGGTAAAAAGGGGCTGGTAATTATTCCTGATTACTTAAAACTTTTATGCTGCTTCTTATTCAGTTTTGGTAACCAAACTAAGGATATTGAAATTATGATCAAGTAAAATGGAAGGAAGTTTTGAGGAAGTTGTAAAGCATTCAACTTCACTTTGCATTTTTATTCTGTTAGAGAGAACAGAGGTTACATAAATAACATACAGACCCAGAAATCAGAAGCCTATGAATTTTAAATTAATATATATTGATGCAAATGATGGACAAACTATACATGCTGAGAAAAGAAAACAATACTTTTCCCAGCCATGGTGCTTTTATGCTTAATAAAATCTTTTAATTAAATAGAAAGTCTGGAATTCCTTAGGTTTATATAATGACTTTCACCAAATGCTAAGACTATTTTTCGTGCCTCTCTCAAATTCATTTTTTAAACTATCCCAAGAAGTTAGTGAGGGTAAATTATTTTTGCAAGCCAGCAAACAAGAAGAGATGTAGCTTCAGAAGTATTACTATAATTACTCTTGTAGAGGCATTTTATTGATAGACGTAAAGACACGGTAGCTTTGTCAATTGAGCTATTTGAGAAGTGAAAAAGTGCCAAATGGGATGAATGATCCAGCTATATAATTGATCCATGATTTAGCACGGCACGGCTTAAGGTAATTATTTCTTCTTTACATTTGTCCTTCCAGAAGGTGAGAATTCTCCAACATACTCTTTTGAATGCCCTAGAGTTCGTGTGAGGAGAACTAGTACAAAGTAAAATAAAATTAAGCAAAAGTTCTGTCGGTGACTTTGGTTTCTATATGCACTTCTACACTTTCTTTAAACTTGAAGAGAACTAAAAATAAAATATTTGAATCTGACTAGTTTATATTATACATATTTCTCCCCCCCATAGGAATATACCTCAACACTTTTGCTCAACGGTTATGAGACCCTGGAAGATTTAAAGGATATAAAAGAGAGTCATCTCATTGAACTAAACATTAAAAACCCAGAAGACAGGATGAGATTACTATCAGCTGCTGAAAATCTCCTTGATGAAGAAAGTAAGTGTGCACACCTACTTTTCTCCCCAGCTGAAAATCACAGCTCAGTGTAAATAGTAAAGTTATTAAAAACAAAGCCCCAGTCTTATTAACAGAGAATCCTATAAAGCATTCTTTCCCATAAAATACATATTTGCTTATATATTTGGAAACAACAACTCTGGTCAAGTCTATAATTGGGAAGAGAACTTTTTTTCCCTTATTGGACTCAGAAAATGAAGGGACTTTTCTGGGCATCTCATTTAGATTCTGCAGAGCTATTAATTTACACACAAGTGGATGTCTGCATTCCCAAAGACTGAGGGAGTTAGAGACATATATTAAGTGACAGCATGAGCCATTAGTGAGAAATGTCACATACAACTTCTGTAGGACAGCGCGGAGCATGACTCTAAGCTAATGAGCCTTCGCGCCACACAGGAAAATTCATTTCATTACCATATAGTCACATCTTGTGTGTGTTTATAGGATTCTTTCAAAACGTTAGAATAGCTTGCAAAAATATTCAGCACTCACTTTTATTATCTGAGCTGGTTCTCTGTGTTTGTAAGTATAAGCCGAAGATGCAGTAATGCAGGCACATTCCCTCACCAGCTGGGTTTGTAAAGATAGGATAGCTTTTGTTTTCACAGTTGCCCAATCTGAACACTCCTCTTACTAAATCTGGCCAGGCTTCTGAAACCCTGAGCTCCGGATGTACCAAACTCCACAAGGAGTATTTTGTAAGGGAGAAAGAGGGATGTAGCGACTTTTAAAGATGAAAAAGAACTCAGATCATCTAATCCAACTTTCTCTTTCAAAAATAATAATACTCATAATCATTAGCTACTTTTTTTTGAACACGTTCTCTGAGTAAAACTTTGAGCCAAGATCTTTACATGTATTATCTTCTCTAATGTGCTCCACAGTTTTGTGAGTTAGACAGTACTGTCCCATGTTTATAATGAGGAACTGAGAGAGAGGTAGCTTGTCCAAGCTCACACACAGTAGATTGTGGAGAGCCAGGACCAGTGCTGGCGATGCTACTCGACTTTCTACAAATCACAGCCCAGATGGAGAGCAAGGAGGAAAGTTGTATTTAGGACCCAGGCCTCCTGACTCTCTCTTAGTAGGTTTTCCTACATCCTGTCTCGTATGCTCCAAAATGGGTATAGTCGCACAGCACGTGTTTATACGCTGGCCTTTTATCTCGTAGGAACAAATGTACTTTTTTGGAAACTGCATCTCACTTTATTCTCACTTGCTATCTTGAGTTTGCATAGATCTTCATCCTTTTCAAAGAGCTTTCACGTGTAAGACTAATTTGACACCTGCAGAATTTCTTTCATTTTAGGCCCAGGTGTTTATATTGAAGTTGTGGGGGCTGGGAGAGAGGGATGAGGTCACAGAGGCAGACAAAGGTCAACCTTAAGAGAGTAGCCAATTCACTCAATAGTACGAGCCAAAACAAAGCTGACCCGAGTAAGCTGATGTAGCGGTATCTCTGGGGTAAAGGAGGCAGTTTCTTTCACATCTTGTCATTTCAAAACATGGCTCCTCACTAACTAATGTTAGGCTAAGAAATAGATTTTGTAGATTTCTTGGAATTGATAATGTTCAGTATCATTGTTAATACCCTCCAGAATAATGACCCTGAAGTGGAGGGAGGGAAAAGGGTATTTTTTGAGCACTTATAAATACATTGCTTTTCTTCTGTAATACCATCCATATAGGTATTTTGTCCATTTCACAGATGAGAAAACATTTCAGAGATGAATTTCAAAGAGGCCAAAAACAGCGAGATAAGTAGCAGAGCTGAAGTTTTAATCAAAAGCGGCCTGCTATAAAAATCCAAGTTCTTTCTTCCACACATGCAAACTGGTAAATATAGAAAGAACAATGAATATCTGAAAATTGAAGCTTTCTACTATGCCAATTTTCTCAGGAGCGTCAGTTCAGTTTTCCATCTCAGAAAGTGGAAGTTAATACGTAAGTGAGAACAGAAAATTTGCAACAACATTACTGCCTGAAAGGTACAAGACAACGATGGCTGCATTGCAACAGGGCTGGTGAACAGGAAGGGTGAGAGAGCCTGGGTGAGAAAGGTCTTCAGCCATAAACAGTGCTCTCAGTCTGGACCCACAGCGGGAAGATCAGCCCAGTGCTGTAGGCTTGGGCCGTGTATGGTGCCCACTTAATTTCTTCATCCCACCTCCCTCATCCCCCCTCTACTTTCTATGTTAATGAAAGAACAATGATGTATAGATAACATCATATGAGAGCTAGGTGTAATCTGAAAAACCATCTGACCCAAATGCTTTCTTTGCAAGACGGGGAAACTAAAAACCAGAGTAGCTAAGTAACGTTCTCAAGGTCACAAATCTAAACCCAGTCTCTCACATCTATTAGAAACACATTCTGCTATGCCCTGGAAACAAAACACAGTATATTCAAAGCATGATATAAAAAAGTACAGATCCCCCAAATTATTTCCCTTATAAGACCTTAGAAAATGATATTTGAAGGTCACTAGAGGTTGATCATTTAATAATAGCCAGTAACATTCAACATACACACACTGAGCCAAATTCTGGGGGATGAAAAATAGAAAAAAATGCCGATGCAACCAGTGTTTGTTGTCAACACACAGCCCTGAGATTTTTCTTATTTTAATCTTACGGTCTAAAGTCGTACTAGAATATACATGTCAGAAAGATGCATACTGCATGTTAGGCCATTCTGACTGAAAGCTATTTATCTTATATGAAACTGCTTTGCTCAAGAAATAAAGAAGAATGACTTCTATTTGTTGATAAGATGGTGAGTTCTGATGATTCGGCCGTGCTGCTGCATGCATGCGTATTTTTACCTCTTCTCTACTCTGTGACTCCTATCTCCTTCCACCATGCTGACGATTAAAGGCAGAACCTTCATGTACCTTGAATGATAAAGACCTTGAATATATGGTTGTATAAAACTAAGATATATTAAAAACAAATGCATGTCACAGTCATAGGTTAAAAATAGTTAGCTTTGTGTGTGTGTGTGTGTGTGTGTGTACGAATGGAGCATATGCAAATTGGCCAGGATTTTATGTATGCATTTTATCTTGATCACTGAATATAGTCAGTTTGGGAATTGTTGATAAATTCCTAGTTTAAAGCTTCAATGCTTCTTAGATTAGGAACTGGAAAGTTTTACCTTCCTAACCCTTCACTATAAAAATTGAAGAGAGTGGACACCTGTTTTGAGAACAAGAGTTAAAACTTTGAGATGATGGAGGGAAAACTACAAGCCCGATGTGAGCCTTTAATACATCTAGAGAGACCAAGAGGCTGGGGGGAGTGGGACAGGGACAAAAACAGAAATCTAATACTTGGAGCAAACAGTTTTCCTTTTTTCTTAGGCCAAAATAGATAGCGTTGTACCCACTCTGACCTTGAACAGGTAAACTGGATTAAACTTTTCAGGTCCCCGCTGGACAGGGGGTAAAGGCGTTTCTCCTACAAGCCGATAGAAGGGCCGGTGAGCGGTGTTATGATTACAGGATTACCTCTGGAGGAGGATAACGACTTCGGGGTTCTGCAGTCCCGCCAAGGCCAATACCGAGATATTCTCAATTTGCTCCCGAGTTGCATTAGAACTGAGCAGAATTAGGTCACTGGCACCCTCAGCTGGGAATCTAGATGAGGTTAAAAGGAGAAGGAAAACTAGGGTGAGACTCGGCTTTTGAAGAAGCAAAAGAGCAGAATCTGTTTATTTGGTGCACATTAGGATTTCTCTGTTTATCATCTGAATTTTAAAATGGCTTGTTTGCTTTGAATAAAGATTCCCAGTAAGAATAGAGAGAGAGAGAGAGAGAGAGAGAGTGTGTGTGTGTGTGTGTGTGTGTGTTGTTCATAAACACAACCTTCAGGATCCCTTTGCCTTGCTAATAAATTCCTCTTGCAAATAATCAGAGAGTTAACTGCTATTTATAGTAAATATTTTCTCTTTATTCTGAACCTGTTCCTCTTTTCCCACATTTAGAGGCACTTTGATGTGTCTTAAAAGTGTGTCTATGAGAATGTGTACAATTGTCCTCAGGGAAAGCGGGTGATGGAAATATCTTGTTCTCCATGTAAGCACAGGAATAATTAAATTTTAAATTGGAGGGAAAAAAAAAACCACCTAGTAACTAAATAAGCAAACTGTCCTAGAAGCTGTGTATCGCATATTTTAGGTACCTGCAACCTTTGTGTGCAGTGCTCAGTGAAGAGGAAGGGGGGAAGGGTGGGTTGTGTGCCAGGCTGTTGGCACCAGCTGTGGTCACAGCAGCTCCACATTGCTCAACTATCCCCAGTTGTGCCTTCCTGCCTGCCTGCCTACCTGCCCAAAATGACGCAGGGCAAGAGGCACGTCCCAGCCAGGAGCCTGGAACACGAGCTGCCAGCAGGGGAGATTTGCAGTTATGCCAAGCAGCAGTCCAGCAGTTGGCCTGACAGCGTGCCAGGGTAGCCTGGTGCCCTGGCCCCTGACATGCATGCCTGGTGTTTCCAACCCACTTGCCATATGATTTGAATCTAGATTCAAGAAAGGTACAGCTTTTAAGAAATACAGGCTAACCATCCACATATACACAGAAGAGAAGGCACAAAGGCATTTGACTTTATGTATTTATAAATATGTATTTAATATATATTTCTAGGTACAGCCGTTTAGCTTTATGCAATTCAATTTCTTCAGGTTTCTTTTTGGATTTCCTTCCCCGCTGAAGATTTAATTGACGATCAATGCCATATTCCATATAATACAAAAAATGACAAAATGAAATGTAAACATTTTTAGTCTTCTGTCAGAGAACAGCGCCCAGAGTTGAGAGTCCATAGAATTTTCACCTCGGTCGTCTAAGGCACGTGTAATGTACTTGTTTTCATATTGCACTACGACTGTGTACTAGGCATGACTTTGTAATGACTACCCTGGTCAAACAAGACTGAATCCTCTGTTACCAGATGCCTTCCCCAAAGGCCCTCGTTCTGTGCTTTGCATTGAGTAGACGGGTTATAGATGCTTGTAGAATGAAAAACAAAAACAACAACAAATGCTTGTAGAATGAATTAACGTTGAGGGAATGAAGAGATTGGTAAATTATAAGGAAGCTTTTTTCTGATTATAAAACTTTAGTCCCTAGCAATCCCACCTCACAGATAAAAGTTTTTGTAGTAGGCAGATGAGTGTTGGTATGTGTTGTCAAGATATATGTTGTGTATATGTTCACTGTGTGTGCATGTGTATATGCAAGAGTGTAAATGAGTACATTTCTAGAGGAACAATAATGTAAAAACTGTCAAAGTTTGAAATGTGCATACTTTTGTATCCAGAAATTCCAGTTTTAGAAATTTGATGAACTTCAACACACAACTGCAAAAAAATGCTAGCTAAACTACTACTACTTTTGGTTAAGGGTGAACTTCCATCAATAATTGATATGTTAAATTAACTAGTATATGCAAACAACAAGGTACTACGAAGATATTGAGAGAATGTAATACATACTGACATAAACATATGTTCAAAAGGGGCACCTAGGTGGCTCAGTCAGTTAAGCGTCTGCCTTTGGCTCAGGTCATGATCCCAGGGTCCTAAGATCAAGCACCACGTCGGACTCTCTGCTCAGTCTGCTTCTCCCTCTCCCGCTCCCCTTGCTTGTGCCCTCTCGCTCGCTCACTCTCGCTCACTCTCTCTGTCAAATAAAATCTTTAAAAAATATATGTTCAAAACATATTAAATGGTAAAAGCAAATTGTAGATCAGTAATATGCAGGGTAACCCTATTTTTGTCAAATCATAATTTTTAAAAATAATGAAATTAGGTTATTTTTCACCATCTCAATAATTTAATCTACAAGAAAAATGAAACTGATTTTCCACAGCTCCTAAAGAAGCAGTATATAATGATAGTTTTTAATCTTACTTAAAATAGTCTTAACAAAATGTGTCCAATATGACAACCCAACCAAGGGTAACTACTTCCTGGGACCAAAGCCTTCCATAGGGGTGTCTGGTTGGGCAGAGTGGCAACCGTGCTGATGCTGAGCAATTAGACCTCAGATGAGTGTGCCTCGGCCTTACTGAGGCAGGCAGCATGGTGCACGGGGGGCTGCTGTGAATGTGAGTGCAGAGACTCACTCCCTGGCCCACATCTTATCAGAACGTACACTATGCTGTTAAGATGCAAAGAGAAGTCTTGCAAAAAGAGGGAGCATCATTTCAACTCCTATTCCCTCATGGCCTCAGGAAAACAAGTGTGTTATTCCATGAAGGGATTCCTGTTTTCCATTTGTTGTTTTTCCAAATGTAGGTTAGAATTCAAATGACATGAATACCAAAAGGTCATTATTATAAAACTAGCACATTCAGGTAATTTAAGGATGTGCCTAAGATGAAATCAGAAATAACTAAGAGTTGTGCCATATTGTCTATTCAGTGTTCCTCCTTGGACAACACTGCCCCAGGACAAATAAATGCAGCCGTAGATACCTGGAGAATGCCTGAGTTTGGTTCTCAGTGACTCAACTGGGGCCCCAACATGAAGCTGAGGTTTTGAGCCATGCTCGGAGAGGCTGACTTAAGCTTGGTTTGTCCTCTTTGGAGACGGCACCAATAGAGAAAAAGGGGACCATAATTCAAAGAGCCAAGAGGTATCTTCATTTGAATTTCAACAAAATTTCTTATTTGATCTTTAGTTCCTACTTCCTTTAATTAATCTAAACATCACATTCTTTTTATTTAAAAAAATTGTTTATTGAGCACTTTCATTGGCCAGGCATATTCTTATGCCCTGTAGATTGCATTATTTTATAGTACCCAAAAGAAACAGAAGCCCAAAGAAACAGAAGCTTCGTACCTAAGGCACACAAGACAATAAGCAAAATCTGGAATATTTGGGTGAAGAAAGTTGAGAAAGAAACCTATGTGAATATAGGCAGATTTCTCTCTTTAGTATATGAGAACTTTTTCCCAGAACTAGGATTTAGTTTGAATTCCTTAAAGCTTTCTTCACTTTTAGTATAATTGAGATTGCCTATACTTAATTAATTAAATGTCACAATTCCAATAGAATTATTTTATGAATAATTATATTAGCTGTCTTCTGTTTTAATCACCATGCCACTTTTTTTTTTGAAAGGTTTTATTTATTTATTTGACAGAGAGACAGCCAGTGAGAGAGGGAACACAAGCAGGGGGAGTGGGAGAGGAAGAAGCAGGCTCCCAATCGAGGAGCCTGATGCAGGGCTTGATCCCAGAACGCCGGGATCACGCCCTGAGCCAAAAGGCAGACGCTTAACGACTGAGCCACCCAGGCGCCCCCACCATGCCACTTTTTATCTTTATCGATGACTATCTTAAAAGGTTGAAACGTGTGCTTTACACAATTCCATAAAAATTTTGGTAAGAAATAAAATATTTTCATATTCAAATTAGTTCTTTATGACAAAATATTTCCTAAATAATTTTCTCGCAACATAATTATTTTATTTTCATTAGAGTACAGAAATGTTTGGGCTGCTTTCTGGCCTTCTGATTATGCCTGCTGTTAGCTGGCAGCAATAAGAGACACCCTTTTTCAAATTATTTAATAATTCTCCACTATGCCCAGATTTGAAAATATATAGCCTTTGGAATATTTGCAAACCATTCAGGGGCTTTATTGAAAAACTGTACCATTTTAATTTTTTTGTTGTTTTTTTTATTAAAATATAAGACGTTATAGATGATGTGAGAAATATAGAGAAAATCTACCTAAAATTTTAACACTTTCATTTGTGAATTATATGCATAAGTCTGTAGATCTTCACATAATTTTAGTAATAAAATACTATCATATATATTGATTTTTTTAACATATTATCAGAAACATTTTGATATAAAAAAAGATGCACTCATATCTCATATGGCAAGTCTGTAATTTTGGAGGCAAACTGTTTCTTATTCCAATGTGTTATTTGCCTGGTTAGCTCATATGATTGGACCATAGGCCAAAACGGATGAAGGTTATAGTTTCAATTTCTAGGTAGGTCAGTTAGCTTTACTCTGTTTCATGGCCACATAAAGGGATTAAATGACTGAGAAAGAAAATATGGACATATTAGCAGGAATTCATCCCCTCTGCTGGAAAAAGTATCCATAGTACAAGACCTAGGTTTGTGCCAATTCCAAAGTCATTAGTGTCAGGATGGAAAAAAAAAACAAAAACAAGGAAAGGAAAACCCTGACTCTCCAAACACAAAAACTGAATGCTATATAGCTTTCATTTCCATAATATAACGTAATAGCCTGCCTTTTCTTTTTATAGTTACAGTTGGGGGGCTCCAGCTGATCACCTGCCTGAAATTATCGCAAGCCTGGTGGGAAGCATTTGAGGAGGCATAGTCATGTTTTCATTTCACTAGGAAATCATTTAGCAAATTACTGCTGTTCTGTAAATTACTGTGCTGCATAACTTTCATACTGAGAAACTATTTCCTTTTTCCACAAAAATTGCAGATAAAAGGTTCCTATAATAAATAATCTGTATTTAAAACAAACAATTCCTAGAATTCAGAGAAGATGATATAGCATTTCTCAGGTGAAAATAAAAACAAATACATTTTATTACCAATATTTTAAAATGACATATTCTCTGTTAAAGTCAGATTTTCATTTATTGTTTGTTTACTTTGTTACCCTTTGAGGGGAATGGATAGAGGCTTCTGAAGACGAAATAACAAGCTAAGTACTTATTTTTTGAAAGAAAAAGAACTAATTTTGGAAATCAGAGTTCTTTAAGCCCAAGTCTTATATCTTGAAGAGAGTCCTACAATCAGTAATCAACCTAAATAGAACATGGTATTGGGAGCAATTTTTATTATGCTAAGTCCTGTTTAAAATGTCGGTCTGAAGGGAAATAACTCAGTTCTTTTAATTTGGTGTTGAGGTGATAGGCCCAAATATAATCTGGGGAAATATGGCCTAGGATCGCACTCCAAATATGGTGCATCACTGCTGATGTAGCAGGAAGCATTACAAAAGGACTAATTTCTCTGGCCTTTTCCAGAAACACTTGGATAATGAAACACAGAGCTGGTTCTTCCACTTCAGTGGCAAGAAGACAGAAAAGCAGAGGCAGGGGAGAAAGCTTCCTTTCAGAGAATGAGGTCCCATTTCCGTGCTGTCTTTTCATAACAGAAGGCTTTGGAAACAAAACTGAATGACTGATATTCACAAACACTAATGAATATTAGGAAGTTTCACCCTAACCTTAAAGGCTTAACTTAAAAGGTTTAAAGAGAAAATGCTTCATGGTGGCTAAAACTTCTAAATAGTCACATTAGATGCATATTAAAATTAAAGCTCCTGATACCTAGAACTAGTTATACCATCAACGGACTTAAATATCTGATACTTGAGTCCACAGTTAAAAAAAAAAAAAGTTGTGCAGACATGGAGAAGATTCAGAAGAATGGCATAAACATGGTCCTACTGTTGCAAATTCAAGCTTTGAGGAAAAGGTTAAAAGAACTGTTATGATTCATTTGGAAGATGAGTAGACTCAAATGATCTTTATCATTTTTTTCCCAACCTTTCTCAACCTGTGTTCCTCATCTAAACCACAGAATACAAAAACTAATGTGACTCTTTTCTCAGTTCTGTGGATGGTACATGAAAGAGTACCATTCTAGATACACTGAGGAGAAGTGAATTCATTACATACAAGGGGGCTTAGGGCACCACGGCTCAATTCTCTGTCGTAAAGGATGTTGATAACAATTGGATACACAGTACATAATGTTGGCAAGTTATCTGAAGCTTAGGAAATGCATTTATAACAGCAAGGTATCTGTAGACAAGAGAAAGGGTAGATTTCCTAAAGATGAATTACTTAGCATTTGACTTTTAGAAAGTCTATGGAGGAAAATTACATTTCCTTCTTCCAGGATTTTGGAGTTGGGATTTATTCCTGTGGCCAGAATAGGATGAAGTGCATAGCCCAAGGCAGAGGTCTTGCTCCACCCTGGAAGGTATGCATTTGGTTCTTCCAAAGTGGAGTTATTCAAATGTCTAGAGTGGAGAAGCTCTGAGATTAGAAGGGGAGAGAACTAGACACGCTGGTAGAACTAACGAGTGGTGGCCTAAGATACATCTCCTCCCTGAGGAACCCATCTCCTGGTGCAGAGAAGCACACGTTGACTGGTGTCGGGGAAGGCAAGGAAAGAAACTCTACCTTGACCAAGAGGACACGGATGCTAAAGGCTTCTTGAGAAGAGTGAAACTTCATAGTGCTGCTTAGGCTCTTCAAAATATCTTTTGTTACATCATTAGTGTTAATTTTTTTCAAAGAAAATGTCTGTTGAATCTAGAATACTGCTTTGATAACACAGAGTTACCAATCTGAATATAAAAAATTGTTCTTCAGAACTACAAAGATGTAGAAGACAAACTAAATAAGGCAGAGTCAATGGAAATGGGGTGTTTTACTATCTCAAAGCAACTTGGTTTCTGTGTTGATTTTTCTGGTGAGTGCAAACATAAGAAAATTCTGAAGACTTTTAGTTTTATTAGTTAAATTCCAAGTACTTGAAGTCCTACTATATGTTGTTGCCCAGAGTGATATTTTATTCATTACTCCACATTACCATGATTCTAGAACTGTCCACAAAGATCACTATTGAGTTGGATTCTACATTTAAACTACAAACGACTTTTTCTAATGTTACTTTAAGGAGTATTTGGACAAGGCATCAGTCAAACTGTGGATACAATCTGCTTTCTCTGGCAACTTATCATTAATGTAAAATGAGAGTCCATATTGATCTTCGCTTATGCAAGCAGTTCAAATGAATTCCATGAAACTGCAAGTGAGCAAAAAAAAAAAAAAAGGGCAAACTTTGTCTTCTAGGAAAGCAGGGCTTGAATATTTGAGTGCAAATATCTCTTTTATAATAAACAAATATATTGTTTACTCACGGAAGTTTCAAATGTAATAAAGTCAAGGTTGGTATAGCTAAAATAGCTCAAAGACGAATGAGTACATGAATAAAACTTGTCTTGGCTTCTCCTAACTGCTGCCCTCTTTTCCATTTACAGCTATTCAAGAGCAAGAAAATGAATCTGTGCCCCTATCCTTAAGCTCAGACATCTCCTTAAATAAGTCACAGTTAGATGACTGCCCAAGGGACTCTGGTTGTTACATCTCATCAGAAAATTCAGATAATGGCAAAGAAGATCTGGAGTCTGAAAATCTTTCTGACATGGTACAGAAGATTACTATCACAGAGCCAAGTGACTGAACACACATTCTCAACTTTATATCTACGGATGCGTTCCATTTTAACTCTACTTGCGCTAAAAGATCAAATAGAGAAAGAAAGTATTTGCCGATACAACCTCAAGTTAAAATGAATGATTTTACGTAAAAGTTTATGTCTCTAACATTCCCAATTATTGTCAATAGTATGTATATTTATTATTTTAAATGCTACATGTTAATATTTCACTTGCCTGTGTTAGAATAAGTATAATGTAAGTCTTTGATATGTGTGACATAAGCTTTATTCAGCTCTAAGTGTGAAATGATAAATTCTTCAGGAGGAAAACCTCCTTTTTTCATACCTGTCGGTTTTGCATTTGGGCCTGTTATTCAACAAATACTAATGGGGCGCGTCTGTTTAACCAGCTGCCCAAGCAACACTCACACTCATTTTATACTTAGTGGGGAAGTGTGAGTTAATACTGGACACACTTTATCCTGATCCACAGTGGAGTTTTAATAATTGTTTTTTGTTAATTTCTTCACAGTTATCTGGTATAAAAATATAGATAACAAGATCTTGTTGATCCTCATTTAGTAAAACGAATTTTAATAATTGCACAGATGTTTCATCTTTAATTGTAAATATTTTTAACTGTGAAATACCCTAATTTTAATAACAAAAAGAACTATGTGCATTTGCTATTTTCTGACTAGTGGTACTTAAAAGTAGTTTTATACTAGACCTCTAGACAAAATATCTCTTACCAGACAGTTTTATAGTCTGGTGATTTATGATTCCCAAATGAATTACCTCACCTCAGTCTGTCTCCTGAACCCCAGATCTGTGTTATCCAACTTCCTGAATACTTCAATGTATTAGCTCGGGCTTCCATAATAAAATACTGTAGACTGGGTGGCTTAAACAACAGAAATTTATTTTCTTAGAATTCTGAAGGCCAAAAGTTCAAGATCAGGTTGCAACATGGTTGGATTCTAATGAGAGTTCTTCCTGGCTCACAGATAGCTGCCTTCCCACTGTGTCCTCACACATCAGAAATAGCAAGCTTCCTGGTGTTTTTTCTTAGAAGGGCACTGATCCAATCATGAAGGCCCCACCCTCACAACCTCATTTAAACCTAATTATCTCCCCAAAACACCATCTACAAATACCATACATTGGGGGGTTAGTGCTTCAACATACAAATTTGTGGGGAAAGGGGTCCAGTTCAGCCCATAGGACTCTAGAAGCTTCAGATCGACATACCAAATCTTTGATTTTTCTCTACAAATTTGTCTCTCCTTTTTTTTAATTCCAAACAAAGCCCTCTCTTTAATGACATCAATACCCAACCAGTTACCCAAAGCAGAAAATCATTTTTCACTTCATCTCACATATACCCTTCTCATATGGATTTGATATGTAATCGAGTCCTACCTCTAGAAGTGCTTTGCCATTCGTGGCTTCCTATCCATTCCCATGGTTGCTGTCTTGCTTTGGTATCTCATGAGCTCATGTACGAAATAGTGCAATAGCTTTCCAACTGACCCCTATTCTACCAGTGCCCTACCATTTAATCCATCCTCCATACAGCCTCGAGAAACATCTAACATGTAAATCAAATCATGTACTTCCAGCTTGAAATTTTTTTTATAGCTCCTATCTTTAGTATAATATTTAAACTTTCTCCCAGGCTATATAAGGTTCTTCTCAATCATTTTTTACCTATCCTATGAGTCATATCTTTCCTCTCCCACCTCTCATTCTATACTCTCCAGCCATAACAATCTACTTGCAATTCTGCAAATTCACTATTTTCTTTCTGACTTTTCTAATGCTATTTATTTTCCTGGAGTGGCTCCTGCTATTTTCTATATCCAAGATTCTCCCTTTGTTTTCTGTCTTAAGACTCATGACAAAAGTCACTTACTCTGTGAAGCCTTCCATGATTTCCTTTGGTGTTCTCCTCTGGGTTTCCATAGCAACTTGTATCTCTGTTGGTTATAGCATTTATCATATTATACTTTATCTATTTGAGAGCACTTACCTTTCCACAAGACCATGATCTCCTTGTGACAGAGGTTATTTTGTTTAGCCTTTTTAATCTCTGGTGCCTGGTATTATACCAGGTACAGAGTGGGCATTTAGGAATCATTTGCTGGAGTGCAATGAATATAATAATTAATATCAAATAACACATCCCATACTTATATTTAAATCAGTGTAACTTTGTCTATAGGTAAATACCTTCCAAAGTAATCTAAAAGTTCTTTAACAAAACACAACACCTTAAGAAAAATCAGGAAATACAAAGTGTTATTTTAAATGCTGGGAGACAGTATTACACTGTCAATTTCTAGTATATTTTTCCAGATCCATGAGATTTAATCCCATATGCAGTGCCCAGGTCAGGAGTAAATCACATGCCTACTCCTATTCTTCCCTCTCCACAGCAGGAAATAGTGTTTCAATTTCAAATTTCCAACATGCTGCCTCCATCATGGCCCTGCTGCTGACTATGTCTACAATTCTAAATAGATTATTCTAGGACTTCCTTGGACACAGCACAGCTGCTGACCATAATTTTTAAACTTTAGTCAACCTGCTGCCTCAGGGAGTTCTAGAGAGTACAGCTTCTTTGCAAAGATACCATGAAGTGGTAGGTTAGGAAGCATATAAGGAACTGCTTGATTGTAAAATGGTGGAAACCACTGGCGAAGCTTTCTCAGCCACAACTTCTAGTCCTTCAAAATGAAGATCTGGTACCCAGGCAAGAATTTAGGGAAATGCTTTTGAGTAGAAGCTGCAAAGGCCTTGAGGAGACTGAAGAAGAGGAAGAAACTGGGTTCCTACAAAGAGAGAAGGAGGGTGGAGTGGAGACACCATGAGATTCAAGTTGCCAGAAGGACGGCCCCATCACATAACACAGCACTGAAAAGGACACCTGTAGCAAAAGTAGATATCACACTAAAGGAGTCCTACTGCCCTCATTTTACCTGTGGGATCCTGCTGCTCACTTTCCTTGGGTTTTTCTCTCAACCATGGAAGCTGGATAAAGAGAAGTAAAAAGGCAAGACATAGTTCACGCAAGGTTGTAAGGTAGTAGAAAGACTTAGACCTGCTGCTGCTTTTGGCTAGGACACAGACATGAGTCTGAACCTTTCAAGAGTGGATGTGATGGTGGTTAGAAAGTTGACATTTTAATGGTTACCAGATGGCTTCGTGTTTCCAGGTTGAAATGTGGTGAAGAGACCTGATTTCAATCATTTATTTATTCACTCAACAATTTTGAGACATGGAACGTATATGCTGCCCAAGACTATGCCAGTAAAGGCCGTTTGGATCATATAATCTTCATCAGAATCTTGCCATAGGCTCTCACTGGAATAAGCTGAGTCTTTCAGTACAGAGAGGTTATAAAACTCTTCTGGGATGCCATGATTGTTCTGATCCCAGGAATATCCTATATTTACAAATTCATGTGGTGAAAGTATGCATGGTTAGAGAAATTTTAGTCTAGATAAATGGATATAATCTTCATAATACTTTTTTGGTAAGAACAAAAATGAGATCATTTAAATTCTGCCCCCTCAATTCTATTGCTGATATAAGTACTAATATATTTTCACTCTGAAATTTTTTATCAGAAGCTTTTCTTATCAATTAAATTTCCAAGATAGTTAAATAACTCTCAAAACTTCTAAAATGATAGTCAGCTAAAGATTATCAGGTTTTAGACAACATCCAATTCACTGAGGTTAGTCAAGCGCCTTGCAACTTCCTGAGTGAGGCCAAATTGATGACATGATGACATTTCATGTTGAGAAACTTCCGTTACAAGCTAAGTTCTGAGAAAAATAATATGAAGAAATTTTAGATACTCTGTCACACCACACATGCACACGCTTCCATCCCCCCCACACCAACAAAGAAAACTGTATAACTAATCAGGAAGCACACTTCAAGTACTCCTTCATAAAGTGGGAAGTCATGCTAGAATTATGTAAAGGTTGAGAGAAAAATGAATAGGAACTAAATATAGGTAAAAGAACAGCAGTTTCTAAATTCGACCAGGTTTTCTGGCTACAGAAATAAGAAAGAAGTAACCCTTACTTTAGGCTACCCCCTGTCCTGTTGAATTCATCTGATCACACCCAGTGTTGACCTAGAGGTCATGGTTTGAGGACTATGTGACTTTGGGTAAGTCACTTACCCTCTTAAGCTTTTTTTTTCCCCTGTGAAATATAAATAACTATAATACTAACATTTCATATTTCTGTGCTGGTTAAATGAGATAATGTATGCAAAACACTCAGCCCGGTGCATGCAGTGTGCATAAAACTGATACCTGAACATAAAATGAAAGCATTACACACGCCACCATAAGGGGCATGGGCTTATAGTGATTGGAAATTCTTCAGACACAGATTGTCTGAGAGCTAGGACAACTGTGTTGTCCAGCAGCAGTGAGAATCAGCTGATTTAACGGAACTTCACAGATAAATGACCATTTTGTCCTAACAGAATATTTCTTTGTCGAGTTCTGACAGTTTAGAAAGAGGCTATGTTGCAATTAGCTTTGATTCCTCACTCTTGGCACATAATAGGAATAATCCTTTTTGAAGACTGAATGACTGAATATATAAATAACTGCCTATATTAATGAATGAAATAAAATAAATAAAAGATTTGGGTTTTTTTTCCTTAGACTGCACCTTGGGCCCTCCCTGGTCTTTACAATATAGAGTCACAGCTGATTGTGCTGTAGCCCACCCAGAAGCCCTTAGAAAGACACCCTAAATGTAGATTTTTACATATTTAAAAAGTTTATGGGCATTTGGGCAAATGATCTGCCACGGGAAAATCACAGCGCAGAGAAAAAGACAAGCTTTTCCTTACCTTCCCTTTCTTTCTTCATCATGCAAACTTCTCACATTTGAATTACCAAGTCTGAGTATTAGTGTGTCTGCGTGATGTATATTATAAATTAAGAAGCCATGATGGAAAAATCTTTAAAATGGCATTAGTGTGTTCAGAGATCTCCTTTGACCTTCTGGGGTCCCTGGTGGGCCTGAAATGCAGAGCGCTGTTCCCTCATAGGGAAGGAGTGGAATCCTGATGCAGAAGGCTAACGGGATCGTTTTCCTCTCCGAGTTTTTGGGCACCACGCCAAGTGAATGGGCAGGAATCATTCCATTTGCAGAGTAAAATAGGGTGAAAAGCACTTTGGCACACTTTGTCCATATAAATTATACTTGTTTGCAATTCATCAACTCCTTCTCTTCTTTATATCCATATGTGATGTAAATGATCATGTTTCTCTGAAGCTCCATAATGATGTGCAGCTCCAGAATGTGATATAATCAGCTAAGAGGGAGCAGATGGAAGTTTTTTCCCCGATGTGCATATTCATAAAAAAATAGAGAACTCAACAAAAGGAGATACATAAGTACTTGTACCCAGAGGGCTGCTGCATGGACTTATGTACAAAAGTAAGTGGGTTTTCTGCAACTATTTCATTCTTGAAACCTTCACTCATTCATTTCTGCAGCCATCATTGAAAATGCTCTGGGGGAAAAAAAATCTGTCCTTCCATATAGCAACAAATATATTTCCCTTTAGATTTTTTTATTGCATCTTAGAACCCATGATTCAGGAAATAATGGTTAAATATTTTACGAGAGAAATATGATTAGAAGGCAGACCACGAACAATAGTGAAGACTTCACTGTCCCTTTAGCAACACAGACTGCAGACATTACAGTTCACGCTGCTATACTAAAAAAAGCTGTAGAGAGGGAATAATGAACTGTCTGCATAGCATTTAGCTATATATATTCTTTTAAATATCCGATTCCTCAGAGGGTAAGCTGGTCATGTGTGCGTACTGGGTAAGCAGCATTGCTACTAGAAATTTGTTAATGGAAACAGCAGCAGGAGATATTGCGAAAGAAGGTAACCATGACGGAAAATTTAAGAAATAAGTAAAAAAAACTACAGTAACAACAACGAAGGAACGTAAGAAAATCATTCTAAGTGTGGCTATGAATTTTGGTCATGTAACCAAAGAAGTGGTATTTATACCAAAATTAGATGTTTCTGACCCTGCACATCTCCTTCGAGAGCCACTCGCCACGTGTGAAGCCCTGATGTCCACTTAGACAGGCTCGCCTATGTGCGTTACATCCTTGATGTGCCCTCAGGTTCCTGTTGGGCTCAAAAAATGGGAAGCCCCATCAGGAGACTGGAAGGGAGGAAAAAAAAAAAAAGGGACTGGAGGGAAAGAGAGGAATGAGGTCAGGATATTTATTTGCTCCATGACATCAACTTGTGTTGCCCGTCTCCCTTAATCAAAGGTCACTAGTTACCTAAAAATGTCATTCTTCACATGAATCTCTTTCCTTCAGATTCTGGTAATTGTTCCTTTCTCTCATCTCCAAAGGCTCAGACTTAACAACAGCTCTGTGTCTGTTAGCTCACCACTGCACGGCCTTTAACGATTCCCTTACCCTCCACCTGCCCATATCTTTGCAATTAGTCCCTTTATAAATAAGCCTTCCTTGAATTATCCTAATTGGATTGTGCCATCTACTTCCTGTTGGTAGCCAGACAAGTGCACTGATCCACCATCGCTCATGACTTTCAGTTACTTAGGTCATGTTCTTGAGTCTAATGAGCACTGCTCCGTGACTCCAGCATACCTATACTTACATGGTCTCAGGTCATTTCTATTTCACTAGTAGCCTCCACCCTTACTGACCAATAGCTTTAGGGTAAAGCATTTCCACTAACACTCCCAAAACGCATGCCCTTTACCCCTTTCAATTCCTTATCCATCTGTTTCACGGGGCCCACACACATATTTCTCCTTCTTCCAAGCAGCTAAGAATCCCTGGAATAGGGGTGACTGACAGCATACAAATGGACGTGTTCATGGTGCACTTGGAGTCAACCTAACTGCGTGGAACACATGTCCTATCCTTTACTCATAACCAAGCTCGCAGTCTACTTTGCTATGAAACATAGGGTCATTTCTGTTAGGACAATATACCATCTACCAACATTAATATCCATCCATCAACTATGTAATAAAACAGAATGAAGCAAGTGCATATTTTAGCTGCTTGCTACCTAATCAGAAATACCTGGCATTAATAGCATTTGGGGTTTTTTTTTATAAATGTGATGGCACATAGATACTGTAATTCTACTAGCAACTTTTTGTTGCTAAAATTCTTTAATTCTAAGTTACATTTCACCTACAATATCACTCACTAACATGAGTCTCTCATACACAAAGCCTTATGCCTCTTAATCTCAAAAGAGGTTATTGTAAAATATGGATGCCCAGATAATTTGCATGATTAATGAAAATATGTTTTAGAATATTAAACATTTAAGATGTTAGCATTTAGTAGGCTTTCTGACAGAAGTTAAAAGACTATGAGAATGACTGATGAATTGCTACAGTCCATTAGCCCTCAGAACAGGGAATGTGCTAGAGGACATTTATGTAACTTCTTAGCGTTCTTGGTTTTTTTCCCCCCTTGTTTTTTTTTTTTCCCCTTTCCAACTAAGCTGTCCTTTTTTGACCTTGGATCACTTGTAAATGACCAGGCAGAGGACTTTGCAAAGTTTTGAGAAACTTGAACATTACATGGAAAGCCACTGACAGAGGGACAAAGAAAGCAATTGTATTAGCCCTGGCTTTATACCTAATAGCGGGTACATAGTAGGAGATGAATAAAAATGTGTCAAAGAAATGAAACATCTTTTATGGTTCAAATGTCTTACCTCGACGCAGTGGAAAAAATGAAACAAAATTTTTCCTGTTCAGTGACGAGGTCACTGACAGCTCAGGTGTTCATAACCAGGGAGTGTAGACACACTTACTCTTTCCACTTGTTGGGAACTGTGTTTCAGAACGAAGCCCCACCTACTCATCTCTTTCCGGAGCCTGTTTTTGATTGCTGCAGAGCTTATCAGGGCCTATTCAGTCCTTTGTTTCCTCCTCTTGTTATCCTTAGAGATGAAATATACCAGAAAGGACCCTCATGGAGGTGTTTATATCCCCTCTGGGTAAAAAGTGAAATACCATTGAAAAGGTAGGACCACAAAAAATACCAAAATAAATTCTTAAGGTAGGAGCAATAAACTGCTTAATGGCCTTGCTTTGGGAGAGACAATTAACATTACTTTAATTTATGTGAAGTATTATCATGAAGTTATGAGCTCCCTCTCTGAGACCTACTTGCCAAAGCCTGCTTCTCTAGGCAGCATTTCCTCTATAGCATTATTTAGCTTATAGTTGTCCAACACTCACTTATATGGCACCCTCGTTCCTGTGTCAATGAGCACAGAGAAAAATATACTATTACACATCATCTAGAATTCCACTGTTGTGTTAATAATGTAGCAGGCTGAATAATTGCCCCCCACCAAAGAGAGAAGATCCTAGTCCAGCAGAACCTCATAAATGTTACCGTATTGGGGAAGAGGGTCTTTGCAGATGTGATTGAGTTAAGGATCTTGACATAGGGAGATTCTCCTGGATTATCTTGATGGCCCCTAAATATAATTACAAGTGTCCTTATAACAGAGAGAAAGAGATTTCTTTCATAATGAAGGGAAGGCAAGGTGAAGAAAGAGCAGAGAGATCTGAAGATGCCGGCTTTGATGATTAGAGTGATGTGGCCATAAACTGAGGAATGCTGACAGCTTTCAGAAACTACAAGAAGCAAGGAATGGCTTTTCTTCTACAGCCTCTAGAAGAAGTGTGGCCCCGCAGACATGCTTTCAATTTTGGTCCAGTGATAACTAATTCTGGACTTCTGACTTCCAGAACGAGCAGAAAATAAAATTCTGTTGTTTGAAGCCACCAAGCTGGTGATAATTTGTTACGGCAGTCACAGGAGGCTCATACAGTAAGTAAAACAATCCCAGCCTTAAACAAAAGGATAGTGACCCCTCTTCATGGCCACTATTAGCAGGCCACGGGAAAAATATTATTAACAACCAGTTTAATACAAAAGAATATTAACATATATATCTGTTGAAACCTAAGTATATTGTTCTTTACTTATACATGTGTTGTGTGAATGTATTCAAGCAACTCCTTTTTTTACAGAAAAAAAAGCTCTTCCAATAAAATAATGAATTTGTAAATATGACAGTCAAATACATACTATTTTTATCTTTCAGATGTTTTACAATTTCACTTAAAAAGAGTATGCTTTTTTTCATCCCCTCCTGGAACATAGCTGTTACGGGCTAAAGGATAATGCAAGTTTAAAACATTCTTGTAAAACAAAAACACCCTGATTTTGGCCTCATTAAGAGTAGAAGCTTCCTTTTGAGACTTGGAAATATTTGTTTTGCTGAAAGAAAAATGACATTTTTTACCATGACTTATTCATTCCTTCATTCCTTCATCAAATATTTACTGAATGTGTTCTAGGTACCTGGAAACTACACCAGGCTCTGGAAATAGCAAGGTGAACGGCAATAGCACCTATTCTCAAGGAGTTAAGAGTTCAGTGTGCTGCTTTGGCAAATGTGTAAATAAATAAATTCCTATGAAATGTGATATGCTAAAGTAGTGATCTAACCAAGTGGTGTGGAAGCAGGATGTAAAAATAAATCATTCATTTTAGAACCAGATGATTCTATGAGTTTGAGAAGAGGTTGATTGTGTCCTGGTATTTGCAATAGAGAAAAAAAATTGAATAATACACTGGAAAATTTTCTTATTCCTTATCTGGGACATTTATAGCCAAAATTGTATTCAATGTTATAGTAGACAAGATTCAACATCTTCAGATTCCGGATAACAGAATTAGCAAATTAGAGTAGTTTTCTCCTGGTTTCCAAAAACAACTATTTGTACAATAAAGGTTGCTTAATTAAAACTTATCCAACTGAAACGCCCATTTATCTGAAACAAATGTTTGTGCTATAGACATCAACCAACTCTTCACATGAGTAGCTAACAATAAGCAATGGGATGATGCTCAATGAATATCAATTAAAACAAATTGCTCCCAATAAACTCTTCCCTAAAAAAAGACATTCCTGCATGGGCATATATTCACATGCCTGCACCCACGCGCACACACACATGCGCGCGCGCACACACACACACACACACACACACACACACACACACACGGCTTTGCTATTCTAACTTGTCTTCTTTAAAAAGTTAATCAGCATTAACTGTATCTTAAAGATTGAATCTTTATCATTGTTATCATTGTTTAACATTGTATCAGTGTTAGTCTCTGATAAGGCATGAGTTTCAGGTGGGACAAGCTACATAATAGGGGATGTCCAGAGAGCTTAGAGTAATGGTCTAGTGCAAAATGAAATGCAGAGCCCCATGTTCAAATTTCTTAAGACACTTAAGACATAGATAGCAGAGCATTAACACAACTATGGAGCCTTTGTGAGAGCAGAGCCCTGTGCAACAAGACAGGCTGTATGCCCATAAAATAGGCCCTGGTTTCATGTATCCCTTATCAATTGCTTCCATTTGGGTTGTCCCAAGGACTATACTATAGATTATGAAAATGAAAATAACCTGCCTAAAAGTCACATTATGGTCATATATTCTTTGTACAGGCCTATATTAATTATAAAGGCATTGTTGGGCACCCATTAAAATTCTATTATGATCAAAAATTTTCAAGCTTACTTGATTTTGCTTTTCTCTGCTTTATACAGACTTAACATAACCTATGAACCAGAAAAAAATGTTACATGTTCACTGAACTGTGTCTATTAGCCTCCTGCGTATGTTATCAGCCCTCTTGCATTCGGGTGGGTCTATGTGACCAATTCCAGCCAAAGTTAGGACCTGGCCCATAAAATTTCCTTTGAAGTTCATGTTCTCACCTTACTAGGTGTTCCTTACTCTGTCTTGTGCTTCCCCACCTGTGCTTATCTGCAGCTGGAAACAATGAACACTGAACTATGGAGCCCACGATGGGAAGAGCCTGAATCCCTGATCATTTTTGGAGGAGAGCCATTCAGGAATGCTGCTTGATCCACATTAGAGTGCCACACAAAATTACACTTTATTGTCTTAAGTCACTTGTATTACCCTAATACTCGATGTTTGATAGAATGATAGTCTGAGGCAGGGAGCATAGGACCCAGAGCGGTACCTAACTCATTGAGCGATTCTGATAAGCCTTTTGAGAAACATGACTAAAGTCATCTTTTCAGTGGACTATAAATCATTGTGCTAGTCAATAGCTATGGTATTCTCTCAAGGAGTTGTTTACATTGTCATAATAATGTGAACCTATGATTTTCTTTCTTTTTTTTTTTTGAATTTATAAATTTCAAAGCACTTTTTCCTATGTATTTTTAGAGGATCCTGGAAAATTCTAAAGAAAAGAAATCTATAGAAAATCTATAGCAGTGAATTATCATGGCTAGAGTAACCAATAGCAACAACGACACTTTGCCAAACATCCCTGCAAATCTCACAAATCGTCACCTGTCAGCTTATAGGACTTACAGACCTCAAAAATTCAGATTATCCAAAAAAGTATTTGATAGAAACTCTGGAATCTGGGCTGAGTCTAAGTAGGCATCTGGGAACACTGTTCTTAGGAAACTCAGCGGGTGTTGCTGGGAGGGACAAGGGGAGATGGCCAGAGTGCTTAGAGTAATGGCAAGTGTTCTTTTCCCTTTGGCTGCAGAATGTCAGCATTTATGGGAAAAAGTCGATCAAGTACTTACTGGATCTGCTTAATCAAGCATAATTGTCACCATGTGACTGGCAGTTATTGGAAGCTCCTGTGTGAGACAGTGCCAGAAACACTGTGCAAAGAACTACCTATATTTTAGATAGTAAAAGGAAAAATAACTTTTCCTCAACACAGGAAATCAACATGATGCAATGTAAGAGCGTGGATTTTTGGAATGGGAATCAGACTTAGTTTCAGCACTTCTTCGCTTCAAGTTCTTAAGCATTTAAGTCCTAGTTTGTTCCAGTGTAAAAGAAATGTCCATGCCTATGTTGCACAGTTGTAGCTTAAACAAGCTTAAACAAGTGAGGCACGTAGCATGATTTCTGCAACATTTTATCTCTGTTGGGTCCATTGTTCGTATTAGTGATATTATGTTTAATAAAAATATTTTAAGAAGCACCTGGGTGGCTCTGTCAGTTAAGCTTCCGACTCCTGATCAAGCCCGGGTCCAGCTCCGCGTTCAGTGGGAAGTCTGCTTCAGATTCTCTCCCCCCCTTTGCCCCTCCCCCAGGGTCACACGCCCTCCTGCTCTCCCTTTCCCTCTAAATAAATAAATAAATAAATAAATCTATAATAATAATAATGATACTTTAAGAATTAAGAATAAAGAAGCACTCACAGGCACTTTCAATTTTATACCATAAGGAATCTTACCAAACATCCTTCCTGCCCTCTCTAAAACTTAGAAACTATTTTTCCCCAATTTTTTCAAGACACACAGCGTCAAGCATTTATAATCACCCATTTCCCCACACAGCCGACATATACTCATATTTCAAACAATTCTTTCAATTGTCCAAACACTCATAAGTTGTAGGAAAGAATAATTCATTAAATATTTATGAAATGTTGAACTATCATATTCACAGCAAGGGAGTTTAATGAGAGAAATTACTTTCTTATCCTGAATCATAAAAAGGACTCTAGGGACTCTGATTTATATAGATTTTCCTAGAGTGTCCCTTTTCTACTGCCTTTATAAATGTTTTATTTACTATTCTTTAAGAGGTCTAGCATAGTTTTCCTCTAAACAAATTCTTCAAAACCTAGGCAAAATACGTAAATTCAAGGATTCTTTACAGCGCATTGCTGAGATAGGAATCAGCACATAAATTTCTATTAACAAGAATCTACTAACTTTTTTCAATAATTAGAAAGCTGCCTCAAATTTTAATGTGTACTACATGTTGATTAAAAAAACCTCAATTATCCAATAAATTGTTATTTTAGATGAATTAAAGGCATTTTAAGTTTTGAAATACCCAATGCCTGCAAAAGATCCCAGACTAAACTCTATGGTGGTACACAAAAGATCTAAATATATCTTTTGACATAAGGGAAATAGAATAACAAAAATTTAGAGTAGCTAAATTCTATAATAGAAAAACAACTATTTCTGCATTAAGGTTGTTTCATGAATTAGGTAGTTCAATAAGTAGACTAACGTTTGTTGATTCTGTTGTGAGCTTGCAATGGCAATAGGTGTCTTGCCCTACCCTAGGATTCCAGCAAATATTAATTGAACATTTTTTAGATAAGGAAAGCTCTGTTAGACACTTGGAATATAGGATCATGAGATACATGGTGTTTTCTCTCAACGAGTTTGCAATCTAGCTGTGGAGGCAGGACAAATATCAAAGACTATTATAGCAGCACCTTCCTGTAAGAAAGGATGCATCACACCGCCAAACCAACAGGACAAAGTGATAGCTGTAGAGTTCAAAAAGGAAAGACATCCCTGGGGCGCCTGGGTGGCACAATGGTTAAGCGTCTGCCTTCGGCTCGGGGTGTGATCCCGGCGTTATGGGATCGAGCCCCACATCAGGCTCCTCCGCTATGAGCCTGCTTCTTCCTCTCCCACTCCCCCTGCTTGTGTTCCCTCTCTCGCTGGCTGTCTCTATCTCTGTTGAATAAATAAATAAAATCTTTAAAAAAAAAAAAAAAAAAGGAAAGACATACCTAAATGCTGTGAGATTGGGATATTTGCCTTCTAAACTGAGACATTCTGGTCCTCAATTTATATTTGGGGGGGGGGGGTGGTGGAACCAGACAGATACCTAGTATATAATCATATACTAGGTAAGCTATTTTTGAAGTAGCAACTACTTATTTGTATACAATATAATATGATTTATGAGAGGTATTGTCAATTAAAAACCAAATAACCACTAATCACTCCTAGTGAATTTCAGTTTCCCATAGTAGACCAAATTATTCATTTCGACATTCCTTTTTCATTGAGTTTTGGGGAAAAGTGTTTACATTTCCTTGATTAAAAGTAAATCTTTAGGGGCGCCTGGGTGGCTCAGTCGTTAAGCGTCTGCCTTCGGCTCAGGGTATGATCCCGGAGTCCTGGGATTGAGCCCCACATAAGGCTCCTCCACTGGGAGCCTGCTTCTTCCTCTCCCACTCCCCCTGCTTGTGTTCCCTCTGGCTGTCTCTATCTTGCTGGCTGTCTGTCTCTCTCTCTGTCGAATAAATAAATAAAATATTAAAAAAAAAAAAAAGGAAATCTTTAGCCTATATAATTTTTCCATAAGCCCTTTTCTATACACACACAAAAAAATCATGTCATATAACATATTAAGTAATTAGTTGTGGGGCTAAATGTTAAGTGATAGTTGCTAGGGATATTAAGAACTGATACTTAGAACTCTCAGATCTTCAGGGACTTATCATTTCGCTGGGAAGTCAGGATTTATATATATAATACAATACTATAAAGGAGGCATATATTAAAGACTAAATGAGTCTATTGGACATAAGTGTCTCAGTGGTTATAATATTCCCCACACCAAAAGAGCCATTCCCATTCTAACCCTGAATCCATGAATGTGGGAATGATGCTGATATAGCCTTCTTGTATTTCAAATTCCCCAAATTTCCACTATCTGCAATAATACAAGACAGGTAGGGGTGACATCGAGGAAGAAAGGATATATTCGTCACTTGAGTGTCATAAATAACTTGTTATGAAATTATACAGTAAATACTTGCACGCTAACAGTTAATTCCTTAAGAGGAACTCTTGTCTTCATGTGATCATAGATGTCAGACATGGAGGGGACCTGGAAAGGGTCTATTCAATGCCACAATATTGTAGAAAAGATTTGAGGCCTAGAGGAATAGAGATATATCCACAGTCACACCTATTCACAAATAAGAAGAGTTCAAATTTTCAATGAGATCTTCTGGAATTAAACGCAGGTCTCTTTCCTTCATACCAAGCTGCTTCACCATGCGTGGAACACAGGGCACTGGGCAAAGCTGAATATTTAACATAATATTGCTGACTGAAGTTATGTCTTATCAAGACAAAGTAACTTCTCTCACCCATACAAACCCTCTGAGCTCGGTGGTACACATACATATGTTATACGGTAACATATTATCCCTAACTAGGAAAAAAGTAGAATCACTAGTCTAGATATCATTGACCCAAAGTAACAACAAAATAGAAAATATCAGCAATATAATGTCTGTCTTGTAGAATCCTGATAAAAATCCATGAGAATCCATGAGAATGCTAACCCAGAATAAGAGAATTTATAAGCCAAAGGAGGCTTTACAAATCTTTCCCACAACTGCATGTAAAATATGAAATCTATGCCGGTCAACTTAAAGAAAAGTCATACCTCCTCTAAGATGTCTTGAACACCATCAGAACCTTACGAAACACATTTTGATTAGCAAAGTGAAAATAAATCACAATTGTTGGCAAAGAGTTGTGCTACAGTTTTACTCAAACAGATAACAATTGTTTGAAAAGAGGTGAAACATCAAGAAGAAAGATAGATTCTCTGCACTACATTTCGATTAGGCTCCTGGATCTCCACAGTTAAGACGGATACTTTTCCCAGGACCCATCATCATCGCATGATAATTACAAAGGTATGGTAATAGAGGGCCTTAAATCAAACATGCATGGTAGATCCGCTGTCACTGCAAGAACCATCTCGTTCCAAGTTGGCAGGGAAGGGTGTGCTTGCCTTTCGACTGGCAGAGCAGCCCTCTTGGCTGGCACAGCAACCAGCTCTGCCTTAAATCTTCCCGAGATGTGCCCTGTTAAAGTAATTTGGCTAATTTAAAATGTCTGTCTTTGGAGAAATCTTCCATAATGTTAGTTTCGTTTGCAGGTTGCCAAGGAAGATCTCTAGGGCTGCAGTGATGCCTAGCTGCCTACAAAGCCCCTGCTTATCAACAGTCCCATCCAAAGAGTCCGCTCACATGAGGCCATCCAATGACTTGCCAGTCATCCTCTCCTGCCAAAAGTTATATGTGAGCAAAGTTTGTTTTTGTTTTTGTTTTTTTTAAGAATTTATTTATTTGGGGGCGCCTGGGTGGCTCAGTTAAGCGTCTGCCTTTGGCTCAGGGCGTGATCCCAGGGTTCTGGGACCGAGCCCCACATCAGGCTCCTCCACTGGGAGCCTGCTTCTCCCTCTCCCACTCCCCCTGCTTGTGTTCCCTCTCTCGCTGGCTGTCTCTCTCTCTGTGTCAAATAAATAAATAAAATCTTAAAAAATAATAATAATTTATTTATTTGAGAGAGAGAGCATGAGTGAGGGGGAGGGGCAGAAGGAGAAGGAGAAGCAGACTCCCCACTGAGCTTGGAGCCCCACGCAGGGCTTAATCTCAAGGCCCTGACATCATGACCTGAGCCAAAGGCAGACACTTAACTAACAGCCACCCAGGTGCCCTGTGAGCAAAGTTTCTTGAATGGATATGAAACCTCCAGTAAAGTAGACAATATGGATGGGGGGTTCCTAGGCCACCTTTGACAAATCTAGTTATCTCAAAAAGCAGTGTGAAATTGGGATACTCCCAAAGGAAAATTTGCCAACCATCTTTAATTTTAAAAATAAAATTATGTCACCATCAGTTGGGAAGAATAAGCAGAGGGAGAAGAAAGAATCAAAGTAGAAATTCTTTCACAATTCAGAAAGAAACCGTAGTTAAAACACTGCATATTAAGTTTCATGGAAGGAGAATAAAGTAATAAAATCACAAAAAATATGGTACTGTTTTTCAGTATTCTTATTTCATAGTCATTTCACCTTTGAAATCACAGAGCATATTTTCTTAATTTTTAAAGCACTAATTCTGCTAATAGAAAATGAGCAAGTTTTCAATTCTTGCCTGAAATGAGAGGTTATCCTTCACACCATATCTATCCAAACAAAATTCTACCAAAGTACATCAATGAACTCAACAAAACAAGATGAGAGCATTGGTTGGAAAAGAAATCAGTCTCTGAGGAGGCAAATCATTTTTGTTTTGTTCTTCCTGTTATAACCCAGTTCTGCCTCAATTGGCCTTCAGTTCCTCCTTTTCCTGTGTCTCTGAGTCCCTTATCTAATCCTGGTCTCATCATGCTCTGTTGGTCTCACCAATCCTCTTAAATCCATTGACTCATTCTTGCTTCACCTCTTTACTTCTTTCCCTGAACACTATCTGGTTGGTTTCAAGCCTGCCTCTCTTCTTCATGTGGGTTATTGCTTTAAAGTCTCCTCAATGACCCAAAACTAGCAGTTACGAACTTCCACAAACACAAATATTTCAAGTAGAACGAACAATCCAGGGGCTCCGAAAACACAGATATGATATCTTTGGGATCTGATATCATGCCAGATGTAAATCTCCTCAAGGCTCATTTCTAAAGGATCTAAAATATGCCTTGCTGAGTGCTCTCTATTATATGTCCTGGGATGAGCTCATCTATTTAAAAGTACACCCCAGCTCAGCAAAGCTATCCTTCAAATTTATTTGTAAGTCAATCCCTTGGAATTCTAAATGTCTTTTCTAATGGAAACTATCTTACACAGAATGGTGAAAGTCATCAACCAATTCCAAATATCTATCTAGTCCACAAAGTACATGAAGAATAGTACCGATGAAAAGATATTGGAGGCCCATTTGGTTAGAGCGGGAAGGCAGCATGGAGATTATATAACACAACACTTCCATATTATGGTGAGAAAACTGAGATTGAATGGCTAACTTTTCCATCCTCATATAGCATGCTCTTCTTTATTATAAAACCTAGGTATTATCTAAATTAATCTACATAACAATCTTGAAAGATTAGTACTACTATCCATATGAGAGAATTGAGACTGAAGGAGCCATGTAATTTTGTTAAGGTCATGCAGCTAGCACCAGTAAAGTGATGGAGTTGGGATTTCATCTCAGTTTTCTCAGACTTTACATATGTTCCAGTCCACTACCCCTCACAAAGTCACAGTCATATAGTTTCATTGAGAATCTGTGTAAAGGTACAATTTATCTGTCTAGGATCACATTTCTTTCCCATACAATAGAAGAAAAGTCACCTTTCTTATCCCAAAATACAAGCCACTAGTGATGGCCCTATGGTCTAGGATAGAGACCAAAAGAAAAGTTTGTGAATAACGAGTAAAGCAGTTAAAATGATCCCTGGGACAAAGCAACTTCTTTGACTCCACATTCTATTCCAACTAACTGGCCTATATTATCTTTCCTTTTGTTCATAGCCCAGTTTCTTCAGCCTAAACTGGTTTTCTTTTTTTTTTTTTACCTCCCATTTATGTCACAACATGCTGCAGTTAATTAAGATTCTGCCTCGCCATTCCACTACAATTGCTCTAACAAAGATCACAGTGACCTCTTAGTAAATCATTCAAATCAGCAGTTTTTAACCCATTTTCTCAACTATGTAAGCAGCATACAATGGCTTTTGACTATTCTCTTCCTAAAACTCTTTTTTCTTTTGTTTTTTATAAGCCCCATCCATCTCTGACCCAGTCCTTATGTGACTCATTCATAAGCCCCGTGCTCTCTTCCTGATCTTAAATGCTTTTGTTTTCTAAAACCTGGCCCTTGAACCTCTCCCTAAGAATCAGTGGGTTTCAACTTTGCCTGAATTTTAGAAACCATCCATAAGGAAATTTTTTAATTCTCTTAAGAAAATATTTCTGAATGGCAGAGAAAAGACCTCCATACATCTACTCCTCCATAAAAGCAATGAGAATACTAGCAAAAATGGCCAAAAGAATTCTTTTCAGAACTCTGAAAAATTAATCAAAGGTTTGCAAAACTATGGGGAGCATTTATTCAAGAAAAATAGTTGAACCTTGGTAAAGACAAAGTTTTATAGCACTTCAACTTGTCTTATACCCAACCCCAACCATCCAATCCCTGTGGTAACCTTCAAACCAAAAGCTACACAATTACGTTAGCTGTGAAAACCAGCAGCCTAGGGGCCAGTGGAAGGAATAGAATAGGTTTGAAGTTACCCCCAAAATTCCATCCCTACAGAATTGTCACTATTTACTTGTCTGGTATCTCCATTCCCAGGACTTATTTTTATTTAAACTAAGTGACCACTGAATCAAACCTGACTCAGCTCACGCAGTGTGAACAGGCATGGCCCTAAGGCATTTATCAAAAGAAAATATCAATTGTTAACAATGCAGCTGCCTGAGGTAGCAATACCAGTTGGGTTAAGTAAGAAATTTACTAAAATATTGTAAAGGAAAAGCCAGGGAATGAAATTTTTATGTGGGATGTTGAATATATCCAGCATATTCCTTGAAATCTAAAAGGCCATATGCAGCATGTGCCAGAATGTGCACATGCTCAGGAAAGAAATTGAGAAGGCTCTAATCTCCCACCCGGAGATGACTTTGAGTCTCTGCACAAGCAAGAAGTGATGGCTAAAGTAGTGTTTTAAATGGTCTATTGGAGTATTGAAATATTCCTCCCAAACATACACGAACCTCTCAACAAAGTCAGGGAGATTTATTGGTTCAATGCATTCAAGGAAATCTCTGTCCAGTAAATTAGCTGACCATGAAACTAACTGCGAAAAGATGCTGAGTGGTATATACAAAGAAAAGAATTCAGACTCTACAGAATTCATTCAGGAAATCCAATAAGTAAACATCCGTAACAACAAAATAGCACACCAAACACCAACACCAAAACTCCAAGGAATGTGGGATGGGGAGGAGGGAGCTGATTTCCAGAATTGGAAAGATCTAGTTTTCAAGGCGAAAAAACAAAACAAAATTATAACACATGCAAGGAAACAGGAAGTTACAGAAGACCATATAATGGAAAAAAAAAATCAGTTAAGAAGAGCTCAGATATTGGACTTACTACTCAAAACATTAAAAAAAAAAAAACCTCGTATAAATATGTTCAAAGAACTAAATAAAACCATGTCCAAAGAATTAAAGGAAAATGTAAGAATTGTATGTTACCAAATAGAGAATATCAATAAAGAGAAAAACTTGTCTAAAAACAGAACCAGGGGTACCTGGGTAGCTCAGTCAGTTGAGTGTCTGACTCTTGGGTAAGCAGTCAACTCTTGGTTTTGGCTCAGGTCATGATATCAGGCAGGCTCCATGCTCAACAGGGAGTCTGCTTGAGATTCTCTCCCTCTCCCTCTTTTTCTCCCTCTGCCCCTCCCCCCATGTGCTCTCACTGTCTCTCTCTAAAATAAAATTTAAAAAGAAGAAGAAAAAAATAAATAAAAATTCTGGAGTTGAAAAGTATAAAAACTAAAATGAAAAAATTAATTAAATGGATTTAACAGCAGATTTGAAATAGCAGAATTTGAAGATAGATCACTTTAGATTATCCAAGCTGAAGAACAGAAAGAAAGTTAATGAAGTAAAATTAACAGAGCCTCAAAAACTTGTGTGATACCAACAAGCACACAAATATATACATCATGGATATTACAGAAGAAGAAAAGAGAGTGAATAGGTAAAAAGACTAGTTGAAGAAACAATGGCCAGAAACTTCCCAATTTAATTAAAAAAAAAAATTAAGATGCACACCCAAGAAGATACATAAAATCCAAGTAGGATAAATTCAAAGAGATTCATACCTAAACAAATTGGAATAAAGTTGTCAAAGACGAGGAAAAGAGATAATCATGAAAATAGCAAAAATAAAAGTATCTCATAACATACAAAGTTTCCTCAAAGATGAACAAGTACTTCCTCATCAAAAACCATGGATTCCAGAAGGCAGTAGGATGACATGGTCAGGGTACTGAAAGAAAAATAACCAATACTCTCAAGAATTATATGTTCATCAAAACTATCCTGCAAAAAAGGAGAAATGAAGATATTCTCAGTAGTCATAAACTGAAAGAACATATTGCTAGCAGATCTGCTCTGTAGGTAATACTAATGGGACTTTCTCAGGCTATGAGAGGCACTAAATAATAACTAAAATGTGGAAGAAGAAATAAAGATCACTGGCAAAAATAACTGGATAAATTAATATAAAAACATTATAAATATATTTTGTAACTTTTTTCTACTACTTGATTTAAAAGACAATTACATAAAATAATAATTATAAAGCTGTTGACTGCCTTATAATTTGTAAAAATATAACTTGTATAATAGCACAAAAAGTGAGAGATAACAGAGCTAAATGGAATAAATTTTTATATACTATTTGAATTAAATTTCTATTAATTAGAATGAGATTTTTAAAAATTTAAGGCATTGTAATCCTCAAAGCAATTAAGAAAATCTTTAAAGTGGTAAAAGAAACAAAGGAATTATAATGGCCTAACTTATAACATCTATTTATCACAAAAGAAGGAAGTAATGGAGAAATAAATGAACACAACGACAGTAACATTCAGAAATCCTACCTTACCAGTAATTAAGTTAAATGTAAATGGTTTAAATATTCCAATTAAAAGACAGAATTTCCCAGAACCCTCAACAAGGTTGAGAGGAACTATACCTCAACAGTATAAACGCATTATATGAAAAACCCATAGCAAGCACCATACTTAATGGGGAAAAACTGAGAGCCTTCCTCTGAAGTCAGAAACAAGACAAGGATGTCCACTCTCACCATTTTTATTTAACATAGTATAAGTCCTAGCCACAGCAATTAAACAACAACAACAAAAAGGCATCTAAATTGGTAAGAAGGAAGTAAAACTTGCACTATTTGCAGATGACATAATAATCTATGTAGAAAATCTGAAAGAGTCCATCAAAAACTACTACAACTGGTAAATGAATTCAGTAAAATTGCAGGATACAAAATCAATGTACAGAAATCTGTTGCATTTCTATTCAGTAATAATGATGCAGCAGAAAGAGAAATTAAGAAAACAATCCCATTTACAAATGAACTAAAAATAATAAAATACCTAGGAATAAAATTAACTGAGGTAAAAGACCTGACTCTGAAAACTATAAAACACTGATGAAAGAAACTGGGACGATACAAAGAAATGGAAAGACATTTCATGCTCATGGATTAGAAGAACAAATATTGTTAAAATGTCTACACTACCCAAATAATCTACACATTCAAGGCAATCCCTTTCAAAATACCAACAGCATCTTTCAAAGACCTAGAACAAACAATCTTAAAATTTGTATAGAACCACAAACAACCCCAAACAGCCAAAGAAATCTTGAAAAAGAAAAACAAAGCTTCAAGTTATATTACAAAGCTATTGTAATCAAAACAGCATGGTATTAGCACAAAAATAGTCACATAGATCAATCAATAGAACAGAGAACCTAGAAATAAACCCACAATTATATGGTCAATAATTTTTGACAAAGGAAAAGAAATATCCAATGGGAAAAAGACAGTCTCTTCAACAAATGGGAAAACTGCACAGCCACATGCAAAAGAATGAAACTGGACCACTTTCGGGGCACCTGGGTGGCTCAGTTGGTTAAGCATCTGCCTTCAGCTCCACTCATGGTCCCAGGGTCCTGGAATCAAGCCCCACCATGGGATCCCTGCTCAGGGAAGAGCCTGCTTCTCCCTCTCCCTCTGCTGATCCCCCTGCTTGTGCTCTCTCTTTCTGTCAAAGAAATAAATAAATCCTTTAAAAATAAAAAAACAAACTATTGGGACTCCATCAAAAATAAAAAGCTCTGCATGGCAAAGGAAACAATCAACAAAATGAAAAGGCAATCCTACTGAATGGGAGAAGATATTTGCAAATGAAATATTCAATAAAGGGTTAGTATCCAAAATATATGAAGAGCTGATATTACTCAACACCCAAAAAACAAATAATCCAACTAAAAATAGGCAGAAGACATGAACAGATATTTCTCCAAAGAAGACATAAAGATGGCCAATAGACACATGAAAAGATGTTCAACATCACTCATCATCAGGGAAATGCAAATCAAAGCCACAATGAGATATCACCTCACACCTATTAGAATGGTTAAAATCAACAACACAAGAAACATTTGTTGGCAAGGGTGAGGAGAAAGGGGAACTCTCTTACACTGTGGGTGGGAATGCAAACTGGTGCAGCCACTCTGGAAAACAACATGAAGTATAGAACTACCCTAAGATCCAGTATTGCACTACTGGGTATTTGCCCAAAAAAATACAAAAACACTAATTCAAAGTGATACATGCATTCTTATGTTAATTGTAGCATTATTTACAATAGCCAAATTATGGAATCAGCCCAAGTACCCAATGATAGATGAATGCATAAAGAAGATATGGCATATATATATATATATATATATATATATATATACACACACACAAACACACACACACACACAATGGAATATTATTCAGCCATAAAGAATGAAATCTTATTATTTGCAAAACATGGATGGGGCTAGAGAGTACAATACTAAGCAAAATAAGTCAGTAAGAGAAAAACAAATACCATATGATTTCACTCATATGTGGAATTTAAGAAAAAAAAAAAAAACAAATGAGCAAAAGAAAAAAAAAGGAGAGAGAGGGAGAGACAAACCAAGACAGACTCTTAACTATAGAGAACAAACTAATGGTTACCAGAGGGGAGGTGGGTGCAGGGATGAGTGAAATAGCCGATAGGGATTAAGAGTACATTTATCGGGGCACCTGGGTAGCACAGTCGTTAAGCGTCTGCCTTCAGCTCAGGGCGTGATCCCGGCATTATGGGATCGAGCCCCACATCAGGCTCTCCGCTGGAAGCCTGCTTCTTCCTCTCCCACTCCCCCTGCTTGTGTTCCCTCTCTCACTGGCTGTCTCTGTCAAATAAATAAATAAAATCTTAAAAAAAAAAAGAGTACATTTATCAGGATGAGGACTAAGTAAGGTTTGGATTGAATCACCATATTATACACCTGAAACTAATAAAATATTCTATGTTAACTATAGTGATATTAAAATAAAAAACTTAACTTAAAAATAAAAATGATAAAAAATAAAAAGAATTTAGCAGAACAGATTTTTAGAAAACATGTTTCAACTGTATGCTGTTGACATAAGACACACTTCCAGTTCAAAGACACAAATAAGTTGAAAGTAGAAGGATGGAAAAAGAAAGAAAAAAAGAACTGAACTGGCTTTTAAAATCTCAGATCAAATAGATTTTAAGTTAAAAGATGTTATTAGAGAGGGGGAAAAGAAGGATATATAAACAACTAGACAAAAGATCATTCATTAACTAGAAGATTTTGATAACAGATAAGCCTAGTAGGCCTAATAGAAATCTATACAACTATACAAATAGCAAATCTATACAAATTAGCAGAAAAACACATTTTTCTCAAGGACAAATGGAATACTCTCCAGTATACAGCTATGTGATAAACAAGTCTTATTAATATTGAAATTTGCAATAATACAAAGTATGCTCTCTGGTCATAATGGAATGAAATTAGAAACCAATAGAAACTTGAGGAATTCAAAAATATGTAGAAATTAAATAACATACTTCTTCATAACCAATAGGTAAAAGAAGAAATTATAAGGGAAATAAGTAAACACTCTGAGATGAGTGAAAATGAAAATACAACATGCCAAGTTTTAAAGTATGCAGCAAAACCATGTTTAGAGAGAAATTTTATAGGGTAACTGCCTATATTGATAAAGAATGATCTTAGGCACCTGGGTGGCTCAATCGGTTAAGCATCTGCCTTCAGCTCAGGTCATGATCCCAGAGTCATAGGATCGAGTCCCACAGCGGGCTCCTGCTTCTCTCTCTGCCTCTCTCTTTCTCTGTCTCTCATGAATAAATAAATAAAATCTTAAAAAAAGAAAAAAAAGAATGATCTCAAATCAATAATTTAGCCTTCCACCTTAAGAAACTAAGAAGAGTAGACTAAACCCCAAAAGCAAGCAGAAAGAAGAAAATAATAAAGATTGGAGCAGAAATAAATAAAAGAGAATAGAAAGTGACAACAACAACAACAAATCAACAAAGTTGGCTCTTTAAAAAACAACAAAATTGATAAATCTAATTTTGCTAAACTAACAAAGTTTAAAAGAATCAATTTACTACAATAAAGAATGAGAGAGAGGATATTACTATATTATAAAAGAATATTATGAACAATTGTATGCCAAAGAACTAGATAATTTAGATGAAATAGGAAAATCCCTACAAAGAAACAAATTATTGAAACTGACTCAAGAAGAAACAGAAAATCTAAATAGAACTACGGTACCATACCGTAAGAGATTGAATATTCAAAACCTTCCCACAAAAAAACCCCTCAACCAGATAGCTTCACCAGTGAATTCTATCAAACATTTAAAGAATAATTAACATCAGTATTTTGAAAATTTCTCAAAAAATAGAAAAGTGGAATACTACCGAACTCAATATCTAAAGCTAGTATTATTCTGATATAAAAGCTTAAAAAATACTATAAGGAAAAGAAAACTACAGATCAATATTCTTTTATATATATAGAAGTAATAAACCTCAACAAAATACTAGCAAAACAAATACAGCAACATATAAAAAGGATTGTACATCATGACCTAGTGGGATTTATCACAAGAATGCAAGGATATTTCAACATTAAAAAAAAAAAAGCCATCTATGTAATACACCACATTAATAAAATGAAGGGAAAAAAAAACCTTATCATCTCTATAATCTCACTAGAGGAAGAAAAAGCATTTTACAAACCCAACACTCTCTCATTACAAAAACACTTATTAAACTGGAAACAGAAAGGAACGTCCTTAATATGATAAGGAATATATACACAAATATCCGAGCTAACGTCATACTTAATGATGTAGTTTTTCAATGTAGGTGAGGTCCAGAGATGGCAGCCGAGAAAGAATTCTTGAGACCTCTTTGGTGCAAAAAGATGGTTTTATTAAAGCACAAGTACAGGACCCATGGGCAGAAAGAGCTGCTGCACTGGAGTTGGGAGGGGTGGCTGTTTATACACTTGGGAATTGGGGGTAAGGAAAAGGGAGGTTTTCAAAAGAACTTTTGTGTGCTAAAGAGGACCTACAAGATATTGCAGGACTTTCCATTTTCAAGTTAAGGCTGTTTTGTTTTGTGTTTTTTTTTTTACCTCTAGTAAAGGAGTAACTTTAAGACATTTGGGAGGTTCCTGGAGGAGTGTTATACTTGGCCTATCACAAGTCCTTGTCAATGCGCTGCAGGTTATAAGGAAATTTTATTTTATTTACATTTCCTTCTACCTTTATTTCCCGCATCACTCTGAATGGGCGGGTGATGTTAGGGCTCCAGGAAATCGAGTCTATGGATCTCGGGAAGTTAGGCTATTGATAAGAATGCTCTTTTCTTATAAATCACTAAGACATTTGTAAAATGAGGGAGACTCTTCTCTTGCTGGACTGTGATCTCTATTAGTTAACCATTTGTTTTTCCCTTCCCTTAGCTTTAGGGGACCCCAGAGTGCCTGAGGAATGTCACACATACCCCACCTGGGTATGGGACCCAGGTATGGGTATGGGACAAAGCTTGTGCTTTGTCCTCAGCTAGCCTTCTGCTCCCTCATCGCTTAATGGTAAAAGAGTGAATGCTTTCTCCCTATGATCAGAAACAAGGCAAGGATGTTTGCTCTTGTTATTTCTATTCAATATTTACTAGAGGTTTGAGCCAGGGTAATTAGGTAAGAAAAAGAAGCTAAAGGCATCCAGTTCAGAAAAAAAAATAAGCAAAATTATATCAATTTGCAATGGCATGATCTTGTATATAGAAAAGCCTAAGAAACCATATTTTAAAAAACAGAACTGATAAATGAATTCAGTAAAGGAGGAGGATATAAGATCAATATTTAAAAATCAATTATATTCCTTTACAATAGCAGTGAACACTCCAAAAAGGAAATCAAGAAAACTATTTCATTTGTGAAATGTATGAAAAATAATAAAATACTTAGGAATTAATTTTGAAAAAGAAAAATTGCAAGCCACCTCCACTGAAAACCTAACTGAAAGAAATTGAAGACCTAAATAAATCAAAAGATTTCAATGTTCCTGGATTAGAAAAGAACATGGTTAGGATGGCAAAACTCCCCCAAATGCTTTACACATCCAACGCAACCTTATCAATATTCCCAATGCCGTTTTGTGGAAACTGACACACTGATCCTAAAAGTCCTACGGAAAGGTGAAGGGCACAGAACAAATTTGGAGTATTCATGACGTGGGAAATAAAAGTATAAGGAAATGTCGATAAAATTAAATTTCTTTATAATGTGCAGCCAATTAACAAATACTTGAGATAGGCAGAGTATAACATTCCTCCTGGAACTCCCAACTGTCTTAATGTTTTGCTACATGAGAAAAACAACTTTAGCTTGACAATAGCTAGGCCTCCAGGATCCTGTGAGTCTTCTTTAGCATATGAAAGTCCTTTGGAAACTTCCTTTATCTCTACCCATCCCCCCATACATGTTGGCAATCATTCCCCAAGTGTCTGACCCACCGATATATATCTGGAGGGTCTCATGACTGAGGTTTTCTTAGACAGTAATAAATGACCTTTTTCCTAACAATAGCCAACCCCCTCAAGGTCCTGGAAACCTTGCTTTCAAAATCCTTACAGACTTAAGCTATCCCTAACCCCCTCCCAACTTGAAAGTATGTATCAGTCACTCCTTACACTTAACAGTGCAGCTCTTTCTGCCCACAGGTCCTGTCCCTGTGCTTTAATAAAACCACCTCGCATAAGGTTATACATATAGATACCTAAAAAAGAATTGAGAATCCAAAAATAAACCTTTACACTTATGGCCACGTGTTTTCAGCAAGCATGCCAAGATAATACAGTGAGGAAAAAAAAGTATTTTTAACAAATGGTGCTGGTAACAAAAGATTGTCAGAAGGCAGGCAGGGACAAGGGCCCTCCTGCCCTAAAAGGATACTACCCTTAAAAGGATTTTACACTACTCTGGAGGGAGCCCTCCACCCTTTTCCACACGAACAACTACCTGATAGGTAGATGAGCTTGAGGGCAAAAACCTGATTGGGTGACAGGTGCATGGAGGGTTAATCAGATTAAACCACCTGCCAACATTCTCATAAAAACCCCTAGACTTAGAAACTCCGACGGCAACTCTCTTTGGGAGCTTTGAGCTAAACTTTGTTGTGCTGCCCACCACTCTTCATCTGGCCCACCTGATGTGGGAAACAAAGGCAGAAGAAAAATTATTAAATTTCCTTACTACCTACAGCCCATTGGCAAGTCCTTGAATCAGGCAGACTGACATTCCTCTAGGGATTCAAGATGTTGACACTTTGCTAAGGGTAAAAGGGAGTCCTAGCCCAACCTATCCCCCTACCCCACCCCTGCCACAGGATCCTGTAAGCCTACTTTAACGTATAAAAATTATTTTGGAAACTTTCTTTATCTCTACCCTCCAAGATACCTGTTGGCAATCATACCCCAAGCATAAGCCCACTGATAAACATCTGAAGGGTCTCATGACTAAGGTTTTATAAGACAGTAATAAATGACATTTTCCCAACAACAGCTAGCCCTCTCAAGGTCCTGGACACAATTCTTAGAGACTTAACACTATCACTAACCCCCTCCCAACTTGAAAGTGTATAATGCACCACTCCTCATGACCTCAATGCACTCTTTCTGCCTACGGATCCTGTTCCACTGCTTTAATAAAATCTCCTTTTTGCACCAAAGACATCTCAAGAATTCTTTCTTGGCCGTCGGCTTTGAACCCTAACATCTTTCCTACAACACACCTCTTAATTCTTTGAAGCTGCACGACCAAGAACCACTGGCACTAAGGGAAAAATCCTGGAACATTGGGACTAGATTATCTGCATGCAAAGAATAAATCTGGACTTCTACCACACACAGTATGGAAGAATTAATTCAAAGTAAATCATAGATGAAAATGAGAAAACTAAATCTATAACACTTTTAGAAGAAAACACAAGGATAAATCTTCCTGACCTTGGATTAAGCAATAGTTTTTCAGATGATACAAAAAGCACGACTAACAAATGAAAAATAGACATATTGGACTTTATCAAAATTAATTTTTTTTTTGGATACTATCAAGAAAATATAAAGACAATCCACAGATTGGGGGAAAATATTTACAAATCATGTATCTGATAATGGATTTATATATATGAAACATAAAGAATTCTTAAAACTCACATTATAAAAACCAAAATAACCCAATTAAAATATGGCAAATGATTTGAACAAACATTTCCCCGAAAAAAGTATACAGATGGCCCATAAGCACATGCGAATGTGTTCTGTATCATTAGTGATGAGGGAAATGCAAATCAAAACCACATTGAGATATTACTTCACACTGACTGGAACGGCTAGAATCAAAAAGATGGTAACAAATGTTAAGAATGTGGAGAAATTGGAGCTCTCTTGTATGGCCGTAAGAATGTGAAATGGTACAAGTTCTTCGTAAAACATTTCGGCAGTTCTTCAAATAGAGGTCTCATAGAGTTAAGTGTAGAGTTACTGTATGACTCAGCAATTCCACTCCCAGGTAAGTATCCAAGATAACTAAAAAAATATTTTCACTCACCTCAGTGATCCAATCCATTCTAAATTTCCAGCCCAGCCCTTCCATTCAATGATTTGTTTTCAGTGTCTCACATGAATTTCCAACTCAGTCTATTCAAAATTAAATTCACCATCTTCTTTCCAAAACTGTATTCCCTACAAAGACTTCATCATCCACCCACATTCCGAGCCACCCAGATTCCAAATAGAAGTCCAAAGATGAAAAAAAAAAAAGAAAGAAAGAAAGAAAGAAAGAAAGAAAGAAAGAAAGAAAGAAAGAAAGAAAGAAAAAGAAATTCAAAATGACCATTGACTTTTTCCTCTCCCATCAATATTAATGTGGAGAACAAAGGCAAAAGAAATGTAGATAAAATGAAATCTCCTTATGACTTGCAGCCCACTGACAAATACTTAAGGCAGGCAGAGCATCACATTCCTCCAGGAACCCCCAATCTTAATGTTAATATGCTTTGTTAGAGGGGAAAATAACCTTAGCTTGACAATTGCTGAGACTCCAGGATACTGTGAGTCTCCTTTAACATATATAAGTCCTTTTGGAAACTTCCCTTTTGGTCTTTACTTCCCCCAACTTGAAAGAATGTAGTCAGCCACTCCTCATAACCCCAGGGCAGGTCTTTCTGCCCACAGGTCCTGTCTCCGTGCTTTAATAAGACCACCTCTTTGCACCAAAGACGGCTCAACCCAATATTTGCACAACATTATTAGTGCCAAAACATTACTCTCCAAATATTCCTCCCCCTTCCTCCCCACTGCCTCAGGCTCCAGGACATGTCATCATCTCTTTTTGCAAAATCATTATCATCAGAATTCCAACTAATCTCAGTAACTCCATACTTGATCTCCTCCAATCCACTCCCCAGGCTGAATGTTATAATGCAAATCTGACTTCGCAGTTGAAAATCCTTCCCTGGCTCTCAAGTACTTTATCTAAAAGAAATTCAAACATTTACACTGATTAATTATCTGCTTCTACCAAGTTCTCCAGCTTTATCTTTCATCACTATACCACTCCCACCTCATTACCCTATCTTCTGGTGATAGGAGCTTGCTTTTAATTGTTACAATGTGCTTTGCTCTCATACCTTTTGAACTGGTCCACACCCCACCTCCACCCTCCATATTTAAGACCACTCCTTTTACTAAAACTCTTCCTCAGCTTTTCTTTAGCTCAGGTATTAACTTTTTTCTGAAAGAACACCCAGGATATCCTCACTATGAATCAAATTCCCTGATGTATGCTCCCATATAATTCTGGGAATTCTTCTACTGCAAAATTTATCACTCTCACGAAATTGTCTGTTTACACATTCTCTTATTAATTTGATTGTTCTCCAGGGCAAAAATTGTAGCCTCAGCACTGAGTAGAGAATCAACATATAGTAAATGAGTAATAACCTAAAATATGCAATGGAGAAACAGTTAGCTTGTTTATTTGCTTTTTTTTAATTGTAAATAACAGCATTAGAATAAATCTAGCATTTATTATCAATGTATTAAAATTATAAAATAAAATGCATAGCTGTATAAATGTACTTATGTGTGTATATGCACACACACACACACACACACACACACACATATATATATATATATATATGTATATATATATATATAAAAATAAAATGGTGTTTCTCCCAATCAGATGAAGGCCCCTAAATGTGGGGCAACCCCCATCAGGTGGAAGATGGCAACAAGGGCAGTAGAAGAAGTCACCTCAGGCAGAGCAAAAGAGAAGTTCACTGAATATACCACAAGTAAGCAGCAGGCAGGACAGCAAAGGAGAGACTGTCTGCAAAGAGGCAGCGTGGGGGGACTGCATTTAAAGGGAGAAGGTGAGGAGGTATGAGAACTGATGGAATTTTTCCTTTTTTGGTAACTATGCCTGGTGGTAAGTAGCCCATTGGTCAGCGAGGGTTTATGGATATTTTGAGGTGGGTCTCCTAATGGGCCTGTTTGTATTCATCCAGGGGTTTGGGGTCACTATGGGTCCTTTTGCCTTGATCAAGTTTCCATTGTTCAAGCCTGTTCCCTAAAAGTGGCCTCTACAGTTATTGTATACTGTATGTATGTACATCACAAGAAAAACCTACATGGAAATGGAAAAAATATTAATAGTGGTTCTCTAGGATATGGGATTAGAGATACTTTCTTTTAAAAAATTTTCAATATTTTCTATGTGAACATGTATTATTTTTACAATAAAAATACTTTTTAAAAGATAAACTTGTGTATTTTTTTCTCATTGATTCTATTTGCCAAACAGTCTATAAGCCAAACAGAACAGAATTCATTCTCTAATGTTTTTCCTCTGTTCTCTTGTCCTGAATTAGGCACAGAAGCCACTGACTGGCTGGGCACTGCCAGGGAGCTGCAGACATTGACAGAGGTTTTAGAGGTAATTATGGCTCACGGGGTTTCATCTCTTTCCCCCCTCTGCACTTTGTAGTCTTTTAAGATGATACTAAAATAAAATTGATTTATGATGGAATCAAGCATGAAAGGAGCGAGTAGTTTGAATTTCTGATGTTTTGAATCATTATGATCACCATTTATACAATGTAATTAACTGCTTTCCTGTAACTTTGTGAGGGGGAACCAAAAGGGGGGGGAAAAGGAAAAAGTTAAATGACATCTTTATTTCATAATCTAGCCCTAAATATGAAAAATTCACATTTAATCCGACTAAAAAGACAATGTTAAAATTCAAGTGTGTATTTGAGAATAAACATTGCACTTTGTTTAAACACTGTTTACTCAAAAAATTGTAATGGCTTCTTCAGAGCAACAAAAGTTGATTGGGGAAAATATCCCACATTAAAGAAGTTAAAAATTAGGCTGTGGATACCATAAGGTTCAAGTTCTATTTTAAAGTAGGATGCATTCTTAGTTTGTAGACTATTTTCCTGATTATGTTATTAATCTGACTAAAGCATATGGGCGTTTGGTCTCAATGTTATAAACTGTGTTGTATTTCCATTGAAAAGTCTTTCATGTTCACAAAATTTAGAAAGCATTATAAAACTGTTCACTTTTCTTTTATAAAACCATGATTCCCAAACAATTCTAGATGAGAGATGGAACAATAGAAACAAAGCAAAGGAGTGCCAAACCACACATCTCTTTCTTTTAATCATCTTAAGCCATTGCCTAGTTGTCTTTAAACCCCTCTCTTAAGATTTCCTAGTTTGGAAATATGGTTAAATTCAGGTATCTCTCAAGAGTCTGGAGCAAATCCAGCCTGAGCAGGGACATAGCATCTGCATGAAGACAACAGATTTGGGGAATCAAGAAAAATTTAAAGGGGAAAATAAGAAACAAAGGAACACAACACAGAGTACTAACCACTATACGAGCAAAGGAAACAGTCAACAAAACTAAGAGGCAACCCATGGAATGGGAGAAGATATTTGCAAATGACACTACAGATAAAGGGCTGTTATCCAAACCTATAAAGAGCTTCTCAAACTCAACAACCAAAAAATAAATAATCAAGTCAAAAAATGGACAGAAGATATGAATAGACACTTCTCCAAAGAAGACATACGAATGGCTAACAGACACATGAAAAAATGTTCAACGTCATTAGCCATCAGGGAAATTCAAATCAAAACCACACTGAGATACCACCTTACACCAGTTAGAATGGCAAAAATTAACAAGGCAGCAAACAACAAATGTTGGAGAGGATGTGGAGAAAGGGGAACCCTCTTACACTGTTGGTGGGAATGAAAGTTGGTACAGCCACTTTGGAAAACAGTATGGAGTTTCCTCAAAAAGTTAAAAATAGAGTTACCCTATGACCCAGCAATTGCATTACTGGGTATTTACCCCAAAGATGTAGAGGTAATGAAAAGAAGGGGCACATGCACCCCAATGTTCATAGCAGCAATGTCCCCAATAGCCAAACTGTGGAAGGAGCTGAGGTGCCCTTCAACAGACAAATGGATAAAGAATATGTTGTTCATATATACAATGGAATACTACTCAGCCATCAGAAAGGATGAATACCCACATTTGCATCAACATGGATGGAACTGGAGGGGATTATGCTAAGTGAAATAAGTCAAGCAGAGAAAGACAATTATCATATGGTTTCATTCATATGTGGAACATAAGGAATAGCATGGAGGGCATTAGGAGAAGGAAGGGAAAAATGAAGGGGGGGAATCAGAGGGGGAGATGAACCATGAGAGACTATGGACTCTGGGAAACAAACTGAGGGTAGGGGGATGGGTTGGCCCAGTGATGGGTATTAAGGAGGGCACGTATTGCAATGAGCACTGGGTGTTATATGCAAATAATGAATCATGGAACACTATATCGAAAACTAATGAAGTACTGTATGGTGACTAATATAACATAATAAAAAAAAGAAACAAAGGAACAAACTGGAGTCTGAAAAAAAAGGAATTTGAAACAGAAATAAAAAAACAATGGGCCTTGCCTTCTGATATTTATATGAGTTTTTTGTTTGAGTATATAGACTCTGGTTTATTTGCATGAGTATAAAACTCAGGTCTTTTAAAGTATCCTGTGGTCTCCCTGCCTCCTCATTTCTAACTGCCCTCTCTCGTCCCACCTCCTAAGCATTCCCAACCTTACCCCAAATTAGGATATGTATTCTCTATGCTCTCCCTATTACCACATCCTATCAGGTACTTGAACTTAAATGTAAACTGGAGGATGATGTTTTAAAATCCAAGGATACCTGTGGGTGGGATGACTAGAGCAATAGGCCTCTATATTTGACCACTTTCCACATCTCTCACCCTAAATGTACTTTGTGCTTTTGGCATAGGAGAGAGGTCAGGGAACTTCTAGAATTTTGAATAATAAATGCATTCATATATAGAGGATTGGTTCCCTTCAAACAAACATGAGTCTACACATAAGCATATTTATTAGGTATTATGATATTAAGGCCACATATATGAAGGTAACACAGTGTAAAACAAAGTATTTCCCCTCCCCCCACACTCCTTTCCCCCTTCCTCCCCAATAATCAAACTGCCATGGTGTCTCATCTCACCTGCGGGTGAGAAAATTTTCCTAAGAAGGCTCCTTTTAAAATATAGTTAACTCATAATTCACTTGTAAGTTGCCTGGACTGGTTCTTTAGGATAGCTATGAGACAAGAAGACTCATTAGGGAATGAAACATAAGAATAAAATCCGTCCAAGGTCTTGAGGTTAGAGGCTGTGGAGCCAAGTAAGTATAGTGCAAGAAAGCTGTGTGAAGAGTCATTAGCCTGGGGTACCAGTTCCAACTCTGTTGCTTGCCACAAATGACAAAGGACAGATATTTGAGTTATTCTGTTTGTTTGTTTTTCAACAAGTCTAAAATTACCTGATCAATACCTCATTATGATGCCCTGAAGCTAAATGAGGTAACTTACTTGAGAGTTTTATGAAAATTACTGGATACCATACAAATAAAGAGTATCAATAGTGTTCTTGCAGAAATGTAATAATTTAGAGATTGGTTTGGTTCATGTATATTGTACAGAATGGGATTTATCTTAAGCAAGTCAGTTTCTTTTAAAACTTTAGTTGATACATTGTATATGTTCAGAAAAGTGCACGGATCATGTACAACTTGAGGAATTAGTAAGAAGTAAACACACCCATGAAATCCCCATTCAGGTCAAGACATAGAACACTGACACCACCTGAAGTCTCACATTGTACTCATTCCAATTATCCACCCCTCTCCTGTGTAGAATAGATTTTATTGGAGTGTAATTCAGAGCATCCCAGGATTGGGAGATACCAGTACCAAGCATCTGAAATAAGATACTCCATACTAAAAACAGAGAATCTAAATAAAAGTTTATACATTTATACTGTTCTTTATGTCTAGTTCTTTATGTCTCCCTGCTCTGAGGATGCTGGCAATCAGGCTTATCCCATCCAAACAGGAAAAAGTTTTTATCTGGAGAATCTGAGCCATCACAAGAAAAAAGATCCAAATATATTGAGATCCCCAGTGATACAGCCTCATAAGAACACCTTACAATTAAACCTACAATCAACAAGTCACAAACACACATACGCACACACACACATATATATATAAACATTCCAATCAGTTTTCTAGTTCCCAATTTTCATATGTAAGCATACATCCCCAAATCGCCAGACATCTGCAAGTCCTTACCATGAAAGACAAGCACAAAGAAGCCAGTATTGGAAAGCAACCTGCAGGAAACAAGTTATGCAGGGAGAGAGGAAAAAAGATGGTTGATATTTTCAAAGAAGAAAGAGGAGCTATTTCATCCATGAAATAAGGAGTGTCAACTCTAAAGAAGAAATAAGCAGAGAACAAGAAAGAGACCTTTAAAAATTTTAAATATTAAAGTAAAAATTAAAAATTAATAAAAATGTTAAAGGACGATATTTTAAAAACTAGATATAAAATTTTAAAAGATAAGAAAATTATAGGACCAGAATAGGAGTTATAATATCCACCAAATAAAAGATACCAAAAACCTAATAAAGAAAAGAAAAGAACTGAACTTAAAAAAATTTTTCAATAAAATTTTCGGAGTTGAAAGATCTAAGATTCCTTAGATCTTAAAGGGACCCACTGAGTGGCCAACGCGATAGATGAATACATATACACACTACATATCACCATGAACTTTCAGAATACTGGAAAAAAAAAAATCAAAAGAATTCCAGAAGGAAAAAAGATGACATAACAATTGGAATAAAAATGCTTTATAACCTTCGCCACAGCAGCACTGGATACAAGAAAACAAAAGAACAATGCCTTTAAAATTGTGAGAAATTATTTCCAAACTAAATTTGCAAATCTAACCAAATTATCAATAAAAGGAAGTAAAATAAAGACATTTTTAGACATACAAGTTATTTAACAATTTATCTCTAATTAACCCTTTCTCAGGAAAAAAAAAACAAAACAAAACTGTAAAACTGATATGTAGAAAACCAGTACCATTTGGAGCTGGCCAAAATGGTGAAAGGAATACTGTTAAGAAGGTGAAACTGGCATATCCCATATATAAGCATATAAAATAACAAAACAAGTATAATATGAATTTCAGGAAATTTTTAAAAACTTAAAAAAAGTAATCTCAGATGCCATAGACATCACAAATATCCCATTCTCCTTCCTTTCTTGAGAATTCCACATCCCAACATCCTTGCGATTAGACAAGGCCATGTGACTAGTCTGGGCCAACAAAATATGAGTAGGAGTGGCATTTCTGACCTGCAGCGGTGAAAACCCCCTGGATTTTCCACTCCATTCTCTCTCTTTTGCCTTAGAGATTGTTATTGAGCTGGTATAGCTGCAAGATCAGTACATTCTGGACTCCTTGGTCAATGAATTAAGGGAAAACTGCCCAGGGGAGTCACTTGATCCTGGAGTGGACTTTGTATGAACAAAAGCCACTGAGGTTCTGGCGTCGTTCATTATTGTGATGTAGAGTAGCCTCTTCTGGCTAATACAATATTTTACAGAGTTCTATTGTAAAGAACATTTACATGTTCACAATAATAGAAACAGTAATTACTGTTTTATTCAAAATTATGACATAACTATATGGCAGGCGTAAGAAATGTGCTGTGTGAGAATGCTGTGTGGGCTGAGGGAGCTAGGCATGTATGTTGGGGTGATAGAGATGTTGGGTGTCAAGGAGAACATAATCCTCTTCTTCCACGGCGGAAGGTCAATTAAAAGTGCCTAAAATTCAAAGAAACAGTGATAGAAGTGTGTCTTGGCATCAGCTTTGGACCTTACTTCTTATTTTGCCACAATGGAAAAACCCCTCTTGACAAGCACACTAAAGGCAGATCAATTGAGAACATATACTGGGCTTTCCTTTCATAAGTGCGACTACAGAAGTTCAGGTCTTTAACAATGGTCAAACATCTTATAGGTAATTAAGGTTGACTGGTTTTCCTGATTCACAGTGGTGGAAGAGGTGAAGAAGTGGTGGAGGACATCCCCAGAAGCCAGGTATGTGTTTCCTTATTAAACCCCCAGCCACATTTTATTCAAGCAAGGGTACTCGACTGAGTTGAACTGAGAAAATAAACTCCTGTCCTTAATTTAGAGTTGAGGCTAAAAGACCCTCAGTTTAGTATCGTCTGTTTGTTGTTGTTGTTATTGTTGCTTTGAAATAAGACAGTGTGTTCCTAGGAGTTGGGACGGGTCTATCTTCCCCACGATGCTAACTGAATAACAAAAGCCAGTGTGCAACATGAGAAGAGGAAACAGATGTAGAGGGAGATAACGTCCTGGGACCTTATAAAATCTCAGTTCCCAGCCCTGGGAGCACCTCTTGTATTTGGAAACTAACTCCATTCCTTTTCATACTTGGAGCCAGAGAGTTCTGACTATCAAAACTAATGCTTATCAACTCAGACCTAAAAAGGGCAGCTTAATTCTCTCCTTTGCATCTAAAAATACACATTCCTTAGGCAGTTAGAGGGGAAGAGCTCATGCAGAGTCTCTCCTTTGCCTAGACAGCTCTGACAGCTATGTATGCCTTAGAATTGGCCTCTAGTCCTGCTTTAAAGGGCACAGAAAATTTTGTCTAGGGAACAGGGTGGAACTAACAGAAGAATTAGAATCTTGAAGTGGATGATTTCACCATCACTCTCACTGTGAGCCACATACAACACAAAGTTTTATAGGATACAGAAAAACAACAACAACAACAACCAAACCCACCCCCTGTAGCACTTACATCTTTTAGTAGAGGAGACTAGCCTTAATTTTATCTGTTTCCCCACCTCTAGAAACTGCTGGAGTCCTTTTGCTGATAGTGTCAGCTTGAGTTTATAGCAGCCCACTCTCCCGGAAGACAGAAGGAGAGTCCAATGCATTGTTCTACTGAGAGGACATAAGCTAATGAAGAAAAATGATTAATCGATATTTGTGAGCAACACATTGAAGCAAAGAGAGAGTCTGCATTAGCTCCAGAGTGTAAACCATTTTGTAGAGAGAGCACTTCTGAATCCACTTCGTCATTCTCGATTTAGCAAATGTGAGCTTTTCTTCTTTCTCAGCTAACAGCCAAAATAATTAACACAGAGCTTACATGAACTGGGAAAGTGCTGTGTTGAGGGGAAAAAAAGAGAAATTGTACAAACCCTGTGGCCCAGCAGTTTGCTGCAAGAAATAGAACTGTGAACATCAGTTTGACTGGAAATGCAACTGTGTAGAGCAAAGGTGATGGAAACTCAGAAATCAGATCAACATTTTCCATAGTCACACCCTATGCAAGGTTCTCAGAGCACCTTGTCAGGAGAAAGGAGGAGAATAGGGCCAGCTTTATGTTAAAAATCTCAGATGAGAGAAATTAGTGATTTAATTCAACATTCAGGGGTACATCAAAATGAAAAAAAAAACATTTAAAGTGTTTCATTTGACACTGTCCATCTAAATTCATACCAAAGCTAAATAGTTTAAGCCTGCTATACTGAAAGAGACCCGTAAGATCACATAGTTCTTCACTCTTGCTTTAAATGGCAGAAGAAGAGATCATGCAAGAGGTTAAGCGCAGGTCGGATTTAAACAGCTAGTGAAGAGCAGAAGAGAATACCAAAGCTAGTCCTCCTGGCTGCTAATTAGTGCTCCTTCCACCACATTGGGCTTAGGGTGAAGTCTGGAGGAGTCCCAGTATGATAATGGGAATAATGTCAGGCATGAGAAGACTGGTGGTCTCTGAGGAATATCAGGCCCCCCACTTGTTAGAAGGCAATTTTTCTTTTCCAAAGAGGGAATGACAGCCTTCTTTTTGAAAGCTATTCAAAGGGACAAATGTGTGAACTTTGAGCAAACTGCATAAGCGTAAAAGGAAATGGCACAGGTAAAATCAGGTGATTTCAAGTACAAATTCTATACCCTTGAGTCTAAATATCTTGACGATCCTTAAAAAAAAAAAATCAGGCTCGTTGTCACCACAATTGAACTGCAACTCCATTACTGAATCAATACTCCTGCTAGCAAATATCCCTTAGGAAGTAGTCTTGCTACACAAATTAGAACAGTTTTGGGAGGGGGGAGTGGCAATGCTGGGAAACTTGGGAAAAATAATGACTTCAAAACAGAATTTATTTAATAGACAGAACTGGGGCTGGGTGAGTGGGGGTGTGGCTGAAGGGGGTGTGAATGACTTACATTTTGATGAATTTTTTAATAAAAGCAGGATATAGGTATTTCGGTTTCAAGTCAGAGGATAAAATGATCAAATGGATCTTTTCTCCAAATAAATACTGTTAGGCTACATTTTCATGGTCAGTAGTGCTCCATTTGTAGGTGTCCCTCGCTTCAAAAACCAATTTGGCTTATCTGTTTTCTCCTCCTTACATATATCTCAAAAGCTGTAACACATTCAGGGAAATAGATGACCGAGTCACAAATGCTCACTTCTCCAGGGACCTGCCTTTAAACTGACCTTGAGCCACACAAACCAAAAAGACATCTATGTACCTCAGGACAGTATTAAATCAGGGGAAAAAATTACGTAAAAAGGAAGGCAGGATAGGCAGAGTTGGCCAGTAGAACAGCCAAACCATAGATAAGAACGCAGAACCCTAATTAAGTTGCTGATTCGTTAGGGGGTATAAGTAGTTACGGGAAATGTCTGTTTAGATTAATGCCACACAATCCTTGGTCTTTTACAAGAAATTTTAAAATGTGAACTTGTCCAACTTTTTATATGGCTTTTTATTTCTGTCCTTTTCATGTGGAAGATTTTGTTGGTGTTGGGGGCAGAAAGAAGAGCCTGGGGTTCAGTCAAGTAGTATATGTGTCAAGGACAATTTGATTGTTTACTAATGAATTTTGAGGTACTTTTCTAAGTCCTTGGTCTCTGGAGAGGAAACGCATACAACTGTGTGGTGATATTAGCGGGATTAGGGGCTACTAATGAATAAACTGAAACCAAGTTCTGTACGACTTGTGACGTAAATAAAAACCGTCACTATCGTAGGAGGGAAATTCCCCCAGTTCATGCTCATTGGCCTGTGTGGGGTGTGCCAGTTTTTAAATCTCCAACTGCCACCTATTGATGAGGGCCATTTTAAGAAGTATCAAAAGGTTAAAAAAAAAAAAAGAGGTAAAGGAAAAGCAAAGTTAAAGTCTAATTAAATCTGAAATAAACACAAAACCAGAATTTTTGAAAGATATAGCAGGATATAAAAATTATAGCTTATTTATCTAGTACTTTCTAGGTGCTATGGATAGTGTGGCAGGTTAAAGATGACTACAAATTCTTTGATATTTCTCCAGTGGAAAGGTGGGGTCTATAACTTCTTCCTGAATCTGGGTTGGTTCTGTGATGACTTATACCAGTTGAATATGGCAAAAGTATCTCTGTGTTAAGTTTCTGGACCCAGCCCCTAAAAAACCTTCAGCTACTATTTCCTCTTTCTTAGAACACTCTCTCTGGGAGCCCTGAGCCTCTAAACAAGAAATATTTATTCTGAGAAATCCTACTGAACAGGTCACATGAAGGAGCTCTGGTCTACCCTTCCAATCATCCCTACCACAAGCAAGACATGTGAGTGAAGCCACTTGGAACTTCTCCACCTTCCCTCTTCCCTGTTTAGCTCATCTATGAGCTAAAAACCACCAAGTGACTTCAGTTGATAAAGTGGAAGAATAAGGTAGAGAAACTGCTCTGCTGAGATCTGTCTTTCTGACCCACAAAATTGTGAGATATCATAAAATGGTTGTTTTCCAAAGCCACTAAGGACCCCCAGGTATCAGAAAATGTAATATGCATGCTCTTTACATTTATTAACCTATTTAATCCTCATAACAGTCTAATCATGTAGGTAATACTATTTGCCCCATTTTAGAAATAAGCCTGAAGAAACTGAAGCTTAATGAGATTAAGTAACTTGCCCACAATCACATTGCTAGTAAAAGGGCAGAACAAGAATTCAAGCTCGGGCAGGCTGATGCCAGAATCTCTACTTTCAGACATGATATTTGCTCCATTTATCCTGAAAAAATTAAATAAAATTACCAATCAACAAATATTCACGAAATGCTTTGAAATATTGTCAAACACTCTGGTAGGTGTAATGGAGCAGAAGTAGGACCAGCGATATTACTGTAGCAAGCCAAGCTAATAAAAGACACGTTCTCTGGTGCCCAACCCAAAATAAACTGCTTTCCTTAATCTCTCCCATTGTCCTCTCCAGTTGCTTCTATCTCATATGCCAATTTCTTTATAGCACTTACCCCTATCTGAAGTCACCCTATTCATTTAGTTGTTGATTGCCTTTCTCCCCCTTACAAACTTTAGCTTGGTAGAGTTGGTGTGGTGTGGCTTGAACACCCTGTATCCAAGCTTTATTTTATTCAGTAAAGAGTTACTAACTAAATATTAAATAACTTCTCTCATCCTCTTTAGGTTAGGCTCTTAGCCCTAAATTACTACAGGGTAAATATGGACGTGTTAGGGAAAAAGGGCCCAGAAGAATTCTCTAGTTGTGTGCATTTATACTGGGAGAGAGATGGTAACTTTCATCATATTATCAAAAGAATACTGAATTCTGAAAGTATAAAAGGAAGCTGTTTGTTTAAAAAAAAAAAAAAGTCCTTTCTCAACATTTTTTTTTCCTCTGCCATCCATCACAAAATACATTTTTCTTAAGGATCCAGTATGTGGGCTTGCACACACACAGAGAAAAAATGGAAACAGAAGTTTCATGAAACAGCATTTCCTCTAATTTCATGCAGTATACTCTGATATTTTTCTATTTTATTTATTGCACTTCATCTTTAAAATGATGGCCCGATTTCATAACTCACTAGTGAAAAACACTGTGATAGTGACTATTGAGCCATGTTTTTTTTTTTTTTTAACTAATTCTAGCTCTACTTATGGATGAGATGTTAGAATCAGGAGTTCGCGTGGCATCTTGGCAGACAGTGGAGACACATCTGAGGGTAGATGTGAGCTTATGAACTCCTCAGTCATACTGTGTACCAGTTAGTTGCCCACCCCCCTCTAGTAAGGTGCACTTTCAGAAAACACATCTCCATAAAACAGGACTTTCTGAGGGTGCATATGCATACCATTTCTGTGCCCGCGGGCTTCGGGGCGGGGCAGAGTGGATAGGGTGAGGAGTAGGACAGTTCAATCTTTCACAAAGGAAGCTCTTTGAGAGCATATCCTGTGGTGAATCTCCAAATTACCTACAGAACTTCACACAGCATGCTGTGGGGATGCTGAATAGGGAGGCAGCTCGTACAAGCAAAAGATCACTGCACTCTGAATCAAAAGAAGTGGGGTGGAGTCCTAGTTCTACCACTTGGGCAAGTTACACAAACTCTTTGAGCTTCAACTCCTTATTCTTTAAAATGATAAAAATAAAGGAACTCTGTTCACCTAACAGGGTTATGGTGAAGAACAAAAGAAACAATGACTAGGTAGACCTAGGGACTTTTTAAAATTTTCTTCTTAAACTAGTTCCTACTAATTGAGAATAATTCCAAACAATCTAGTAGTTATTTGCAAATAATTCACATTCATTCAATAAATGTTTTTGTCAGACTAATAATTGTATGACCTCTTATTCTATATTTCAAGCGTTTCACTTGCTGACTGCTGCCTCTTTCCCTCACAGCTTGCCCACTCCATCTTCTCAAGAGAAGGACTTTAATTTCCTCAACTCCTTACTAGCAAGTAGCAGCACCTTGGGACGGTGGGAAGTAGAGCTGATTAATGAGATGGAATAAAGTTAGTGGAGAAGAGAATTAATGACACAGAGGCAGCTTGGGTGTGGTAGAAAATTCTGGACTCTGGAGTCAGAAAACCCATTGTTTAAAGCCCAGACCCTTAATTCAATACCTATTTGTTACGGGCTGAATTGTGACCCTTCCCTCAAATTCATGCGCTGAAGTCATATGTGACTGTATTTGTAGGTAGGGTCCTTAAAGGGGTAATTAAGTTAAAACGAGGCCATTAGGGTGAACCCTGATTCAATATTACTGATGTCTATATAAGAAGAGGAGATTAGAATACAGACGTGTACAGAGGAAAGACTATATGAAGATACAGAAAGAACAAACCCATCTACAGTCCAAGGAAAAAAAGCCTCAGAATAAACCAACCCTGTCAACACCTCAGTCTTGGACTTCTAGCCTCCAGAACTGTGAGAAAATAAATTTCTGTTGTCTAAGCCACACTGTCTGTGGTACTTTGTTATGACAACCCAAGCAGACTAATATACTATGTAACCTTAGTTATGCTATAAAAATAAAATTTGATAAAATATTCTTTATAAATCATTATGAGCCTTTCTTGTGTGTTTATTTTATCAAGATAGAAGAAAGAGGACTTTGTTACTAGCAAAATCTGACAAAGCGATTATAGATTTTTGGAAATATGAGCTGCATCCCTGCACTAAGAAAATGAGAAGCATCTTCATACCACTTGCTTAAAATACCCTTTGCTTGCAAATCCTTCATGGTTGTTCTGTTTGGTGAGTATATATCTTCGACTGAATAAGAGAGAATCTGATGATTTCAAAATAATGGCAAAAGTGAATTTTATAACTTGATTTCATAAGTGGGCTCACAATCTTGACCCTGGGGAAAGCAATGAAGAATTGTAATAGTCCCTCTTCTTACTGGACATTAGCCTGGTAGTCCCAATGATTCTCAACTGTAAAGAAGACCTCTCTGACATGTTCTCCATCCCCAAGTGCATAGAGCCAGCTCTGGGGAAGAACACCACTCCAGCAATGAAAATTCCATCCATCCATTGAGAGACCGGGAAAATCCAGGTGATTTCTGCATGAAGAATGAGCATTGCACTTGACATGGAATAAAAGGCATGTGAAACTTTTTGTCTTGATTTCCTAAAATTTCCTTCCATGTTCTATAGATGAGGATAGTCTCAGTTCTTTTTTTTCATAACTTATAGTAGGAGTGTACACAAGCATTGAAATGCATATGTCCTTACACACATACACACACACACACACACACACACACATTCTGTTTATCCATGGGCTTGGAGATTTTTTAAAATAATCTTTACCTTTCTTTTCAGGATTGTCCAAATATTCTAAATTATATTAAATTTATAACCCAAAAGAGAAGCATTAAACGGGTATGCAAGTATACTTTAGAATGGTATTACTTGTGATTTAGTAAGTGATCCAGGGAATCATCATGAATAAACATATGAATAAAGAAATGAGTTACCATTGATAACTTGAGAATAAAAGCTAATTAAAAAAAAAATGACTCTGCTCTCTTTTGTTTGATGAATAAATTGGGCCATTTAGAAACCACAGGGAGACCTCTCCTTCTAGGGCTCCCTGCTCTGCAGTGACTAGGCCAGGGCATTGTCGCCTGCTGTTATCCTGTTAGGGTTCTTTCACTGATCATTCTGAGAGTACGACTGCACACAAACCTTAGAGGTCATGTAACAGCTTCCCTTTGCATACATCTATGTCTTTAAATCTTCTCTTGTTACGGCCGGGAATTGCCATTCAATTCTTTGAAAGAGAAACTTTACTGGGAATTATATCTTATGATGCCAGGGATTTTTTTTCACACTCTAGATTGTGAAAATGTGACAAGAGGAGGCAGGTGGTAGAATGGTAAATGATCAGTCATTCCCTTTTAGGAAACACAAAAGTTAGAACCACATGTACAAGGTCTTATAATGGCCTCTCATGCGTATATCTCTTAAGCATCAATGAATTTAAAGCCATAGCACAAGACAAAACCACCACAAAAATATATTATACATACCCTTGATTGACAAAGACAAATCAGGTATGTATAAAACCATACCTCCGAATGCATACACGTTCCACAGTTGCATCAAACATGGATTTAATAGCAGTGGTTTAAAAATAAAAAACAAAAAACAAAAGAAAAAACCATGGCTTTTGGAATCAGGCACATACCTGGATTCAAATTTTGGCTCACCACTTGCTACTGTGCAATCTCATGCAAATTATTCATTTCATTCAAGAATTATTTATTTAGTGATTCTCATGAGCCAGGCACTGTGCTAAGTGCAGGAGATATTAACTATGACTATAATAGTCATGGTCTTTGCTATTATGGAGCTTAGTCTAGCGAGGACACAGTCATTTACAAAAACAATCACATTTGCAAATATCTTCTTCCATTCCATAGACTCCCTTCTAGCTTTGTTGGCTGTTTGCTTGCTGTGCAAAAGCTTTTTATCCTGATGAAGTCCCAACAGTTCATTTTTGCTTTTGCTTCCCTTGCCTTTGGAGACGTGTCTAGCAAGAAGTTGTGGCTGAGGTCAAAGAGTTGCTGCCTGTGCTCTCCTCTAGGATTTTGATGGATTCCTGTCTCACAAATGACTTATCATATAAAGGGCTAGTATCCAAATCTAAAAAGAACTTATCAAACTCAATACCCAGAAAACAAAAAACCCGATCAAGAAATGGGCAGAAGACATGAACAGACACTTCTCCAAAGAAGACATACAAATAGCTAATAGACACATGAAAAAATGTTCAACATCACTTGGCATCAGGGAAATACAAATCAAGACCACAGTGAGATAGCACCTCACACCTGTATGAATGGCTAAAATTAACAACTCAGGAAACAACAGATGTTGGTGAGGATGTGGAGAAAGGTAAACCCTCTTACACTGTTGGTGGGAATATAAACAGGTACATCCACTCTGGAAAACAGTATGGAGGTTCCTCAAAAAGTTAAAAATAAGGGGTACCTGGGCGGCTCAGTCAGTTAAGCATCTGCCTTTGGCTCAGGTCATGATCCCAGGGTCCTGGGATCGAGCCCTGCATTGGTCTCCCTGCTCAATGGGGAGCCTGCTTCTCCCTCTCTGGCTCCCCCTGCTTGTGCATGTACTCTCTCTCTGTGAAATAAAAAATTTTTGGAAGTTAAAAATAGAACTACCCTAGGACCCAGCAATTGCACTAATATGTATTTATCTAAAGGACACAAACATGGTGATTCGAAGGGGCACGTGCACCCCAATGTTTATAGCAGCAATGTCCACAATAGCCAAAATATGGTAAGAGTCCAGATGTTCATCAACAGATGAATGGATAAAGAAGATGTGGTGTGGTATACATATAGAGAGAGAGTGAAATATTACTCAACCATCAAAAAGAATGAAATCTTGCCATTTGTGACAATGTGGATAGAACTAGAGGGTATTATGTTAAGTGAAATAAGTCAGTCAGAGAAAGACAAATACCATATGATTTTAGTCATACGTGGAATTTAAGAAACAAAACAGATGAACATAGGGGAAGGGAAGTAAAAATAAGATGAAAACAAAGAGGGAGGCAAATCATAAGAGACTCTTAACTATAGAGAACAAACTGAGGGTTGCTGGAGGGGAAGTGGGTAGAGGGGTAACTGGGTGATAGGCATTAAGGAGGGCACTTGATGTAATGAGCACTGGATGTTATATCCAACTGATGAATCACTAAATTCTACCCTTGAAACTAATAACACAGTATATGTTCACTACATTGAATTTAAATTGAAAATTTTGAAAAAGATCACAGAAATTAGTGAAACAAATCCCAGTTAAGTTACATATATCCTCCACAGCTATTCTAGTGGTTGGATTATCTTGTGTAGACCAAGGTATAACGGGTGGAGAGATTTGTGAGTAGAAGCTAGACCAGAAAGAACTGCTATGCATTATTGCCTCAGGGAATTGGTGGTGGGAATTCCAGTGCACCTGTATTGGTTAGATCTTGCTTGATAGTGAAGTCAAGGAGGAGAAGGGACAATCAGAGGTTTCAAGAAAAATTCCCGGAGAATTTTGGAGACCAGGATTTTGGAATAAAATGTTATGGAACATGGTATGTTGTTCCTTCTTTTGGCTTCCAAATCTTAAGAAATGCCTCTAAAATGTTTTGCTTCATTTTGGGGCACCTGGGTGGCTTAGTGGGTTAAGTGTCTGACTCTCGGTTTTGGCTCAGGTCATGATCTCATGGATGGTAGGACTGAGCCCCAGATAGGGCTCTGCACTCAGCAGGGAGTCTCCTTGAAGATTCTCTCCCTCTTCCCCTCCCCCCCACTTACATGGGTGTGCTCTCTCTCTCTCTCTCTCTTTCTCTCTCTCTCAAATAAATAAATAAATCTTTTAAAAATATTTTGCTTTGTTTTAATACATGTTAAGTGATTTTGGAACTATAGCGCAAAACTAGGACAGGTCTCGGCCTACATCAGCAAGGGTCTGAGACAAAATCTATCCATGCAGATGAGAAGACAGTAGATATGGTGTAAATAGATACAGATATATAAAACACTGCTATTGGAGCAGAGAGCAAAAGAACCTAGTTTAGAGGGATGGGTTGAGGAAATTTTGAGAAGCAATGTTTTAGCAGAGACCTAAGTAAATGAGGAGTAGGAGTAGCCAGGCAAGTTCTGAAGGAAAGCTTCAGGCAGCCTGGCTGAAAACAGCTCATGTGAAGGGGAGACAAGTATGTATGTTCTAGAAAAGAAAGACCTTCATGAGCCTAGAGTGGCATAAGCAAGCATAAGGTGGCAAAAATAAGGCTGGAGAAGCAGGTGGAATCAGAACAGCCAGGGTGTGGTGGGGCAGCTTCCACAGAACCTTACAGAGCAGGATTTTATAGGGAGAAGCAATGTGAATCAATATGCATTTTAAAAAGGTAATTCTGGCTACTATGTAGATTGGATGGGAGCCAGAATGGAAAAGAGACCTGTTACTGCAGGAGGCTACGTGAGGGATGATAGGGCCTTGAACTAGCAGGTTGACCCTGGATATGGAGCTAAGGAGACTGTTCAAGTTGTATCCTGGGGGTAGAATCAATAGGGCTGGTGATGTAAGTGGGAGGTGAAGGGATGGCCAACTTACTAGTAAAATGAGGGGATAAAAAAAGGACCCACCACACAGGCTCATGGTGAGCATTAAATAGGGTAATGCATATCAGGTGCACCCAGGAAGCACTCAATGTATGTAAGCTGTTATTATCACAAAGATAGGTATAATAATAAGCCATTTAAAATGATTTGCAGTCATTTTAAATTGCCCAGAAAGTGAGTATCTTTAAACTGGTTGGGAGCTGAAGAATATCGAGGGGGTGATAATTGGTTAATTTTGAACATCTTCCTTTAGATGCACATATCTTTGAAGGTACTATTATTTTTCACTTGTTTGAAATGACTGTCTCATAACTTTACCATATTCTCTTTTGTTTTTGTTTAAAGATTTATTTATTTATTTATTTGAAAGAGAGCACAAGCTGAGTGGAGTGGGGAGGGGCAGAGGGAGAGAGAATCTCCAGCAGACTCCCCGCTGAGTGCAGAGCCCACACAGGGCTCCATCTCAGGAGATCATGACCTGAGCTGAAATCAAGAGTCAAATGCTCAACCAACTGAGCCACCCAGGTGCCCCATAACTTTACTACATTCTGAAAACAACCTCAAGCGGGGGGAGAATTGCTTAGGATCCAAAGGCACTAGGGAATTAGAGAGATGACAGCATAGAAGGATGAAAACTTTCATTAAAGATTTACCTTTCATAAGTAATCCGAAGTATCCATAAAGTGGGTGTGTCCCTGATGACTCACACAGTTATACTCAATTGAAAGATTTTAGTAACCTAACTTTTTGCTTCTGTATCTTGAGATCATAATTCTGAGAGTTTTCTTACATGACAAATACTTGACCTTTCGTAAAGATGTCATTTTCTCAACATGACGGCAGGAATGACAGGAGAGCTGGAGGGTCAGAGAAGCCAATGAGAGCTATTTGCATCTTGAGAAAAGGAAAATGCAAATGGCAAAAGTGCTATGCAGGAGACAGAAAAATAGATCTTTCCTGGTCACTCTTCCAAACCGATAGACCACCCCGTCTCATCACCGGAGACCTCTGGTCATTTTCCCAAGCAAAATAAACATTAAAGGGTAATTTTTTTTCCCCTAAGGTTTCTACAGGTGTCTTTCTACTTGTCAGCCTTGTTGTTTTTAAGGTTTTAATGATGAGCAAAGAAGGAAGCATAGGTCCTTCAGAAGAGTCCACACTCGGGTCACAACAGCATGATAAAATTTCTCAAGGCTTCTGACAGGCACGACTGCAGATACACCATTAGCCCTGACCACAGAGGACTCGGGACGACTTTAAAAAAAAACAACAAAAACGAACAGACTTATTGAGTCACCCAGATCTGTCTTCCTGATTTTCATTGATTTATTTTCAAAATTTCTGCAACAATTAATTGGTCATTATTTACAATATCCTTCTGGGGGGAATCAATGCTGTTATCCCTGATGTAGTTCATTAGTACAATATTATCTCAATAACTTTTCAGTCCACTTACTATGTTTCTTGGTCTGCAAGGATGTCTTATTACCATGACAGCTTTTATTTTTTTTTATTTTTTTTTAAAGATTTTATTTATTTATTTGACAGAGAGACAGCCAGCGAGAGAGGGAACACAAGCAGGGGGAGTGGGAGAGGAAGAAGCAGGCTCCCAGCGGAGGAGCCCGATGTGGGGCTCGATCCCAGAACGCGAGGATCACGCCCTGAGCCGAAGGCAGACGCTTAACCACTGTGCCACCCAGGCGCCCCACCATGACAGCTTTTAATGCAAGTTTGCTATTGATATGCAAAAAAGTCTTTGTACTAGTGGGTTTCTACTGACTAGTAAAATGGTCCCTGGCCAATCCACAACCTAAGAGGGTTAGACCTTTAATACCTTTAACGCCATTGGCTGCCAGCCACTCCAAGAGTACAAGACAGTTAGAACAGTCCACTACTTCCCACCAGTTGTCCCCATTTCCCCCATGGAGCTGCAGAGAGGACTTAGAGCCTCATGCCATGTTCTAACGTAACAAAGGGGCTGAGAGGTCTAATGGGGATGGACAAGTGATCCTCGTATTGGGATGATAAGAGCCCTCCCAAAACTGCTGCTTATTTGTACATACAACTGAAAGTTCCCTAATCACAATATATTGTAAGCATCTGTCTCATCTGAAACAAACCTCTTTCCATTTCTGTGTGCCTTGTGCCAGTCACAGACTGTGCTTTCAAAAATATGTGATGGATTGAACTGAATTCAGTTTAAATCAGGAATATTGTGCCCAATTGGCTTTCTCCCTTTCCCTGGGTCAATAAAATGGCAGCTAACCTGGTTGTTATTTTTCAGGTGCTCTCAGTTGAAAGTGGCAAAAAGCCAGGTCGGTGTGATGAGAACTGATAGTGTATTTCTCCTGTTCCCGGGCTTCTGGGCCTTTGCCACAGGAGAGAGTGGCAGTGAGCCAGAAATGGAAGCCAGAATGGCATGGGGCACATGAGTCTCTGCCCTATACTAAAGTGTCCATAATTATAACTTACTCAAAGCTAGAATGCTAGTACTAAGGAAATGAGCTAGGTACATTCACAATTCTGGAATATTCTGACAGAATCATCATAGGTTCAGAAGTTAAACAGAAATAAGAGACAAGTTAGAACATGGGGAGTTTCTGTCACTGCATTTTAGAACTAAATGCTAGGAAATCTCTGCAATTGACTTTTTTTTTTTTCTTGGATCTACAGACACTTTTAATGATAAGAATGATACCTAATATAAGTCATGGCTTTTCCTTTGATCCCAAGTTTGCAACATCTGTAACTGACAAAGTTAAGTGAAAGACTACAGGGGAGAGAGTCTGGGTGGCCTTTCATAGAGAAATGGAGCCACGTGGCAAGAGCTCAGTTACAGAAGAATAATGCCTGTGCCCGGTTCCAGGGTAAGGAACAGCCCTCATGGTGGCAGCAAGGTAAGCATTAGGCTTCTGAAAAAGAAAGAGGTGTTATTTTTGAGGTCTGAGATTTAGAGTAGAAGATAGGTAGCAGTGGTTAATTTTGTTATTACAAACACAAATCACACATACACACACACACACAAACTGGGAATGTTAGTTATACAAGTAACAGATATGCATATATGTCCTCATTGGCATAATTTATATTATCTACTGATAGATTTAAAAATTAAATTTGGATTGATGACCTATAAGAACAGTTCCACTGAATGCCCAGAAACAATTTATGTGATGCTACTCTCTCCAGCTCCTCCCTTGACTTTCTTTATTCCTTCCTTCTTAACTTCTATGACCATATTCCTTCCATCTGCATTTGAGTCCTGCCATTGATACATCGTAGGCATAGTAGTCTAAACTCAATGATGAAACAGTTCAAATAACAGCTAAACTTTTCTTGCAGAGTTGCGTACTTAAACTACCAACTGACCAGGAGCCACAGGACTTATGCACTAGCCCAAGTTCTTCTAATAGGTATTCCTGTGATTATTCACAACTTGCTAACTCATTAAACAGCTTCTTAAGTAATCTGAGCCTTGATTTTCCATCTGTTAAATGGAACTAAGAATCCATTTTCTGTCCACCTCCTAAAGTTATAGGATCAAGTGAGAACATACACATGAAAGCTTTTTACAAACTGCAAAGAGCCATATAATACCCTTGATTTTATATTTATGGCCAAGAATTATGAACTCATATCTATAATAAAAATGAAATGATAACACAAAGTGATTATTTGGAAATGTAAAGATAAAAGTTAGAAATCAATCTGTAGGAATTAAATCAAAATTATGATAACATCAGCAATAAGAATGTTTAATGTGATCTTATTTACATCACTGTTCATGTCTGGTAGAGGCAGTGGCATTTGAATTGTGTATAATTGTCAATATATTGTTGATTTGGGGCGCCTGGGTGGCACAGCGGTTGAGCATCTGCCTTCGGCTCAGGGCGTGATCCCGGCGTTATGGGATCGAGCCCCACGTCAGGCTCCTCCGCTATGAGCCTGCTTCTTCCTCCCCCACTCCCCTTGCTTGTGTTCCCTCTCTTGTTGGCTGTATCTATCTCTGTCAAATAAATAAATAAAATCTTTAAAATATATATATATTGTTGGTTTAATATCCAAAGTTTGTTTGCCTGGCAAATATCACAAATGCTAAGCTAATTTTGAAAAACCATAATACCAACTTCTTGTGACCCCCAGTCTCTGCCCTATGCTTTATGTTTCATTTTCTGTTCATTATGTATTGCCCTCAAGGTTATAAGGAAAGGAATAGAAAGGATGAGTCAATAATGAATATTCTTGCCAGAAAAATAAACACTGAGTTGGGACTGTTGTTAATAAGAGTATCACATGTAAAAAGAAATGATTTTTCTTCCCTTCTTGGCATTTAAAAGCTCTCAGCATTCAGGTTTTTAGTTTTCTTTGTTAAAGCACATCGAGAAAATGGAAAAAATTCAGAGAACAGCAACCAAAATAAAAAGTTTAGTAAATAAAGAAAGATTGAGAGAATGGGGAAATCTTAGATATGAGAAAAATGAAATAGCTAGCATGGTAAAAGGTCAAGGGAAGATAGATAGTAAATTTAGAACCATTTTACATAGCAAGCAAAAGATAAAATATGATTAAAGTTCTTACTGGTAGGACCTATTGTTACAAAGAAAATACACAGCAACATATCAATTACCTAGTTTCATTTGAGTGCAAAAAAAATCCCATTTTTAAGAATTAGCTTGAGGATTATAATTGTAAGCATTCACAATGCCAACTTGTTTGATATGCCCAAGTCACCTCCATTCTTTCTTTTTCCATGAATGACAGAAATAAAGATGCAAATAACCTGGACACCATCCCTCAGTGCTAATAAAATGCTAGAGTGTAAACAGTGCAAAATAAAGATAGACATTACAGAATAAATAATTTGTATTTTATTGCTAAATTATTCAAAATCTCATGGAAATGTGACCCCTATGGTATTGTAAACAGTAACACCCAAAACCATGACTGCTGGGAGACTATTTAAAGATGTTTCATCAGGAATCTCATGACTTCCATGTTTTTGCACAGTGGGCAATTTATTTTCATATTGGATTCCAGGCAGGAAGTGTTTATTCCTGCCAAAGAGGATGTAAAATTTCCCCCACTCCTGTTGCCACTGAGGTTGCTGCTACCACAGAGAAAACAGAGTTAGCTGCCAAAGAAAGAACATAAATCCAAACGGAAGACTGAGACATGAGAGGAGTCACAGCATCATATGGCCACAGAGAGCATTTGGTGAAAATTTGGACAAAACTGGGTCTTCTAAAAGAAATTGGTTGAGAAAGATTCAGTACATTATGCACTCATTAAACATATATGTATAAAATAAAAGGTAATGATAAAAAAGTAAGTAGCAGACATTCCACTGCAGATCACATGGGACCAGAGACATAAAACTTACACAGAGAAGAAATCCAGACCAGGCCAGATAAATTTCCTCAGATGATGTAATTGGATAAAATGTGGCAGATATTTCTCATTTTTAAAAAATGCTTCTCATATGTAGAAATAGAGAAGACAATTTCCTAAACACCTTAAATAGTATTTATTAGAAACCAACAGAAGAAGGGTGCCTGGCTGGTTCAGTCGGTAGAGCACAAGATTGTTAATCTCAAGGTTTGAGTTTGAGCCCCATGTTGGATGTATATAGGGGCACCTGGGTGGCTCAGTCGGTTAAGTGTCTGCCTTCAGCTCAGATCATGATCTCAGGGTGCTGGGACCAAGCCCTACAACCAGCTCCCTGCTCAGCGGGGAGTCTGCTTCTCCCTCTCTCTCTCCCCACCTGTGCTCTTTCTCTGTTTGTCTTTCTTTCTCAAATAAATAAATAAAATCTTGAATAAAAAAGAAGTATATAAAAGAAACCAAGAGAAAATATTAAAAAGGTGAAATACTAAAAGGATCCACAACAAAGCAATACAAATATAACTGAGGGGTACTAATAGTTTGGAGAGTTTTAGCTCATGCAACAGGTTTCAGAAAAGAGTTTGTTTGGGCACCTGCATGGCACAGTCAGTTGCGCAGATGGCTCTTGATTTTGGCTAGGGTCGTGGTTTTGGGGTCCTGTGATGGAGACTGTTTCGGGCTCCTCTCAGCTTGGAGTCTGCTTGAGGATTCTCTCTCTCCCTCTCCCTCTGCCCCTTCCTGCCCCCCTGCTGACTCTCTCTCTAAAATAAATAAATAGATCTTTTACAAAATTTAATCAATTAGCAAACTCTTTTTTTTTTTTAAAGAAGAAAAAGAAATTAGGGGCGCCTGGGTGACTCAGTCGGTTAAGCGTCTGCATTTAACTTGGGTCTTGATCATGAGGTCCTGGGATCAAGCCCCGCATTGGGCTCCCTGTTCAGCATGGAGCCTGCTTCTCCCTTTCCTCCCCACTTGTGCTCTCCCTTGCTATCTCTGTCTCTCTCTCAAATAAATAAATAAAATATTTTAAAAATAAATAAATAAATAAATAAAAATAAATAAATAAATAAATAAATAAATAAATAAATATTTAAAAAAAGAAGAAAAAGCTATTCTTATTTGCAGATAATATAATTTTATGCCTAGGGAATCCAAAATAAATAAATATTTATTATTATTATCATCATCATCATCAGAAATAATTAGAAATTAGAAATTATTACTAGAAATCATCATCATCATATTATTAGAAGTAATTAGAAATTAGAAATTATTACTAGAAATAGGATGTCATGTGTGAGAAAGTAAATGTTGGAGCCTATAAGCTTTCATGATTGATTGCATGGTGGTAGCAAAGTAAAGGAATTATCGAAGTCCAACATTTTAACTTGATTTGTGTTCTACTTCCCTCTATAATACAATAACCGTACTGCAGGTCACCATCTTTTCTGCCTAGGTTACTGTAGCACCTACATTCTTTCCTCTCCAATCAATGATCCTCACAGCTGTTGGAGTGATTTTTTTAAAGTTGAAATATAATTGGCATATAACATTATATTAGTTTCAGGGGTACAACATAATGATTGATATTTATATATTTCAAAATGATCACTACAGCAAGTCTAGTTAACATCCATCACCACACATAGTTAAATTTTTTTCTTGCAATGAGAACTTGTAAGATCTACTCTCTTAGCAACTTTCAAATTTACAGTATATTCTTATTAACTATAGCCACTATGCTGTACATTATATCCCCAGGGCTTATTTACTTTATAACTTAAGTTTGCACCTTTTGACCACCTTCACACATTTCACCCACCCCAGCAACCACAAATCTGTTCTCAGTATCTATATGTTTGGATTTGTGGGGTTTTTTAGCTTCCACATATGAAATTATACAGTATTTGTCTTTCTCTGTCTGGCTTATTTCACTTAGCATAATACCTTCTAGATCCATCCATATTGTCACAAATGACAAAATTTCATTCTTTTTTATGGATGAATAATATTCCATTGTATATGTATGTCACATTTTCTTTATCCACTCATCCGTAAATGGACACTTAAGTTGCTTCTATGTCTTGGCTATTGCAAATAATGCTGAGTAGACATGGGGGTGCATATAGGCCTTTGAGTTAGTGTTTTCATTTCCTTCAGATAAATACCCAGAAGGAGATTTGCGGATCATATGGTAGTTCTATTTTTAATATTTTGAGGAACCTCTTACTGTTTTCCACAGTGGCTACACCAGTTTACATTCCTACCAACAGTGCACAAGGGTTCCCATTTCTCCACATCCTCACCAACACTTGTTATTTTTTATATTTTTTATAATAGCCATTCTAACAGGTGTGAGGTGATATCTCATGTGATTTTGATTTGCATTTCCATAATGATTAGGGATGTTGAACACCTTTTTGTGTACTTGTTGGACATCTGTAAGTCTTCTCTGGAAAAACGTCTATTCAGATCCTCTGCCTATTTTTTAATTGGATCGTTAGGTTTTTTTGCTATAGTTTTATGAGTTCTTTATATATTTTGAATCTTGACCCGTTATCAAATATATGATTTGTAAATATTTTCCCCTATTCAGTAGATTGTCTTTTCATTTCATTTGTGGCTACTTTTGCTGTGTTAAAATAATTTTAGAATAAGTGAGTTCTATAAGGTGGGTCTATATAAGAAAATAGGTTTCCTTTATGAAAAAAAATTAAAGTTGGAAAATAAAATGGGGAAAAAGAACAAATTTATATTAGCAACAAAGTTTGGTAATGTCTTAGTATGAATTTAACAAAAAAAGGAATAAAAACTATAAGAAGAAACCCAGGGGCACCTGGGGGGCTCAGTCAGTTAAGTGTCCACCTCCTGATTTTGATTTAAATCATGATCTCAGGGTTGTGAGATTGAGCCCTGCATTGGACTCTGCACTGGGCATGGAGCTTGCTTAAGATTCTCTCTATTTCATCTCTCCCTCTGACCTTCCCCACCCACCCCCCACCAAAAAAAAAAAAAAAAAAAAAAGAAAGAAAGAAAAGAAAGAAACCTATACAGCCTTACTAAAGAACATACAGAAGAAACATGATTTTCCAAGATAAGAAGACTTAACTCCATTTAGATATAAAGGATTTATATTATTAGATAAATGCAATGATATTCCAAACAGAAGCTTGACCTTTTTTTCTTTTTAAAATCTGACAAGTGGATAAAAAAACCTAAGAAAATTTTGAAAAACAATAATAAGAGATGTGGTCCACCTGTAAATATAAAGTCTAATACAGGTATAAGAAGAGAGAAATTGGTCACTGGACTATAATAGAGTTCAGAAACAATGCAAGTATATATTAGAATCTATATATGATAAATTTGGCATTTCACATCAGTGGGGAAAGGAAGTTTTATTCAATAACTGGCATTGAGACAATTAGTTGTCATATGAAAAAGAATAGTTGAATTCTAATATCATTCTTATGCTGTAATAAATGACAGAGCATTTAAGATGTGAATGTGAAAACAACAAAACTGTAATCAAATTAGAAAGATATATAGAAGAAAATTTTTATAATGTAGGTGATACAAGTCAAAATAAGTCAGATACCATTCTTCACATATCAGCTTAGCAAAATTAAAAAGATTAAGTTGATTTAAAAGTGGAGAAACAGATACTCTCCTATATTATTAATGGGAGTATAAATCATTACAAATGTGCATACTCTATGACACAGCAATCATACTTCTAAGAATCTATTCTTTGAAAATAATGAAAAGAATAGCCAGTCAAAATTTTGTTTACAATAGCAAAACACTGGAAACAACTTTAAAAATCCATAAGGGGGTAATTAAACAAATCATAACATGTCTATACAATGGAACACTGTGCAGTCATTAAAAACAATGAGGCGGATAACCTGGAAATACGTCCTGAATATATTGTTAAGTGCTAAAAGCAATCTTTCAACTATTATGCAGACTGTGGTTCTATTGATAGGATTAATTGGTTACTGCAAGGAGAGTATAGAAACTGGCTGACTCTGCAACCCTCCGCCCCTATGTATCAAGCCCCTGATGTTACAGTAGGGTTTGTCTCCAGGAAAGAACAGTGTTTGGGTCAAAGAGACATGTTGCAACCCAAATAGAGGGTGACACCATTGAGGATTAGGCAGATGTTAGGGCCAGAAGACCAGTTGCTGAGACATTATTACCATCTCTTCACTTTTGCTGAAAACAGGTAAAGTATAAGCCCTTGGAAGATGATTCCACCCTTCCTCCCAGCCTGGTTACTGACAGGTGGAATTCTCAGCTGTATGGATGAGTTTTGATTAAAACCAATACCATGAGGGGGAAAAAATGAAGAAGGAATTGATAAGTGAGTAAAAATAACTACTTGTGCAATCAGAAAAGATATTTAAAATGAAATTTAATTATCCTTAAAGTAATGCAGGCAGGTATTTCATCTAGGAAGCAGGGATAGGAAATTTTGAAAAAGAAGTAATATATATTTGTTGAAATTAAACGACAACAACAAACCTTGATATGTAGGCTGAATAGCCATAGCTACAGGGCAAATTAGTGAGATGGAAGAGAAAATGGAAGAATTTTCTCAGAACACGTCACAAATACATAAAATTTAAAAATAGAAAAAGAATCATCATTTAGAGACACAGAGGAAATTCCCAAGAGGCCAACATTCATCTGGTATGGTTTCCAGAAGAAAAGGCTGGAGACAATAAAAACGAAGCCATCGAATAAAAAATCTGGAAGGATATAGTCATAAAATAATTTACAGTGATTATAGTGAAGTAGAGTTGAAGGGTGATGGGAGAAAGTAAAGGAAAAATTTTAATAATTATAAGCACTGAGTGATTTAAAAATTTTGTGTCATAACGAAAGCTATGTGTATAGAAAGTGTGGGCTCAGTTATTCATAGAAAATATTTTTATTATCTTATAATATCTTAAAAAACATCTACAATTATCTTTTTAGATAGCTACACAGATCAGGTAGACTTTTGCCAGCTCTGAAAATCACTATTCTATTGTCCAAAGGAAGCAAAAACCAAGTAAGCAGAATGCCTTACAAAATTATTATTTTTTTAATAAAATTCTATCTTAATGAGACTTACTCTATCTTCTATACTATCAGCTAAATAAATTCATCGCCATAATTCTACCTCTACTGATTTTAGTAAAACAGGTGACAATTGTAACACAAAGAATTTGCTTTACTCTGCATCATCATTTCCGTGCCTGTTTGTTTAGTTTGGTGATAGTCTCAAACAGATGTAATGTGAGAGGCCAGGTCATTATAACGAGAAGTGGAATCTTGAGGAGGTTATCCGGATGATTCTCAGAGACCTCCTACTTATCCTCCTGGGCATTTATTCCAAATGATTGATTTGTTAATAGAGTATAACAGTTTCCTAGTTCTTTTCAATTCTTAAAGCTGCAGTCTTATCTTAAATGAGGAATGAGAATCTCATCATCTTTGTAGATAATGACAAGTCACATCCAGACAAAGAAATAGTGAAGAGGATTTCCCCTTTGATCTAACAAGAGGAAGAGGATGTTGATGGTGCCTTTGCTGAAAGAGGCACAAGGTAGGGCTCCATAGAATTCCACCTGCCACTTTCCCCACTACCATCAGTCTTTGCTTCAAAACTGGAATTTGGGGTCCACAAATCAAATGTAAACATTCTCATTCCATGCCAAAGTATAAGAATACCGCTGTTTCCCATATCTATTTACTGAGTGGAAAAAAGACAAGCTACTTGGGAATGGCAGCCAAGATGGAACTGGTGCCAGGATGTAGGGGCCAGAGCAGATGGAGCAACAGAATCTCCAAAAGCAGCGCTGACAAGGGAGGTGAGTGAGTACACAAGACAATGTCCCTTAAATTTTGTGTCTAGTGATAGACTAAAATTCAGCTTATCCATAGGTAACTATTAGAAGAGGCCTGGCCCCAAGCGGAAAAAGTTACAAGCTCACACGAACTGTAATGTTGGCAATTTTTGAAATTCTTTAACGAAATGGTGAATAATAAGAGAGCCAAGAATCATGAAAGTGCTGGAGGTGAAAGAAGCCAAGGTAAAGAATGAGTATTTCGAGTTATTTCAAAAGCAGTTTCTTAGTGGGGGCAGTTCCTTAGCAGCTTCTAGAAAGAGAGGCCTATGCTGATGCAGGAGCAGCGAATCTCCCTGAATTTTCCACACCGTTGCTTCATGTCTCTGCTTTCCTCCTGCTATGAAGATTTGATCCCCCAAGTGGCATTCATTTACCAACACCACCAAAACTGGGGGAAAAAAAAAAAAAGAAAAGAAAGGTAAATAATGTCAATCCTGAAGTGATGTGAACTATGATGGGAATGTTTGTGTGAGTGTGTGAGTGTGTGAGTGTGTGAGTGTGTGTGTGTGTGTGTGTGTGTGTGTGTGTGTTTCCTTACAACTCCAAAGCCTCAGTTCCTTAATTGTTAGGTTTTAGAGGCTTCCTCCTTTTAGAGAGAAAACCACCTATCCTGCTGTTCCACTGTGGGCAATGGAACATTGTAAAGCTCTATTATCTTGAGAGCACTTCTTTGGTAATTCCCAAGACCTCATTTCTCAGTCCAGCAGTGTTGTTGAACAACTGCGTGTGTTCTTCAGAATCAGAATTACGGTCCACAGGAACTGTGGCTCCCCCTGTCCCTTTTAAGTCTTTTCCTGTGTACATCGAGACAGAACATTTCAAACACAACAATGTAAAATGTCACATAACACAAAAAAATCTTTTACTTATCCAAAGGTAGTTGTAGTAAAAAAGAGTCAGTCTTTGTCTCCTTAAATATCTTTGTGGCATTTTCTCATCCAGACGTTGGGTGTTGTTCTTTACTGCCCATCAGAAGTGCAGAGATCTTTTTCTCCTACCATCATGTCAAAGACGGATTTTATACTAACCATTTACATTTTAGTATGAATGACTTTAGTTGTTATAATTATTCCTGGAAAATCTGCATTTAAGCCTTGTTACTAATTGTCTAAAAAAAATTTTGTCCCTGATTAAGTTGAGGTATCATTTAAAACTTGGCAATTATGAATTCTCATTATATTCCATGATCTTTTCTCTTGATCCTTTATCATTCTCTTTTGCAAGAACCTAATATTTCAGTGATCAAAATCCATTTACCTTGTGCTTTCTTCCTTTCCTCAGGTTTATCTAAACCCCCAGATGCTTAGAGAGTCCCACATATACATGGCCTAGAAGTTCTACTTCCTTAAGTCCTTTATCCTACAAATTACTCAAGCTGGAATTTCTGAGTGTGGAAGAGATCAGGAAGATTTGAAAATGAGAATAGCAAAATGACAGGAAGAAGATAAGAACACTAGTGCCCTCAGACCTAAAATGTGAAGTGTACCCATATACTCCTCCTCCTTTACTTCCTTCCCACCACCGCCAAAGAGCCAGAGACAACCTGCAACAGGAGGCAGCAAAACTCAAAGCAGGGAAAGAGAAAAAAATCCAGTGACAAAGCCCTCACCTCTTCCACATTGCGACTTCCAGGCAGTACCAAGCCAGAACTGAGAGAAGTTAGTTAGCTATAAATGAAGAATTTATATTAAAACTCTGGCTTGAATCTATTACCAAAATGAGGCTGGTTTTGAGCTTAAAAGTGATCAGGGTTCTTTTGTAATCAGAAAAAATAGAGAAGTTGTAAGTCCAAGATATCAAATCAGATAAAAAATAGAACCACTTAACTGAATAGTTTAAAGGGCCAGTAGAAGAAACAGAAATAGTGTCTTTGGCATGCACCCCAAGGAGAGGTACACATACCATACTTTGACACAAGCTGTATTTGTTTTCATGTAGGAGGAGCAATATTTGAAGCAGAATTGTCTATGAAGTAAGATGGCAATGCCCTGATACTTATGTTCTTTAGTTTGTCACTGGTCTTGGAGAGAGCAAATGCAATCCAGAGACTAACATGTCAAGTACGCTGAATAACAAGGAGCGCAAAAGTGCTCACTGCAATACTTAGTGATACCAATAATTTATTATTAAAGCTTGATGAAAGAGCAAAATACAAACAAATAAAAAGCAAATACAAACAAACAAAAATAATATCAGCAGCCTTTATTGTAAAAATCCTATCTCCAGGGTGGAGACATCTTTGGGCTGATGAGGAAAAGTCCCTGGGGAGCTGCTGTAGCCCTAGATGAGAGAGAAAGAGTTTTGAGGAGTCTGGGAATGAGCATCTTTCCTCTTTAAGGAATTACAGAAGAGGAGAGTATCTGTAGAATTATTTGTGAAAATGACCACAATAAGGTAACTGTCGGAAGCATGGGGTGCTACCTGTTTCTTTCTTCAAACCAATGGACTCTTAGGTAGACTTTACCTCATAAAACAAAATTACCAGAGTTAAGACCCTGGTTTTGGAGATTTTAAAGCTTACCAGCAAGTTCTTTAACACTGTTCTCATTAAATGTGTAAAGTCTAAGTCCCCTCCTCTTTGATGACTCTTTCAAATAACTGAATCAACAGTGGCAATACGTGAATTTTGAATGTAGGTCATAAAAAGAGATAAAATTTCCACTTGGCTCTCTCTTGGAATGTGGCCTCAGAGCTCTGAATGACCATGTACGAATTCCAACTACCCTGAAGCCTCTGTGCTGGACAGAAATGAAGAGAGAACAGAGAGAGAGAGAGAAATGGTATAAGGAGCCTCAGCTGTTAGCATCTTCCCATCCTAGGTGCAATAACAGGTGAATGCACAAGCTGTCAGATGATTCTGGCCCATCAGTGTGTGACCACAACCATGAGAGATGCCCTGAGTAAGAACCACCCAGCTGAGCCAGTCAACCCCAGAACCATGCAAAATAATAATAAAATGCAAATGCTTTTAACCTACAAATTGTTGTTTCGAGATGGGTTGTTACACATCAATAAATAATTGTAACACTGGTCTTCAGCAGTACTTTACAAATGAGGCTGAACAGTCTCCCGGTATATAGGAAAATATTATAGAAATTTAATTCATATCCATTTGATATTGAATCATTTTAATACTTAATTATCAGAGTATAATTTATACTCTACCCAAAATTAATTTAGCAGTACCTGCACATGATTTATAAACATACAAACATATACTTGGGGATGCTTCTTAAAATATTTTACTGGTAAGTACATACCATAAGAATGTTTAGAGATCACTGCTGTGTAGACCAAATCTTCTGCTAGGAATCTGAAGGTTGAGTTCAGATCGCCGCCATTCAGTCCTGCTAATTTTGTAAACTTGAGCGTATCTCTGAATCTCTGTATCTTGAGCATAGCCCGATCTGCAAGTGAGAATTGATGATAGATACATCACATTCATAAAGGCAAATTTCAAAACTGAAAAGTAATAGAAAAATGTCTTACTATATTACATTTCCCCAAATTTACTGTTTTAGGAAAAAGCTTTGTGATGTATCAGGAACAGGGCAGACTTCATAATCATAAGCTTTTTTTTTTTTTAAAGGCAAACTCGTATTAATTTTATTCTCTAAAGCTAACTAAAATACAAGGTCTTAGAGATACTTAAGACTTTTTTCTGATATTATCCTCTGCACTCACTCAAAATGTCATAATCCTTATGCTGGAACTCTGATTTCGGTTTTTTTAAAAATAGCCTTTTTTTTTTTTAACAGATTTAGATTTACAGAAATATCAAGAAAACAGTACACAGAGTTCTCAGACCCAGCTTCTCCTTTTATTACTATCTTACTTTAGTACGGTACATTTGTTACAATTAATGGATCAATACCTAATATCCCTTTTCAGTTCCAGGATCCCATCCAGAATGCCACATTACATTTAGCTGTTATGTCTCCTCAGGCTCTTGGTGCCGGTGACAGTTTCTTAGACTTTGTTTTTGCTTGATAATCTAGACAGCTTTGAGGTGTACTGGTCAGGATTTTTGCAGTATCTCCCCCTCTGGGATTTGTCTGTTATTTTTCTTATGATTTTACTGTGGTTATGGATTTTGGGGGAAGAATATCATGGAATTAAAGTGCTATTTTCATCAAGAGCACGTACTATCAACATAATTTGTGACTGTTGCTGCTGATCTTAACCATTGGGTTAGCGTTTATTAGGCTTCTCCACTATTAAGTTACCCTCTCCACCCCTTTCCATATTCTACTGTTTGGAAAGAAGTCATTATGTGCAGCCACACTTAAGGAGTGGGGCGTTATGTTCCTTTCCCTGAGGGCAGAGTATCTACAAAATTACTTGGAATTCTTTTACATAGGTTTGTTCCTTCTACCATTATCTATTTATTCAACCATTTGTTATACTGATTTTATCAAGACAATATGGACTCATGAATATTTATTGCATACTTTGGGTTATAATCCAATACTACTTTATTTTCTTGCTTTAATTGTTCCAGTTTGGGCCATGAAGAGCTCTTTTGGTGGGCTTCTGTTTCCCTTCAACACACTCCCATCAATACGGATTTTATTTGTGAGCATTTCCTTATTTTCTGGCACTACAAGATGATCCAGACTCATCTTATAATTTCCTACTCCAGTTCTAGAATCAATAATTCCCCAAGGAGTTCCAGTTACCATGCTTTGTGTTATCAAGAAAATATGCAATGTATGTTACCTTATGCACCCTGAAAATAACATTTAACTTACGATAAAACCAAATGCATTGAGATTTTTATACTTTATCATAATTATGTGGAAAGGGTGGAATGGGGAGGATCTGATAATAAAAGCACGGAATACAGGAAGAGACTGTAATCCTAGAAATAAACTCGTGAGATTAGAAGAGTTTACGTATACAAACATCAGTATTTTACCAATAATGATCATAGAAAAGATAAAGGTCAGAAAAATCCACACTTCAATCCTCACACACAGATTCTGAGTTGAAACACCAAATATACTATTGAAGAAGTATGAGTGAGTAAAGCTAAGGGAGTCAAGTTTTATTGTGTATGATATTAGAAATCTATACTGTCGCCTAGTGAGAATCTACCAATTTGCAGCAATCATATAGAGGCAGAGGAGGAAAGATAGACAAGCAAGACACAGGACCACCCCAAGCTTATCAGCATTATCTGCATAGACTTTAGATTATCAAGAAAGAGAAGTCGTCTTTTAAAAACAACAGTAGAAATTTGGGGGTGGAAAAGACATCACCAGTGATATTATTAATATTATTGTATTACATTGCTGGATAACAAAATGCCACAGACTAGGTTGCTCAAACAACAGAAATTTAATTTCTCACTGTTCTGAAGGATAAAAGACCAAGATCAAGGTGATGGCCGGTTTGGTTTCTTCGGAGACCTCTCTGCTTGGCTTGCAGGTGGCCAGCTTCTTGCTGTGTTCTTCACATGGTCTTTCTTCAGTGCTCATGAATCCCTGGTATCTCTGTGTGTCCAGATTTCCTCTTTTCATAAGGACACCAGTCCGAATGGATTAGGACACACCCTAATGGCCTCCTTTTAAATTAATCATCTCTTTAAAGGCCTGCCTCCGAATACAGTCACATCCTGAGGTACTTCGGGTTAGAGTTTCAACATAGGAGTTTTGAGGTAAAACAATTCAGCCCATAATATAGTCCCAACTCATTATTTTGCAGATAAGAAAACCAAGATTCAGTGAAGTAAATAGATTCATCTAGGATTATAAAAAGGTGGGATTCAAAGCCAATTCCTTCTACCAGGCCACTGCTTTTTCTCCACTGTACTGTCTCTAGAAGAAGCTATTCTAGGATTAAAATGACAGTGCAGGACATGGAAAATTCCTTATAGTAATATTAAGTTTTGTAAAACTGTGATAGAATATAGGATCAAATCCAAGAGAAGTTAATTCACAGAAAATTCAAGGCATAGTCTAGTCTCATTTCTTTTTGATTAAGATTTTTAATTATGAAGTAAATCCAAAGTAAAGAATACAATATCCTTCAAACAAATTTTATTTTAAATAAAAATTATAGATACAGTAAAATTCCCACCCCCCTCCATTTGTTATCTACTATCCTGACCTTAGTGCATATTATTCTCATAAATATTTTTGTAACTGTATTACATGTATATATGTACATTAATAATATATAGTATTGTTTGTGTGTTTTAAATTTCACATAAGTAGTATCATACTATATCTTATTTTTTACTCATATTTGTGACAAATGTACATGTTGACATAGGGTTATATATTCATTTATTTTAATCAAGATATTATAGTATGGTGGACATTGGGGAGGGTATGTGTTGTGAGAAGCACTGTGTGTTGTGTGATGAATCACAGACCTGTACCCCTGAAACAAATAATACATTATATGTTAATAATAAAAAAAATAAAAAGAAAGAAATTATAGTATGTAGCATAAATAGAACACCTTTAAAGTTTATTTGTATCTCTATTAGGTGACAAGTTTTTTCAGTTTATTATAATTGGTCTAGACTTGAATTTTTTTTTTTTTTTTTTTTTTTAAAGATTTTATTTATTTATGTGACAGAGAGACAGCCAGCGAGAGAGGGAACACAGCAGGGGGAGTGGGAGAGGAAGAAGCAGGCTCACAGCTGAAGAGCCTGATGTGGGACTCGATCCCGGATCGCCAGGATCACGCCCTGAGCCGAAGGCAGACGCTTTAACGACTGCGCCACCCAGGCGCCCCTAGACTTGAATTTTTTTTTTCTTGAGAATGTTTCGGAAAATGTTTCTAGGTTGTAGACATAGATATAAAATTACTGGTTGGATGCTATGTTCATCTTCAACTTTTCTAGAATTACCAAATTGCTCTCCTGAGTATATCAGTATGTACACCCACTAGCAACCCGTCAGAGCTCCTAGCAACTGATATCTTGCCAAGATTTGTGTTATCTGACCAATTAATTTTGCTTATCTAATGGGTATTAAATAATATTTCACTATGATTTAATTTGCACTTCACTAATTTCTAGTTAGCTTAAACAGCTTTTCAGCTTATTGTCCATTGGTTAATAATTCCCCATTTGTATCCTTTGCCTATTTGTTCTGAATTGTTTATACTTTTTTTTTCTTTTATTAAGGTTTAGAAGTTCTCTATAGAGTTTGGATACTAAGTCTTTGTTGATTATATAGTTGCAAATATTATTACACTTTTTGTCACTTGTATTTTTGTTTTTTTAAAATATTTTATTTATTTATTTGCCAGAGAGAGAGCAACAACATGTGAGAGAGTGAGTGCACAAGAAGGGGGAGCGGCAGACAGAGGGAAAAAGCAGGCTCCTCCCTGAACAAGGAGCCCACCCCCCAATGCGAGGCTCAATTCTAGGACCCTGGGATCATGACCTGAGCCAAAGGCAGATGCTTAACCCACTGAGCCACCCAGGCGCCCCATGTATTTTCATTTTTTAGTGAACCCACTGAAAAATTTTAATTTGTTCTTGAGTATACACTAACATTGAAGTATGTAAGTTTTAAGTGTACATAAATTTTTACATTTTTATGCACCTGTGTACCCATCACACTAATCAAGGTATAGAACAATTCTGGCACCCCAGCAGGCTTTCTGGTGTCCCCTCCCTGTTAATACTTTTACAAAAGTAACCAGTATTCTGACCTCAGCCATGACGGATCAGTTTTGCCTTGTCTTGCCTCACAGGATTACAAGGATACAATGTTGACACCTGTAACTGGTTTCTTCTGTCAGCATTTTATTTGTGGGATTCATCCATGTAGTGAGTAGCTATTGTACATTCTTTACCACAATTCATACATTCTAACGCTGGTGGCCATTTGGGTTGTGTCTAGTGATGGGAATACCAGAACCATGACTAGAAGTGCTGTAAATTTTCTTTAACGTGTGGATTTGCTTGGTCATGGGGTAGCATTTGTTTAGAACCAGTAGAAACTAACAGAAAGTTTTACAAAGTAGTTATCGCAATTTACACTCCAATCAGCAGTGTATGAATGTTTCAAATGTTCCACACCGATGTCAACACTTGGTATGTCAATCCTTTTAATTTTAGTCCTCTGGTAGGAGATTAAAAGTATCTCATTGTGGTTTCAATGTTTGCATTTCCTTAAGGATGTCGAGCACATTTGAATATATTTACTTGTCGCTCCTCTATAATTTCCGTGTTTTTCTGGTTTACAAAAGTATTTCCTACTCCAAAAGCATAAAGATACGTTCCTTTAAAATGTTTTGTTTTCTTTTTATATTTAGTATATAATCTCCTTGGAATATAGTTTTATACTGATGAGAGATAAGTGTCTAGTTTTACATATTTCCAAAGGTATAGCTACTTACACCAGTACCATTTACTGAATACTCTACTCTTGGTCTACTGATTTGGTAATACCTTCTTTGTCTTGATTACAATAGCTTTTAGAATGATGTGTTATAATTAAAACAATGTCAGAGATAGACGCCCCCCCCCAAAAAAAGACGAAGAAGAAAACGAAAAAGAAAACATCAGAACACACAGAATCAGACCTGCATGGATCTGAGAACTGAGATCTGACTTTTGATGATCTCTACTATTCATGTTTCTATTTCATTTCACTAACTTCCTTATCTTTAGTATATCCTCCCCTCTGGTTTCTATTTTTATTCTTTAACTTCTTTAGTCGAATGCCTTAATCATTATTCATCACTCGGACTTCTCTTTGAATGAATTTAAGGCTATACATTCCCTCTACTGCTTGAGCGGCATCTGGTAAGTTTTGTTATAAAATGTGTTCATTAGTGTCCAGTACTAAATATTTTCTAATTTACATCTTTACTTTGACCCATGAAATATTTAGAAATTTATGATATTAATTCCCTAATGTATGAGGAATTTTTGTTATATTTTTGTATTAAAGATATTAATTTTAATTTATTTATTTATTTATATTTATTTCCCTGGTTAAAATGTTGTCTGTGTAATACTGATTCATTTGTATTTTTGAGACTTTTTTCAGATTGAGAACATAATTAATTTTGGTACGTTCCATGTGTTCTCGAAAGGAACATGCAGTTTATAAATATTGGGTACAGGATCTACAAAAGTCTGTGGGTTCAGAAGGTTAATTGAAATATTCAAGTCTTCTACAGTCTTATTAATATTTCATTGGCTTAATCTATTTATTAACTGAAGGGGGTTTAAAAATTCCTCATTATATTTGAAACAAAAGTGGACCCAAATGCCTGTATTTTGAGGCTATATTCTTAGTCATACGAGTTTAAGATTGTTATATCCTTCTGGCAAATTATTTCTTTTACCTACCTGTGATTAGAAACAAATGAAGCATTTCTTTTCCTTAAAAGTTCTATTTGGTTCTTTTAAAAATACTTTAAAAAAATTCCTTCTTAATGTTTTAGTTTCTTCTTTTATGCCTTAAAATTTTTTTTCAGTTGTTTTTAGATTGCTTTATTCTACAAAGTTCTGGAGGTTCTATTCTTCCTGTTTGTCATATCCTATTTTTGTCATTTTTGTGTGGATTCCTGTATGACGTGGGTTATGTAGTCTAATTCCACTATGATTTTACAAAGGCTTCTGTAAGATATTCAAGAGTATCCTCACCAGGGACCATCTTTATGCTAATCTCTCAGTTTGCAGTTTCAATTTGGATCCCTAACTTGCAAGAGGAAGAACTAGGAGTTTTGATTTCTCAGAAAAGACCACTGTTGTGTTTCACTTCTATTTCCACCTGGGTCCCAGTCAGAGAAAGCTCCCTTGTTGCTAGAGATGGACTTTTTTTTCCCCTAGTATATTATTTCTCTCAATAGCATAGCTCTTCAGGGATCTTGGCTTTTGTATTGATCTTAGCTCCAAAGGCTGTCAAATCCCAGGCCTCATATTCAGCTCCTACATGAGACTTAAAATACAGCTCTAGGATTGAGACCTCCATAAACTGCATGGTGAATTAATGCACTTAGCACTCCAGGGATCAGATGCCTCTTCTTTTTTGGCACTTTGGCATTTCCCTTTCTTCTTCTGAACTCATTGGTGCATTTAAAATTTATTACGTCTTATCCATGTTTGCAGCAGGAGGATAATCACACCTTTGTTTGCTTTCATCAGGCATCCCACTGGAAGCATCCTACTTAACTTAAGCATCCTATATAACTTGTATATGGAAATTTAAGAGCTAGTAATTCCCTGTTTCCACATTGAACTACAGACTATTGATACTTTGAGAAGACATTTCACATGGAGGTAAAGAACAAAAACTTGGGGAAATAATTAAGAAAATACTTTGCAAATGATGTAAAATGGGAAAGTGTTCAAAATGTGTTCTGTCCCAATATTGCCTTCCCATTCAAAGTAGTACAAATATTGGACTCATTATCTTATTACATTTACATACATATTAATTATGCATATGGGACAGAAACATATAGTTACACATTACTGGTTCAGTACCCTGTGCAACCTATTTATTTGCTTTCAAGTATATAACATGATATGTGTTCTGTGATTTCATTTTACCATGTTCCTAGAACACACCAATTTTTTTATAAAACGAAAACAATATAGGAAATATACAGATAAAAAGGAGTGAAAATAGGGGCACCTGGGTAGCTCAGTTGGTTAAGTGTCCACCTCTTGATTTTGGCTCAGGTCATGATCTCAGGGTTGTGAGATGGAGCCCTGCGTTGGGCTCCTCACTGGATGTGGAGACTGCTTGAGAGTCCGTCTCCTCCCTCTCCCTCTGCCCCTCCTCCCTCCTCTCTCTCCCTCTCTAAAAAAAAAGTAATGAAAATCAATCTCATTTTCTTTTCATTACATTGATTACAATATTTCAAAACATTAATATAGTTTTATTCTTCTGCAGTGTGTCATTAGGGAAGATATGAAATGAGCATTATAAAGGAGGAGAGAGCAATTTTTCTGGGATGGTGGACTTTCTGTCTTGCTTCCAGGCAGACAAAGGAATATAAGGCCCAAATGAAATCCCAGTCACTCCTAGATTTTTTATTCTTTCATTCTTAAATCTCTTCCAGTATGGTGTAACAATTTACTAGACTGTTTAAATCACCATGTGTTAGCCCATGTTGCATTTTGCAAGAAAAATAATATTTTTTCAAAATTGCTGAATAGTTTGTTTTATAATGTGCTTTGAACTTCCCATAAGGAAGATGGTGTGAATCTTGATTTCTTTTTCTATTATAGGTACTAGATTTCCACTAATTCATAGGTAAACTTCAACAGTTCTTCCACGTATCTGACCAACAATGGTGTGAAGTTAAGGCACAGGGGCTAGAAATATAACAAAGCTAACTGGCCTGTAAAACCCATCCCCCTGACCTTATTATCACTGTACTCTCACTTCAAAACACGCTCAGTTGTGACTTCTGGAACAACTTATGGTGCACTAAGGAAATCTGTGAATTAGATCATTGTCAGATGACCAGGGAAAGCAGGAACGCTCAAGATTACATTTAGTTTAAACAAATAATTCTTTGCACTAATAAGACACCAAGACAACTACAAGCCACATGTCAGCACAGGCGAGGGTGATATTTAGATGAGGCATTGCAGTAGTTAATAGTTTGCACTGTCTTTAAAAAACCATTTGACGAATATCAGTATAATCCTACATGCTTGATCAGATTATCTCAAGTTCTTTTCAGATGTGTTTTCAAGACCAGATGATATTTCAAAAAAACTGACTTTAGATTAGATGCTAGAAAATTAGCAATCTTTATAAATGGAAATTTATCATTACTATTTAATGCTTTTATAAGAAAATTTGCCTAAAATACTTAACACATTTTACAAATATTTTTATTCATTTTTCCCAGTGCTCCTATAAATTCAATAAACAGTATGATTGTGTCTCCTTCATAGAGAAAGTAATGTAAATTCATGAAGAAAGCAAAGAGATTAGAACCACCCAAATTTTCCAATTATTTCAAATCAAATGATGATCATTCTTATTCAATGATTCTGAAACGATTTCATAGCACAGTCCACATGACCTAAATCCTCTGTACCTATTTACACTGGCACATAGACACAAAAAACAAATGACAAAGGGAAGGGGAAAGTTAGAATTCTAGACGATCTCTCTCTCTCTCTCTCTTTCTCTCTCTCTCTCTCTCTCACACACACACACACACACACACACACACATCACTCCTCTCTCTCCCAGAGATTAACTGGGACTGATAGGAGACCTAGTAAAAAAGTTGTGAGAAAAGGAAGAGGGAACTATTTTTTTTTTTAAAGATTTTATTTATTTATTTGACAGAGACAGCCAGAGAGAGAGGGAACACAAGCAGGGGGAGTGGGAGAGAATGAAGCAGGCTCCCAGCGGAGGAGCCTGATGTGGGGCTCGATCCCAGAACGCCGGGATCACCCCCTGAGCCGAAGGCAGACGCCCAACGACTGCGCCACCTAGGCGCCCCGGGAACTATTTTTTTTAAGATTTTATTTATTTGAGAGATCAAGTGAGCATGAGTGGAGGGGGGTGGGTTTGGAGAGAGAGGAGAAAGCAGGCTCACCGCTAACTGGGAAGCCCAACCAGTGGGTTCAATCCCAGGACCCAGATATGACCTGAGCTGAAAGAACTGCCCCAAAGCAGCCACTTAACAACTGAACCAAGCAGGCTCCCCAGGAAGAAGAAAGAAGCTATTAAGAAGAACAAAAAGCTGTCAGAAAATTTTAGGAAAGTACTGAGTTCTACTAAGAATGAGTGTTTCCAGGGGCACTTGGGTGGCCCAATCGGTTAAGCAGCTGGCTCTTGATTTCAGTTCAGGTCATGATCTCAGGGTCCTGGGATAGAGTCCCACTTTGTCCTTGGCTCCACACTCATCCGGGAGTCCACTTGAGGAATCTCTCTCTCCCTCTCCCTCTGCCCCTCCCTCCCACCTGCCCTACTCCCCCTCTCCTTACCACCTCCCTTGCGGGCTCTCTTTCTCTCTCTATTTAAATTAATAAATCTTTATTTTTTTAAGATTTTTAATTATTCATTTGAAAGAGAGATAGTGAGAGACGGAGAGCACAGAGGGAGAGTGAGAGGGAGAAGCGGACTCCCCACTGAGCAGAAAGCCCAGCTTGGGCGGGCTCGATCCCAGGACCCGGAGATCATGACCTGAGCCAAAGGCAAATGCTTAACCGACTGAGCCACCCAGGCACCCCATGAATAAATCTTTTTTTAAAAAAGAAAAGAATGAGTGTTTCTGAACTCCACATAAAAAATGCATATTTGTGACTGCATTTACAAGAAAGGATTCGTATATTATGTATTATTTTAAATGTAGTTTACTTTTAATCTATCAGTATAACATGATCATCTTTCAATGTCAAAAAATAGTTCTTCTACAACTTCACTTTTAATTGTTCATTTGTATTCTATTAGATTGATGTAGCATAATATGATTAACCCATTAATCCTCCTTGTTGGATAGTTCAATTTTAAAGTAGACTAGTGGTCCCTTTTTCATTTTTGGTCTTCCAAGCTTCATTCCCTCTCTCTGACAGCACCCTAATTTCTAGGCAAGTAACTCTTTTCCATTTTTTTAAGTCTTGGGGGAGAAAAATTCTCAGAGACTGCCTTCTATTACAGAAGCCAAAGGAAAGAAAAGATCTCTTCTGGTTCAACAGTCAGCTGCTGGCATGTAACCTAAATTTGGCCCATTGGAGGCTTTCTCTTGGGACTTTGAATGTGGTGTTTGAAATAAGTCCAGAAGGAAAATGTTAGAGGTTGTTCATCCCAACAGGGGTAGTGTCTGCTAAAGTTGTGAGGGCATCTGGACCAGAGCTACTAGCTACAGGACAGTGTGCTTCTTTCCTCTTCCTTCCTCATAACTTGATGCTTTCCATTCTTCTAGGGACTCCCAGGAAGCCTCATAATAAATAAACGTCTGTGGAAATCTCATTCTGTAGCATTAACTAAGAATTCCCATATTATAAAAGTCTTTAATAAAAACCTTATAGATATATTTTTCACTTATCCATTATTATTTCTTTAAATCTTAGCAGTGCTAAGCCAGAAGTATGCGAAACTTTAATTAAAAAAATTAATTCCCTAAAAATACAGCATAGAGGTCAGGAAAGCTAGCCAACTTCCTACTGTGCAACCAGTACAACTTATCTCTGGGCCTCAGTTTATTCACTTACGGGCTTAATCAGAGCACCAATTAGAGCTATGGTGGGGAAACAATGAGAGAATATATACAAAGTTTAGCACATCCTCAATTATCAATAAATGTTAGATTTTTATTGGAAAGATTGTTCAAATTATGCTCTCACTGGCAATATCTAGTTGTACTCATTCACTTCTCTGCTTTCATTTGGCTCTCCCTTGGTCCCCTTTATCCATTCCTATATGCCTGCTCTACAGTTTAAATTCTTGGCAGGGGAATTATGCATAATTCTGGGCTTCATCTTGACCCTCCCTTTAACTCAGTGATAGATTCTACAAAAGGCAGACCAAATTTAGGAATCCCTCAATATAGATCATCAGATACTTTTTCTGAAATTTTAAGAAAAAGAATATATTTGATATATTAAGGAAATATGGCCATATTGTCATAGTTAATATTTAACTTTTAAATTTTTTAAATAAACTATCAAATTTCCTTACCATTACTTAGTTTATTGTATTTTGATTTACTTACATATGTGGATGTGTGATATCATAACCTCTTCAGTGTTAATGGCTTCCAAAGATCTTAATGCATCCCTCATTCTAAAAGATGGTGCAAGACAAACTTAGAGAAGAAAGGTAAACATCAGGCACTAAAAAAATAATCTTGGGGTAAAGCATTTTAAGGAAAATAAAAGCATCTCCACGATTAACAATATAAGTGTAGCAAGAATTTCTTCACATGGCATGGAAGAAGAAAGGAAATTTAAACGCAAAAACTGAAGAGAATTTAGTTAGATGTAAAATCGGGTCAATGTAAGAAACGGCTTCAAAATCTTAACTGCATTGTGTAACAGAGACACCTGCTGGTTATTATATATTTCACTGCTCAAATTCTCAACTACATTTGTTCTTTCGTTCTACATCCTGTTCCCCCAGATAGTCTCTAAACCACTGAAAATTCACAGCATGAACATGATGATGGATTCCTATAAAAAGATAATTAAATCAATGGAGTGTATTTTTCACTTTGAATCTGGGGAAAATCTGTGCAACAAGACAACTTTGCTAATGCCATTTTAATATAATTACATTAAGTCTGCTTTGTATAATGTAGTAATGCTGCTAGAAGTTAAAGTATACCATACAACTCTCCTTTACCAGAAAAAAATAACCAGGGTTTGCTTTCTGGAAGTACATAATAATAGTGTATGGCTAATGACAAAGATAAAAATGATAAAACAAATGTATCTAAGACACCAAGTTAGGATTTTGTCTTAGAAAAAGAACGTAAGCCATGATTATGTAGAATACTAAAAGTTTCCCTTCTAGTATTATAAACCAGTAAAAGAAACTGGTTTATCTTCTCTCACTGCTATAAAGTTCTCAAGATAGATGTGTCTATATCAACTACAGTGGTATTTAGAAAGTGTCAGACATAAACATTAATCAGCTGCCTGTGACTGATTAATTGGGACTCCTATCCCTAAGAGAACTTTAACTCAATGAAAAAATATTTTTTGTAAAATTCAGACTAATTAAGATACTATGAATAAATATAATTTTGGCAAACAAAATATAATTTGCATTTTCCTTAGTACCCTCAAATTTCTTGCTTTGAAAACAAATATTTAAAAATTATTTCAAAACCAAGAATTACATTCAGAATCTAAAAATGCATGTGGCATAAATTAACTCAGTTAAGTTAGCTATTGTTCATGGCTAAATTCACAATGTGAGTAAATATTAGAGGTACTAATTAGAGGGAAAAAGATGGCAGAGGAGTAGGGGACCCTTTTTCAGCTGGTCCCCTGAATCGAGTTGGATATCAACCAGATCATCCTGAACACCCATGAAATCAGCCCCAGACATAGGAAGATACATCTGGATCTCTACAAATGAACATCTCTAGTGCTGAGTATTGTGGTACGAAGCAGGGAGCTGGGAATCCAAGCACAGATATCGGAAGATAAACGGAAGGAAGAAGGAGCTGCCCCGCTCAGGTGCCGGGAAGCAGTAGCCACTTGCACTGGGGAGCGGACCGGACTCGCGGACTGGCACCCGCGCGAGAGAAGACTGAGACCGTGAGCCTGGGTACGCGCGACCAGACTGAAAACTGGAGCTCTGGATCGCAAATGAACCACACTGAAACAGGGAGCTCAGGAGCGTGCATGGGAACCGGGGGTGGCTGGCGGTGTTAGAAGCACAAAGGACCAGAGACATGCCAGCCCTGGAAGTGAGGGCTGGGACACAGGCTGTGGGGCTCACATCCCGGGATGCTGCGGGGTTTTTAGAAGCACTGACAGAAACAGAGTTAAAGTGGCCAGGAAAGCTCAGTAGACAGCGGACTGCGATCTCTCTGTCCTGAGACAGAGGCTAGGATATGACTAAGAATTCCCATATTATAAAAGTCTTTAATAAAAACCTTATAGATATATTTTTCACTTATCCATTATTATTTCTTTAAATCTTAGCAGTGCTAAGCCAGAAGTATGCGAAACTTTAATTAAAAAAATTAATTCCCTAAAAATACAGCATAGAGGTCAGGAAAGCTAGCCAACTTCCTACTGTGCAACCAGTACAACTTATCTCTGGGCCTCAGTTTATTCACTTACGGGCTTAATCAGAGCACCAATTAGAGCTATGGTGGGGAAACAATGAGAGAATATATACAAAGTTTAGCACATCCTCAATTATCAATAAATGTTAGATTTTTATTGGAAAGATTGTTCAAATTATGCTCTCACTGGCAATATCTAGTTGTACTCATTCACTTCTCTGCTTTCATTTGGCTCTCCCTTGGTCCCCTTTATCCATTCCTATATGCCTGCTCTACAGTTTAAATTCTTGGCAGGGGAATTATGCATAATTCTGGGCTTCATCTTGACCCTCCCTTTAACTCAGTGATAGATTCTACAAAAGGCAGACCAAATTTAGGAATCCCTCAATATAGATCATCAGATACTTTTTCTGAAATTTTAAGAAAAAGAATATATTTGATATATTAAGGAAATATGGCCATATTGTCATAGTTAATATTTAACTTTTAAATTTTTTAAATAAACTATCAAATTTCCTTACCATTACTTAGTTTATTGTATTTTGATTTACTTACATATGTGGATGTGTGATATCATAACCTCTTCAGTGTTAATGGCTTCCAAAGATCTTAATGCATCCCTCATTCTAAAAGATGGTGCAAGACAAACTTAGAGAAGAAAGGTAAACATCAGGCACTAAAAAAATAATCTTGGGGTAAAGCATTTTAAGGAAAATAAAAGCATCTCCACGATTAACAATATAAGTGTAGCAAGAATTTCTTCACATGGCATGGAAGAAGAAAGGAAATTTAAACGCAAAAACTGAAGAGAATTTAGTTAGATGTAAAATCGGGTCAATGTAAGAAACGGCTTCAAAATCTTAACTGCATTGTGTAACAGAGACACCTGCTGGTTATTATATATTTCACTGCTCAAATTCTCAACTACATTTGTTCTTTCGTTCTACATCCTGTTCCCCCAGATAGTCTCTAAACCACTGAAAATTCACAGCATGAACATGATGATGGATTCCTATAAAAAGATAATTAAATCAATGGAGTGTATTTTTCACTTTGAATCTGGGGAAAATCTGTGCAACAAGACAACTTTGCTAATGCCATTTTAATATAATTACATTAAGTCTGCTTTGTATAATGTAGTAATGCTGCTAGAAGTTAAAGTATACCATACAACTCTCCTTTACCAGAAAAAAATAACCAGGGTTTGCTTTCTGGAAGTACATAATAATAGTGTATGGCTAATGACAAAGATAAAAATGATAAAACAAATGTATCTAAGACACCAAGTTAGGATTTTGTCTTAGAAAAAGAACGTAAGCCATGATTATGTAGAATACTAAAAGTTTCCCTTCTAGTATTATAAACCAGTAAAAGAAACTGGTTTATCTTCTCTCACTGCTATAAAGTTCTCAAGATAGATGTGTCTATATCAACTACAGTGGTATTTAGAAAGTGTCAGACATAAACATTAATCAGCTGCCTGTGACTGATTAATTGGGACTCCTATCCCTAAGAGAACTTTAACTCAATGAAAAAATATTTTTTGTAAAATTCAGACTAATTAAGATACTATGAATAAATATAATTTTGGCAAACAAAATATAATTTGCATTTTCCTTAGTACCCTCAAATTTCTTGCTTTGAAAACAAATATTTAAAAATTATTTCAAAACCAAGAATTACATTCAGAATCTAAAAATGCATGTGGCATAAATTAACTCAGTTAAGTTAGCTATTGTTCATGGCTAAATTCACAATGTGAGTAAATATTAGAGGTACTAATTAGAGGGAAAAAGATGGCAGAGGAGTAGGGGACCCTTTTTCAGCTGGTCCCCTGAATCGAGTTGGATATCAACCAGATCATCCTGAACACCCATGAAATCAGCCCCAGACATAGGAAGATACATCTGGATCTCTACAAATGAACATCTCTAGTGCTGAGTATTGTGGTACGAAGCAGGGAGCTGGGAATCCAAGCACAGATATCGGAAGATAAACGGAAGGAAGAAGGAGCTGCCCCGCTCAGGTGCCGGGAAGCAGTAGCCACTTGCACTGGGGAGCGGACCGGACTCGCGGACTGGCACCCGCGCGAGAGAAGACTGAGACCGTGAGCCTGGGTACGCGCGACCAGACTGAAAACTGGAGCTCTGGATCGCAAATGAACCACACTGAAACAGGGAGCTCAGGAGCGTGCATGGGAACCGGGGGTGGCTGGCGGTGTTAGAAGCACAAAGGACCAGAGACATGCCAGCCCTGGAAGTGAGGGCTGGGACACAGGCTGTGGGGCTCACATCCCGGGATGCTGCGGGGTTTTTAGAAGCACTGACAGAAACAGAGTTAAAGTGGCCAGGAAAGCTCAGTAGACAGCGGACTGCGATCTCTCTGTCCTGAGACAGAGGCTAGGATATGGCCACTGCTGCTCTGACTCTCAGAAGAGGCACAGAAAACCGCCAGGGAAAGCTGCCAGAGAACAAAAGCCCAGAAATACCAGCTTGCATTGTGCCCATCCCCATCTCCCCTCGCAGGGGACGGGGCAACTCTACCCAAACAGGGTTGCCTGAATATCAGTGTGGCAGGTCCCTCCCCCAGAAGGCAGGCTGAAAAATCAAGAAGCCCACATCCCTAAGATCCCTATAAAACAAGTGCACACTGCCTGGGTCCTGGTAAATAATTTGGGCTCTGGGCATCCTTGCAACCTCTCCTCATCAGAATGAGGAGGAGGAGAAATCCCCCCCAGCAAAGAAAAGATAATGAGGGGCACCTGGGTGGCACAGCGGTTAAGCGTCTGCCTTCGGCTCAGGGCGTGATCCCGGTGATCTGGGATCGAGCCCCACATCAGGCTCTTCTGCTATGAGCCTGCTTCTTCCTCTCCCACTCCCCCTGCTTGTGTTCCTTCTCTCGCTGGCTGTCTCTATCTCTGTCGAATAAATAAATAAAATCTTTAAAAAAAAAAATAAATAAAAAATAAAAAATAAAAAAATAAATAAAAATTAAAAAAAAGAAAAGATAATGAGTCTGTGGCCTCTGCTGCAGAACGGATGGATATGGATATAACTAAATTGTCAGAAATGGAGTTCAGAGTAACAATGGTCAAGATGATGTGTAGGCTTGAAAAAAATATTAACAAAAATATTAACAAGAATATAGAATCTCTAAGGTCGGAAATGAGAGTGAATCTGGCAGAAATTAAAAATGCTATGAATCAAATGCAGTCTAAACTAGATGCTCTGATGGCCAGGGTAAATAAGGCAGAAGAACAAATTAGTGAATTGGAAGATGGGATAGTAGAAGAGAAGGTAAAAACAGAAACTTGGCTCAAAAAAAATCCAATCTCAAGAATGTAGATTACGGGAGATTACTGACTCAATGAAACGTTCCAATGTCAGAATCATTGGCATCCCCGAGGGGGTGGAGAAAGAGAGAGGTCTAGAAGAGATATTTGAACAAATTGTAGCTGAGAACTTCCCTAATCTGGCAAAGGAAACAAGCATTCATGTCCAACAGGCAGAGAGGACCCCTCCCAAGATCAATGAGAACAGACCTACACCACATCACATCATAGCGCAATTCACAAATATTAGATCCAAGGATACAGTCTTGAAAGCAGCCAGGGCAAAGAAAATCCTCACATACAGAGGGATAAATATCAGAATAACATCAGACCTGTCTACAAAGACCTGGCAGGCAAGGAAGGGTTGGAAAGGTATTTTCATAGTTCTACCTGAGAAGAACATGCAGCCAAGGATCCTTTATCCAGCAAGGCTGTCATTCAGAATTGATGGAGAGACAAGGACCTTCCAAGAGTGGCAGAAACTGAAATATGTGACCACCAAGCCAGCCCTACAAGAAATATTAAGGGGAGTTCTATAAAAGTAAAAAGGCCCCAAGAGTGATACAGAACAGAAACTTACAATCTACAGAAACAAAGACTTCACAGGGAACATGACAACATTAAAATCATATCTCTCAATAATCACTCTCAACGTGAATGTCCTAAATGCTCCCATAAAATGTCACAGGGTTGCAGATTGGATAAAAAGACATGACCCATCCATTTGCTGTCTACAAGAGACTCATCTTGAACCTAAAGATACATCCAGACTGAAAGTGACCGGATGGAAAACCATTTTTCATGCCAATAGACCTCAAAAGAAAGATGAGGTAGCAATTCTCATATCAGACAGATTAGATTTTAAACTAAAGACTGTAGTTAGAGATACAGAAGGACACTATATTATTCTTAAAGGATGTATCCAACAAGTAGATATGACAATTATAAATATCTATGCCCTCAACAGGGGAGCAGCTAGATACACAAGCCAACTCTTAACCAGACTAAAGAGATATACAGATAATAATATGTAAATAATAGGGGACCTCAACACTCTGCTCTCAGCAATAGACAAATCACCTAAGCAGAAAATCAACAAAGAAACAAGAGCTCTGAATGATATACTGGATCAGATGGACCTCATAGACATATACAGAACACTACACCCTAGAACATCAGAATACTCATTCTTTTCGAATGCACATGGAATTTCTCCAGAATAGACCATATACTGGGTCACAAAACAGGTCCCAACAAATACTAAAAGACTGAGATTATTCCCTGCATATTCTCAGACCACAATGCTTTGAAACTGGAACTCAATCACAAGGAAAAATTTGGAAGAAACTCAAACACTTGGAAACTAAGAACCATCCTGCTCAAGAATGATTGGGTAAACCAGGTAATTAAGAAGGAGATTAAACAATTTTTGGAGACCAACAAAAATGAAAACACATCGGTCCAAAACCTATGGGACACTGCAAAGGCAGTCCTAAGGAGAAAATACATAGCCATCCAAGCCTCACTCAAAAGAATAGAAAAATCTAAAATGCAGTTTTTAATTTCTCACCTCAAGAAGCTGGAGCTGGAACAGAAGAACAGGCCTAACCCATGCATGAGCAGGTAGTTGATCAAGATTAGAGCAGAGATCAATGAATTAGAAACCAGGAGCACAGCAGAGCAGATCAACAAAACTAGAAGCTGGTTCTTTGAAAGAATAAATAAGATCGATAAACCACTGGCCAGACTTATTCAAAAGAATAGAGAAAGGACCCAAATTAATAAAATTATGAACAAAAGGGTAGAGATCACAACCAACACCAATGAAATAGGAAGGCTCATTGGAAACTTTAATCAACGGCTTTATGCCAATAAATTAAACAACCTGGAAGAAATGGATGCCTTCCTGAAAACCTATAAACTACCAAGACTGAAACAGGAAGAAATTGATTATTTAAACAGACCAATTAATTATGAAGAGATTGAAGCAGTGATCAAAAACCTCCCCAAAAACAAGAGTCCAGGGCCTGACGGATTCCCCGAGGAATTCTACCAAACATTCAAAGAATAATACCTATTCTCCTGAAGTTGTTTCAAAAACCAGAAACAGAAGGAAAACTACCAAACTCATTCTATGAGGCCAGTATTACCTTGATCCCCAAACCAGGCAAAGACCCCATCAAAAGGGAGAACTACAGACCGATATCCCTGATGAATATAGATGCCACAATTCTCAACAAGATCCTAGCTAATAGGATCCAACAGTACATTAAAAGGATTATCCATCACGACCAAGTGGGATTCATCCCTGGGATGCAAGGGTGGTTCAACATTTGCAAATCAATCAGTGTGATAGATCATATCAACAAGAAAAGAGTCAAGAACCATATGATCCTCTCAATTGATGCAGAAAAAGCATTTGACAAAATACAGCATCCTTTCCTGATTAAAACTCTTCAGAGCATAGGGATAGAGGGTACATTACTCAATTTCATAAAAACCATCTATGAAAAGCCTACAGCGAATATCATTCTCAACGGGGAAAAGCTGAAAGCCTTTTCCTTAAGATCAGGAACACGACAAGGATGCCCACTCTCACCATTATTATTCAACATAGTACTAGAAGTCCTTGCAACAGCAATCAGACAACAAAAAGGGATAAAATGTATCCAAATCGGCAAAGAAGAAGTCAAACTGTCTCTCTTCGCAGATGACATGATTCTCTATATGGAAAACCCAAAAGACTCCACCCCCAAATTACTAGAACTTATAGAGCAATTCAGTAATGTGGCAGGATACAAAATCAATTGCTCAGAAATCAGTTGCATTTCTGTACATGAACAATGAGACTGAAGAAAGAGAAATTAGGGAATCAATCCCATTTACAATAGCACCAAAAATCATACGTTATCTCGGAATTAACTTAACCAGAGAGGTAAAGGATCTATATTCTAGAAACTACAAATCACTCTTGAAAGACATTGAAGAAGACACAAAAATATGGAAAAATATTCCATGCTTATGGATTGGAAGAATAAACATAGTT
>NW_024426552.1:27566974-27659474 GCF_017311325.1 Ursus maritimus
CATCAACAGATGAATGGATAAAGAAGAAGTGGTATATATATTCAACAGAATACTACTCAGCCATCAAAAAAATGAAATTTTTCCATTTGCAGCAACGTGGATGGAACTAGAGGGTCTTATGCTAGGCGAAATAAGTCAATCAGAGAAAGACAGTTATTGTATGATCTCACTCATATGTGGAATTTAAGAAACAAACAGAGGATCATAGGGGAAGAGAGGAAAAAATAAAACAAGATGAAATCAGAGAGGGAGACAAACCATAAGAGACTCATAATCATAGGAAACAAACTGAGGGTTGCTGGAGAGAAAGGTGATGGGGGGTTGGGGTAACTGGGTGATGGACATTAAGGAGGGCATGTGACGTAAGGAGCACTGGGCATTACATAAGACTGATGAATCACTGACCTCTCCCTCTGAAATTAATAACACATTATATATTAATTGAATTTAAATTAAAAAAATAAAAAAATAATAAAAGTCATGTATGCTGTTAAAAAATATGAGTTTATGGTTTCACTCATTTATGGAACATAAGAAATAGCAGGGAGATCAGTAGGAGAAGGAAGGGAAGAATGAAGAGGGGGTTAAACAGAAGGGGGAATGAACCATGAGAGACTGTGGACTCTGGAAATAAACTGAGGGCTTCAGAGGGGAAGGGGGTGGGGGATTGGGATAGGCCGGTGATGGGTATTAAGGAGGGCACATATTGCATGGAGCACTGGGTATTCTACGCAAATAATGAATCATGGAACATTACATCAAAAACTAAGGATATACTGTATGGTGACTAACAAAACATAATAAAAATTATTATTAAAAAAGGGCTAATTATAATCAACTAGTTCATCAAATGACATTTATTAACCCTCTGTGTTCAACACTAAGGATTATAAGAGATACAGAACTATAAGACAATCTATTTTTAAGGACCCCATATTCTAATTGCATAGACAATTTATTTCACATGAACTATTGTTTGAAAAAGTCAGGATTTAATTATGAGCTAAATGAAGTGATAATGACCAAAAGTCATGTAAAAACTCCCCCCATCCCCTGAAAGAGTGTTTGGATAGTTAGAGACTAGTTAGGGAAATGTTTATGGTGGGAATGAACACTGAATGGTAATATGAATACTGTGCTGAATTTGAGTAGGTGGAAGTCTTAGTGAAAGATGTCGCAAGCAAAGAGAATAACAGGATTAATGGGAAGGGAGCAAATCCTGGTAAGAATTTGTAGACAGAGAGTGGATTTCCCTAAAGCAGAGAGTGGAATTATGGAATGGTAAGAAATATTTGACTTGAAAGTGTGGTGCCAGTGTAGGGAGATTCTTGAAAGCTTGGCGGAAAGTTTAGATTTGATGCATCAGGACATAGAAGGATGAGTTTTGATGAATTCAAAGAGAATGACTTGATAAATTCACTGTTTAGGGAAGATTAGTTTGGCAGGAATCTTCACCATACGTGGTCTAAAATAGATTGGCTCCACTTGAGTTACTTTGCTAATAATATTTGGATTCAAACTTCAGCTACAGGGAAAGCAGTTCATATATAACTTCATACATTCTATATGATGATTAAATTATTTACTTGGTATCTATGCCAATAATAAATGAAGAAGAAAGTTAAGCAATAAATTTGATTCATATTGATGACCAGCTAGTAAATGAGATTCCCATGCTCACCCTCTTCTATTTCCTTTGCTCCACTCCCTGATTGAAAGATAAATACTGTTTAGGAGAAAGCAATAATTATCATTGTCTTTTATTATTTAATCCTCTTTAGGAAAAAGTAGATTTGTCCTGAATTATGTAAGACTACAGTAAGTATATACCAATAATTGCAACAGGGAATATATGCAACTATTAATGAAGGCCTATCATTTGTCAAACATAAATGACAATATTATCTTACTTCATTCTCACAATGGCTCTGCAAAGAAGGGACTGTGATCTCCATTTCTGCACCTGGGTTGTCTGAGGCTCATAGAGTGTGAAAGAGCTTCCCTCAGATTGTGTATTGGGATGTGAAGTCAGGGCTATCTAGCTCCAAAGATCACTCTCAGTATGATCCTACTCAGTCTCTCCAGCAGGGACATTGCTTGAAACACTGAAATGATTCCCGTCCTGGCATTATCCTCATAAAGCTAAACGTCAACGTTACAGGCCATTTCAAACTACATTCAAGTTGTAGCATGGCAAAGTGTTAGTGGACTACTACTGCAGTAATCACGGAAAGTATGAGTATCAATAGCAAGGTCTGGCTAAGAACTCAAGTGGCAGACTTTCAGTTCATGATTTCAAAATTAATTTGAAGTATCCTAGAGTCCTAATGAAGCTTGACATTGAGTAACAGGTAACATAATAATCTAGTTTCATTTGTTTATTTCAGGTACTTAGTTTTGGGCATACCATTCAGGTATATCTACATTCTAGCTTATTTTTTAAAGTTCTGAAAATAAACCATTGACATTGAGATTTTCTTGACTGCCTTTCTGATTTCAACATGGCTTTTCACTATTACTGATTAGTATAACCCTATTTAGAGAGCAAATAAGCTCTGGTTTATAATTTTTAAGTAAGAGAGAAAGAAGATTAAGGGCTGCCAGCTATCTAGGTACACCATTCTTTCCAATTTCGGTAATAATGTACAATAAAAAAAGAGGAAGTGGGTCTGGGTCAGTTGATTTTAATGGCAGAAGCTAAAGTGTTTGGTCACTCATTGACCCTAACTCACAAGTAAAAATTACCATTTCGGAGGTCATCAGTCAATTAAAAATATGACATTTTTGTCTCAAGAGTTATAAGATTGCAACATAAGAAATCCAGAGGACCTGTAATTCTGGAAGAACTGCATATTAGATACATTAAAGAGCCCTCTCACTAGGAAAGTAAGTGGGCGTTTCCATAAAACATTGTTTTTATTGCATGCTAGTTTCCTGAAAATTTGAGGAAAATCTCTAAGGAACTAAAATATTTAAAAAGGTGCTGAGACTCGAAGGGAGGGAGGCAGAGATACCCTAAAGGCAAATGCTAAAATCATCACTTGAAATCCTGGGCCATTAGCAAGACAGAGAAGATGAACCTGAGATTCGAGGATTTAGCCAGAGGCCTTGGACAAAGCTAAAGTGGTCCAAAACCCATCCTGATCAAAATGGATCATGTCATCAGTCATTTTTTTTCTTTTTTTTAAATAAAAACTTAATTTTTTAGAGCAGTTTTAGGTTCACAGCAAAATTCTTGGGAGGAGGTATTGAGATTTCCTATATATCCTCTTCCCTCACACATGCAGAACGTCCTCCATTATCAACATTTCCCACCACAGTGGCACTTTTGTTACATCTGGTGAACCTTCACTGACACATCATAATCACCCGAAGTCCATAGTTTACTTTAGGGTTCATTCTTGGTGTTGTACATTCTATAGGTTTGGATAAATACACAATGATATGTATCCATCATTACAGTATCATACGGAATACTTCCACAACCCTAAACATGATCCTCTGTGTCTGCCTATTTATCCCTACCCTCCACTCCAATCCTGGGCAACCATTGCTCTTTTACTATCTCCATAGATTTGTCTTTTTCAGAATGTCATATAGTATAGTTGGAATCAGTATGTAGCTTTTTCAAATTGACTGCTTTCACTTAGTAATAGGCATTTAAGGTTCCTTCACGTCTTTTCATGGCTCAATAGTGCCTTTCGTTTTAGCACTGAATAATAGTCCATTGTCTGGCTGTACCACAATTTATTTATACATTCACCTACTGAAGGACATCTTGGCTGCTTCCAAGTTTTATTCATTATGAATAAAGCCGCTATAAACATCCATGTGCAGGTTTCTGGTGGGTATAATTTTTCAACTCCTTTAGGTAACTATCAAGGAGCATGATTGCTGTATTGTATGGTAAGATTATGTTCAGTTTTGTTAGAAACTGCAAAACTGCCTTCCAAAGTGACTGTACCATTTTGCATTCCCACTAGCAATAAATGAGAGTTCCTTGTTGCTCCACATCCTCACCAGCTTTTGGTGGTGTCAGTGTTTTGGATTTTGGCTGTTCTAGTAAGTATATAGTAGTATTGCATGGTTGTTTAATGTGCATTTCCCTGATGACATATGATACACATCACCTTTTCATATGATTATTTGGCTCCTGTGTATCTTCTTTGTTCAGGTGTTCATTAGGGTCTTTGGCCCATTTTTTTAATCTGTTTGGTTTTTTTATTGTTGAGTTTTAAGAGTCCTTTGTGTATTTTGGATAACAATCCTTTATCAGATGTGTCTTTTGCAAATATTTTCTCCTAGTCTTTGGCTTGTCTTTTCATTCTCTTGATATTGTCCTTTGCAGAACAGAAGTTTTTAATTTTATTTTTTTTTTATTTTTTTTTTTAATGAAGTCCAACTTATCAATTATTTCTTTCATAGATCATGCCTTCAGTGTTGTATTTAAAAGGTTATATCCATAACCAAGTTTCATCCAGATTTTCTCTGATGTCATTTTCTAGTTTTACAGTTTTGTGTTTTACACTTAGATCTATGATCCAATTGTAGTTAAATTTTGTGTAAGATCTAAGATCTGTATCTACATTTAGTTTTTTGCATGTGGATTTCCAATTATTCTAACACCATTTTCTCAAAGGACTACTTGGCTCCATTGGATTGACTCTGTGCCTTTGACAAAGACCAATTGACTATATTTATTTGTGTCAGTTTTTGAGCTCTTTACTCTGTTCCATTGATCTATTTATCTGTTCTTTCACCAATATCACACTGTCTTCATTAGTGTAGCTTTATAGTAAATCTTAAAGTTGGATAGCTTCAGTTCTTCAACTTTGTTTTTTTCCATCAATCTTATGTTGTCTATTCTGGGTCTTTTGTCTCTCCTATAAACTTTAGAATCACTTTGTTGATATCCACAAAACAACTTCCTAGGATTTTGATTGGGATGGCACTGAATCTCTAGATCAACTGGTATCTTTAGATAATATTGAGTCTTCCTATGAATGATTATAAAATATCTATTTAGTTCTTTTTTGACATCCTTCATTGGAGTTTGTAGTTTTCTTCATATAGACCTTGTACATATTGGGTTAGATTTAGACCGAAGTATTTTGTATTCTGAATGCTAATGTAAATGGCATTTTTTTTTAATTCCAAATTCTACTTGTTTATTGTTGGTTCATAGGAAAGCAATTGATTTGTGCATATTAACCTGGAATCCTGCAAATGTGCTATATTCACTAACTAGTTCCAAGAACCTTTTGTTGTTGTTAATTCTTTGAGATTTTCTACATAAATTATGTCATCTATGAAGAAAGACAGTTTTATTTCTTCCTTCCCAATCTCTATACCATTTACTTCCTTTTCTTTTCTAATTGCATTGGCTAGGACTTCCAATACAATGTTGAAAATGAGTGATGAGAGGGGACATCTCTGCCTTGTGTCTTGTCTTTGTAGGAAAGATTCAAATTTCCGACTATTACATATGGTGTTAGTTCAAGAACTCTTTGTAGGTATTCTGTATCAAATTGAGGAATTTCCCTTCTATTCCTAGTTCACTGAGAGTTTCTCTCTCTCTCTCTCTCTTTCTTTTCATGAATGGGTCATAGATTTTGTCAAATGCCTTTTCTGCCTCTATTGATATGATCATGTGGTGGTTTGTTGTTGTTGTTTTTTCCTGTAGCCTGTTGATGTGATGGATTACATTAATTGATTTTCAAATGTTAAACCAGCCTTGATACCTGGGATAAATGCCACTCGGTCATGGTATATAATTCTTTCTATACATTGTTGGATCTGATTTGCTATAATTTTGTTAAGGATTTTTGCACCTATGCTCCTGAGAGATATTGGTCTTTAGTTTTCTTTTCTTGTAGTGTCTTTGGTTTTGGTATTAGGGTAATGTTGGCCTCATAGAGTGACTTAAGAAGTATTCCCTCTGCTTGCATACTCTGAAAGAAACTGTAGAGAACTGGCATAATTTCTTCCTTAAATATTTGGCAGAATTTACCAGCAAACCCATCTGGGCCTACTGTTTTCTGGCTTTGAAGGTTATTAACTATCTATCCAATTCCTTTAATAGATATAGATCTATTCGGGTTGTCTATTTTTCTTTTGTGCATTTTGGCAAATGTGTCTTTCAAGAAATTCACCCACTTCATGTAGACTATAAAATTTGTGGACATAGAACTGTTCATAGTAGTCTTTTATTATCCTTCTCATGTCCATTGGCTTGGTAGTAATGTCTCCTCTTTCATTTCTGATATTAGCAATTTAGTGTCCTTTCTCTCTTTCTCTCTCTCCTTACCTCCCTCTCTCACCCCTACCACCGCCTACTTTTTTTTCTTAAATAGCCTGGCTAGAAGCTTATTGATTTTACTGATTTTTCAAAGAACTAACTTTTGGGTTTATTTCTTTTCACTATTGATTTCTGCTCTAATTTTTATTATTTATTTTCTTCTGTATATTTTGGATTTAATTTTCTCTTCTTTTTCTAATTTCCTGTGGTGGAAACTTAGATTTTTTAAAAACGATCTTTCTTCTTTTCTAATGCATGCATTCAATGTATAAATTTCCCTCTAAACATTGCTTTCACCACATCTCACAAATTTTGATAAGGTGGGGATGCCTGAGTGGCTCAGTCAGTTAAGCATTTGCCTTTGGCTCAAGTCATGATTCCAGGGTCCTGAGATCAAGCCCCACATCATCAGGCTGTCTGCTCAGTGGGGAGCCTGCTTCTCCATCTGCCTGCCTCTCCCCCTGCTTGTGTGCACGTACGCACACTCTCTCTCTCACTCCCTCACAAATTAATAAATACAATCTTTTAAAAATTTTTGATAAGGTGTATTTCCATTTTCATTTAGTATTTCCCTTCTCCCACATGGAAGGCTAGAACTGACTGTAGTTGGGTATTTCCCTTCCTCCAGGTCAACTGGGCTCTGGTTATCTAGCTTCTCCTAAAGGGAGAATTTGTTAAGAAGAGTAGAGAACTCTGGTGTATCTAAAAATGGTTTCTTTTCCCCTCTCCCTGCTGAAGTAAAAGGGGATTTTTCTCTGACAGTTGTTGTCCACCTGGAGCTTCCAGCAGTTCACCAATTACAGATCATTTTTTCCTACCCTGGCACTGGTTCTCACAGGAATTTCCACTCCAGAGTGTCTGTTCTGGTAAGCCACAACTCCCTATATCTACTTGTTTATCTCTCTAATCTTGAGGGCAGCAGTTTGCCCTATGTCCTCACCTGGCTTATGGATCCTAAAAGACTTGCTGATTTTTCAGTTCTGTCTGTTCACCTTTTTACTTGTCACTAGGACACAGGGAAGAGAAAACCTTCTGAAAACCTTACATACAGAACTGAAAGCTGGACAGTTTTTTTCTAATATTTTTTTATGAAGAATGGAAAGAAAAATGGCCAACATAGTTCTGAAGAAAAGAAATAAAGTGAAGGCATTTTCTCTGATAAATTGCATGATCTACTATAAAACTATAATAATAAAAAAAATTAGACCAGTTGACTGGCAAATAGATTTGACAACTCAGAAACAGATGTACACATATTGAAACAATATATGATAGAGATGGTCATGCAAAACATAGAAATCATGGACCCTTCAATAACTACTGGACTAATAGTTACACATACGGAAAAAAAATCGTATAGAATCCTTACCCCAAACCACACACAAATCAATTCTAGCTTGATAAAGGACCTAATCTCAAGGCTAACAGAAGATAACCTAGGAGGATACATTAATGACCTCAGAATAGGTTAGGTGTTTTTAAACAAGATACAAACAGTGCTAACTATAAAAGACTGATAAAATTGGTCACTTTATATAATTAAAATTTATGTCATTAAACAACACTACAAATGTATTAGAAAGATAAACCACAGAGATATTTGCAACACATATAACCTGCAAAATATTAATATTCAAAATATGTAAGTAACTTCTAAAAATTAGAAAGAAAAAACATATTAGAAAAAAATAAGTGAAGTTAAATAAATAGGAATTTCTAGAAGACAAAAAAGAAATGGGGAATAAATGTGAAATGTGAAAATAATAAAAATAATAATAAATGTGAAAATATATTCAATTTCATTGACAATCAGGTAAATGCAAATAAATATCACAAATAGGTATTATTCTACTTTCATCAGACTAGAAAATATTAATCAGTATGATAATGCCAAGTGTTAATAGGCAAAAATGTGGCTCAATTAAAACTGTATATAGCATGGGTAAGAATATAAATTTGGCAAAACCACTCTGACAAGCAATTTGGAATTACTTTAGAAAGCTGAACATTTGTATATCCTACTTTCTCCTATTTCCAAACCATGGAGAAATGTTCTTATAATTAAATCAGGAGAAACAGACAAGAATTTCCACAGCAGCATTCTTTACAATGGCAATAACTGAAAACAAGTGAAATGTCCTAAATAGGAGAATGGATAAATAAACTTGAGATTTTTCCCATGATGAACTATTTATAAAACCAATGAAAATTAAGGATACATAACTACACAAAACAGCTTACAAAGTAAAGATGGAGAGAAAAGTCACAGAAATCTATAAAGACTGCATGCTTTTTCTTTGTGTCAATTTAAGTAATTTCAAACTACATGTCCTAGAATACTTCTACCTGCCACTTTTAGTTACATTCGGTTGCTTAACAGAATTTATCTGAGCTTTTTGAAGGTGAAATTTTTAACTCCCAGGGGATTAGAATCACTCAGATGTATTTGCAGCTCTACATACATTGTCACAGATGTTGGCAAAGGACAGCACCCAGGAGCCTGCAGCTCCCACAAACCCTCCAAATTTTCTCCCTCAGCTTCTCTGATTCTGGCCAGGTAAGGCTCAGAATGTCATCTTTCAAGTCACCTCCATCATCAAGATTGGAGGCCATGAGAGATAAATGTGTTTCCAGTTTGTCCTTGGTTTCTCCCACTTTATGTCCAGCTCTACACAGGGACTCTGACTAGGCTGGCTTTGAGCTGAGGGAGGCCAAAAAAAGATCTACATAGACTGCCTAACTGGTTCCATAATTATGGTTCCATAATTCCCTAAATTCTGATCCCTATGATAAAGCCTTTATTCTTTTTCACTCACCTGGGTTCTGCTTCCCTGAGCAAACCCTAACTGATACAAACAGCATGATGTCAGTGTGTGGCCAAATGTTTCAGGTAACTCAAAACTAAAACTAAAAAATGCATTGCTTTGGTATGCATCATATTTTTTTTGAAGACAGAAAATAGCAAAGACAAAATCTGGCTCTGGGAGGAAAGTAGGACTAGGAAAGAAACCCATTAGTAGATTCAGAGGTATTCAGAATGGCACGGGTAAAGTTCTCCAGGTCAGCGGGGAGATTCACTGGTGTTCATTTTATTATTTTGCTTCACATTAACATGTAGTTTATATATATAGTTTTGTGTCTATCAAATATTATGTAAGAAAAATAAAAAATTAAGCACTGACATAAGAAGGGCATGAAAACAAAAGTTAAGAAATAAAAAAAAAATTTTGACAGGAAAAGAATATAGTGTTTAGAGCAGAAGTTGCACCAATTTTCTGAACCACCCTAGAAAAAACCCATCATCAGAGAGAGCAGAGGCTAGAAACATGAGCAGGCTTGGGTGTAAGCCTCAGGGTAATTAAAATACTTTAGGAGTAGTAACTTTAGTACTCTGGGTATACACCAGAATGGCTTGTCTGTCAAATGGACTGAGGCTGTAACCAGTGACGACTGCTTCTGGGACAAAGTTGCAGCAGGTTTCTAACTCTGTTCTCACAGCCAGGGAAGCAATGGAGTAGTATTTCCAATAACACTGTTCCACACAGTGCTCATGAAAAGAAAAATGCTTTCACACATTTGCAGGGAATTCCTTCCCAATTTTCTCACTCCAAAACAGAAACCAATTATCATTATTTGGAGATGATTGCTACTGAGCAAATCAGAAACAAATCAAGAGAAAATCAATTCAATGGCTTAATGTATCAAAAATCATTAGTTTGAGAGTTTTTAATTGACAATGTAATTCTAACAAAGACTGCATGGCAATGCTAACAAAAGCTACAGAACACCTTGGAATAAACTAAGCAGGGAATGTGTAAGACCTTTTTGAGGAAAACTAAAATTGTACCACTGGACATAGAAGTCTTCATTAATTGTGTAAATATGTCTTGTTCCTAGATAGGAAATCTCGTTGTAAAGATGTTAATTCTCCTCAAACTAATACATAAAATTGAAGTTTTAATCAAAATCCTAGTAATATTTTTTAGAAGAAAGGGAGCTAAGTTGATTCTGAAGTCCATGTGGAAAGGAAGGTCAATGAAGAGACAAGAATTTGTCAAAATAAGGAATAATAAGCAGACATTTGTCCAATGAGATATAAATATGTAAGATAATGCTTCAGTTATTAAAACAGTATGTTACTCCACCTGATAATCAGATTAATGAAATACAATAGTCAAGCAAAAGACCTGTGTGCATATGGAAGTTTTATATATGGTAAATGAAGCATTTCAAACCAGTGGGGAAAGAACAGCTTATTTGATAAATATTATTTTAACGATTGCCTTATATCTAGGAATAAAGTTGGAAATCAATCTTGTAACATATGTCATAATAAATTTATGTCACCTTTAAGATTTGAATATCAAAAACACAGAAATATGTAACAGTAAAATGCGGGAACATTATTTAAATCTTAATTTGGTAAGTTCTTTCAATGCATGATACCAACTTTAAAAGCCATAAAATAAACTTAATTATAAAAATATAAAATTTAACATAACAAAAGATGGCATAAACAAAATTTAAAAAAACAAATGACAAACTGGAAAAAACTACTATAACATATAATTGTGAGTTTTGATGTGAATATTAACAGTAAGTATCCACAAAATAATAGATAAAATGAGAAATAAGTTCAGATATAAACAACGTAAGTATAAATGAATTATAAACATGAATGAAGACTTTTAACAGCAGCAATAAACATATAGTTGCAAAAATAAAGCAACTGTAATGTAATCCTCCCTATGAGATGAGCAAATATTGATAAAATGCAGCACTGGCCAAAAGGCAGGAAGGAGTAGGGGCACATATACATTTATATACAGGAGTATAGCCTGGTACACAGTTTGCTAACGAGCAAAATAGCAATATCTATCAAAGTTCTGAATCTGTATAAATTTTAAATTCTAATTAGTGATATACAAAAATAATTATAGAAAAAGGAAAAACAGACACAGAAGGATTTCATTGCAGAATTATAACAGTAAAAAGCTAGAAATAACACAAGTATCCAACACTACTGAAGTATCCGATTGTTTAAATAAATTACAGTGCATTAGTGTAGTGGAAAATTGCATAACTATTAAGAGTGAAACAATTATGTATAACAACATGGAAAAATATCCACTGTGTGTGTGCATGTGTGTGTGTGCGTGCCTGTGAATGTAGTTATGGAAGATATACAAATTACAAAACTATATCACATAAGCACATTTCTGCTAATAAAAAGTTACAGCTATGTTATGTATATCTATGCAGAAAAAAAACTCAAGAAAAGACACCATATGGGAAAGTTGGATTGTTTGAAGGGGAAAAGTTTTCTTTCTAATTTTATATACTACTGCATTGTTGAAATTTTTTTACAAAAACTATATAAAGAGAATGTTTTCAGCTGGCCTAAAATTTAGAAAAAAAAATTCACGTTAAAAAAGGAGAAATCTAGGGCACAGTAGATTTCACCTAATCCTCTGAGCTCATCATCTTCATGAATAAAACAACTCATTGGCAACATGTGTAATTCTTAAAGTAGAAGGCACTGAAATAGGCTTAAACCTATCTCCTAGAAGAGTGCAAAAGAAAATTTTTAGGAAATGGACAGTGAATTTTGCTAAACTGTATTTAAAAGAGTCCTAGAGTTAGCCTAAAAGAATCCCAAGTAGACTGCATTACAAGTATTATTTTCTTTATAGAAATTTTAGTTCATTATCAATTAAATTTCTCTTTCATTACAGTAAAAAGAAAAAAGAATACTGAATGCTTCCCTTTAACACATGGAAGTTGAAGTATATATAAAGACATAAAATAATATTTTTTAAAAAGCCTCCTCTCCACTGAGGTAAATCTATCTTTGAACCAGCTATCCCACTTAAAATTACATGACTATTTTAGTAGCTAGTTGTTAAATGTCTGGGCTCCTCCAACTAGGTTATAAGCTCCCTGAGCTCCAGAATCCTTTCATTCTGGTTCCTTATTGTGTGCACAGTGCCTAGGAAGTGGTAGGTATAAAACAAACATTAATGGGAGGGAGGAAGGATGGAAGGAAGGAGGGAAGGAGAGAAGGTTATTGGTTACATTTTGGAAGAAAAAGGTACTCCAAGGCCATCTCTACTAAAGAGATACAATCAATATGTAATCATGTTACGGAGCTGGCCCTGGAACTGTCTTCTACTAGCTGGCCCAGAATTCTTTCTGTTCTACCAGGCAACAGATGCTATCTGTTTTAAGTTAGTGGATTTCGTCCCAATTTGAGTATCTTGATGTACTTAGTACAACAAATTTGGTAAAAAATTAGGCAAACCTTTCAACACTTATTACTAAAATCTCAGGTTGTACATCCCTTTCCTCTTCTCCTTTGTCTCCAGCCTGTCTGTAGTTAAGGCTAGAAGCTATTTAATTTTGCAACTCTATTGAGTTTCTTCTTTATGTTAGATAAAAACAAATTTTTTTTTAAGATTTTATTTATTTATTTGACAGAGAGAGACAGAGCGAGAAGGAACACAAGCAGGGGGAGTGGGAGAGGGAGAAGCAGGGGGAGTGGGAGAGAGCGAAGCAGGTTTCCTGCGGAGCAGGGAGCTCCATTCCAGGACCCTGGGATCATGACCGGAGCTGAAGGCAGATGCTTAACGACTGAGCCACCCAGATGCCCCATGTTAGGTAAAAATATAAGGCCAAAAGCACGTGCTATAGAAAACCAACTAAATACTATGAAAAGACTACTTTTCGTAAGGCATTCTTTGTTGAAAAGAAAAACAAACAACCTGAAAAGCTACCATATTCTCTACTTCATATTAACTCCCTATTGGTCCAGCTAAGTAAAATAATTTTCATATGTCAGGACAGTTTTCTTCATGTGCTCAAAAGCATATCTGAAATCTAATGATCTTTCTGTGACTGTATAATATTGTGATGGGCTGAGAACAATGAAGATGGCAAAAAGGATTAGACACTTGAAGTGCCAAATTATAAGGCATAATCAAATTTAGGAGCCCAAAGCTGAGTTTAGGCTTTGAATTCTAGAGCTGGTAGCAAGAACAATTAAAGGATGTGTCATTTGCATTGAAAATAATGTCTAATCTACTCATACTTTGGAGACAAAAAATGAAAATCATATAAAAACACAAGTTTTTGTGACCATTGTGGAATCCATTCATTATTTCACCAACTATTACTATGTGCCAGAGAGTTACTCATGGAGTTAATTGTGGGTCACAAAGTAAATCACACCCAGAAGACAAATGAAGTAACTGAAAATAACTCAAAATATTAAATTGTTTCATCCTTATTTAAAAATTATAACAGTACTAATTATGCAACTGCATATTACAGTGTTTAAAAACTGCTACAGATGGAACTGCATTCTCCCAAAATTCTTATATTGAAGCTCTGTGTGACTGTATAACAGACAGGATCCTTAGGAAGTGATTAAGATTAAATGAGGTTATACCGGTGGGGCCCTAATCTGAACGGACTATGAACTTATAGGAGACATCTCTCTCTCCCTCTCTCTCTCTCTCTCCTAAAACCATGTGAGGACGCACAAGGAAGGCAACCATCTGCAAGCCAGGAAGAGAACTTTCACCAGAAACTGAGTCGGCTGCACTTTGACACTTTGACCTTGAACTTCACAGTCTCCAGAAATATGAGAAAGTAAATTTCTGTTGCTTAAGTCACCCACTGTATGCTATTTTGTTATTATGACAGCCCAAATTGACTAAGACAAGAAGATAGTTTTGCTTGTTAGTGCTGTTAATAAACAGACCTAGTTTCAACTTCTGCCTTAACTAACTCTCAAAATCTGTTTCCTATTTGTAAAAAGTTATTAAACTATCCCCAAATACATGTTTAGAAATAAAGCTTGTAATACATATAAAGCAGTTATTACAGAAGTAAATAAATATGATTATTTTCTATTTTAGTTATCATTTAAATAAACTGTTTAGCAAATCATGGATTGTTACAACTTAAAGACAGCTTAAATAATACATATTTAAATACAAATTTACCATTAATAATTGGTTGTCCAGAGAGAAGAGGTTTGTCTCTTAAAGTCTAATCATTTGTTTTGATATTCAAGTTCAAGGTAATGTAATCTTTGAATGACCAGCTTCACAGCAGAAGATATTAACACCCATTAAGAAAATAAAAGCCTATAAAATTATTTTGTCAGGTTGTTGAATATGCTATTTATGCAGCATTTGACAAAAACATTTTGAAGATATAATCATATTATTTGTATAAATTCTCATATTATTATTAGTTTAAGTGAAAATTGCCCTAAGTACATCTGGTATTTGATACAATTTGGGAATCTGTTATAGTTCATGGAATGAATGGATAAATTCAATTATTTTAGCAACACTAGAAATATATATGATGACATGTTCCAATACACATTCATTTAATCACTCTTTATAAAGCATCTAATCTCCATTTATGGCATGCTCTGAAAATATTACAATGAGCTAGACATAGTCATACTCTTTAAGCAGCTGGATCCCTGAGACTTAGTGAAGGGTTGCGCCCACATCCTTTCATATCCTCTCTGAATTTACTTAAGAAGCCACCATGTATTTTTCACTCACTGTTATAAGAACCGGGAATATAAGAAGAACAAGATAACAAAGCCCCTTCTCTCATGAAGCCTCCATTCACAGTCTGTATTTTACTTGCCTGTTTCCTTCTTCATCTTCCTTTGTCTTGGGCATATTTACCACCTACCAAAGTTTTTAGCACACAGTAATAAATAGTCCAATTAGACACATAGTATGTGTGCCACACCCCCATATCCAAGCCCATGGTAGATACTGTTAATTACTTATGGCTCTCATTCCCCAAGAGTCTGAATGCAATTTCAAAATCCTTTCCATCACAGTATTCACACCAGCAATGACTAATCAATTAAAGTTAACAAACAAGTTAAATTATCTATTTAAAACCCCTGAGTAGAATGCAAAATGTAGGAGCAAGCTATAAGCCCCACTTCAACAAACAGGAAAAAATGCATACATCCTAAAGTTAAGTTTGTAAAGGCATCGGAGTATTGAGAAAGTAAAGAGGACTAGAACTGTTTCCAGAGATCGAATAGCTCTTCTTAGGCGAGACCAGCAGCAGTTTTCTTCACTGGGAGCATTTGCCAAATCTGTGCACATATGAAAGATCCAGCTTGACTTAAATAAAAAACTCTGCTACAGAAAGAGAAACCAGCTGAGTTTTGGGTGGTCACTGACAACAGAATCTAAGGAAGCCCCAAATATGAGTGCTGGGATGGTGCAAAAATTCCTGCTTTTTTGCAAAGCCGAGGAGACAAAGCCCCTCTAGAGGAATGGGGTCTGCAAAAACACAGGAAATGTCTCTACTTGAAATACATGAAACCCGAGAAGTACTAAATTTATCTTAAACTACAATGAAGCACCTACCAAGCTAAATTCCCATGGGAACTGAGATAATTTGCCCTCAGTCTGCATGTGTAATGGAGAAAAGGGCAAATGCTATCTGAGGAAAAATAACACCAACCTCTCTCTTTATGATTCTTTGGCATGCAAAAATAAACATGAGGCATGGGAAGGAGCCAGGAAAATGTAACTGAAAATAAAGAGAAAAAAAAAGATGATATAAGGAGACCACCCCCCTTCCACGAATGTCATTGGAATACACAGACAAGAGCTTTAAAATAAATAACAATTTTAAATAAAATAAATAATGCAAAGAATAAAAGGTGGATATTTTCAACATATAATTCGAATCAATATAAAAATCAAATGAGACGTTCTAGAACTGAAGAAATACATATACGAATTTAAGAATTCATGGAATGTGTTTAATAGCACACTAGACATAGTAAAGATGCTATTAGAGAACTTAAAAACAGGAAAACATTCAAACTGAAGCACACAGAGAAAAAAAATAGAAAGAACGGAATTGAGTATTAATGAATATGAGACAAAAATTTCATGTAGGACATGAGCTAATGTATGTATAACTGGAATCTCAGAAGAGGAGAAAAAGGACAGAGACAATATTTAAAGAGATATCGATGAGAATTTTTCCAAACTTGATGAGAGGCATCAACCAGAGATCCAAGAATCTCAGCCAACTCCAAAAAGAATAAATGAAAAGAAACAATTTATGGCAAACCATACTTAAAATGCTCAAAAACAAATAGGGAAATTTTTTAATCAGGCAGAGAAAAAAATACAGATTACCTTCAAAAGGCAAGAATAAGACTTATGACTGACTTTCCAAAACAAACAATAGAAGATAATGGCAATGGATGACATCTTTAAAGCAATGAAATGAAAAAATTCAAACTGTCAACCAATATCCTATATCCAATAAAAATATTTTTTCAAAAATGAAGGTGAATTAAAGATATTTTCAGTCCCTCATCAAGAAAATCTGAAAGAATGTGTTGTCAACGAACCAGCACTATAGGAAATACTAAAGGAACTTTTTCAGGTTGAAGGGAAATGGTTGCAGATGAAAGCATAAAAGAAATAAAGAACACTAGAAAAGTTAAATACGTGGGTAAATCAAAAGAAAACTTATGGTTTAAAAATAGTGATAAGTATGCCTTCTGAGGTTTATAACATACTATCTGTACAACATACGACATATCAATAATTCAAGGGTGGGAATGGTAAATGGAATAAAAAGTACCCTAAGATTTCTGCAGTCTTCAAGAACTGACAAGAGAACCAACTGTAATAAATGACGGATATTTGTTCAAATCTCTATAATAATCACTAAAGAATAAAAGAAAAATTATTTTCACTAATATTATATATATAAACTAATATTATGTACATAAATATTATATATATATATTTATGAAGGATTTAAAAATATTGATTGATATTAAGGAAAGAGGAAAAAGGTAAAAGAACAGGGGCACCTGGTGGCTCAGTGGGTTAAGTGTCTGACTCTTGATCTCAACTCAGGTCTTGATCTCAGGGTCATGAGTTCAAACCCTGCATTGGGCTCCACTCTGGGTGTAGAGCCTACTTCCAAAAAATAATAATAATAATTAAAAAAAATAAAAGAACAAAAAAACCTTTTTTTAAAAAAGTTGGTAGACAAACTTATGTATAGATCTATATCCATAATTATATCTAATGTGAATGGACGAAAGATTTCAGTTAAAGGACTAATATTGTCAAACTTCATTAAAACATAAGTTCAGCTGTATACTATTTGAGACACTTTAAATATAAGGACACAAAAGGGTGAAGAGATAAAGAATGGGAAGAAATGAGCAGAGTCAACACTGTCCCAAAGAATGCTAGAGTTGCTCTATTAGTATTAGACAAAGGAGGACTGGAACCAGGGTAAAGCACACAAGTACAAGTGCATTAGGTACCTGCATGAGAGAGAGTGAGTGCCTCCTGGAGAATGAAGCATCGAGGGCCAAAATTTAAGGAGACCCTTATTCTCAGGGTTGGAAAGGTGCAGAGTCAGCAGCGGAGCATTTCCTTATGCACTCCAGTTCTAGCCCTATGGCAAAGCAGACTTCTAAGCAAGAAGTATTATTAGATATAAAAAAGGTTATTTCAAGATAATAAAGGATGAAAACAATCTTAAATTTGTATTGCCTAAAAAAAAGAGCTTTGAAATATATAAAGCAATAATGGATACAGCTTCAACATACATACACACATAAATACACACAGAACAGTAAAACATATAATCATGGGGTATTTTAACAGACCACTCTCGGTAACAGATAGAACATGCCTTTGTCATTATATGGCATTCTTTCTGTGTCTCTGTATCTTTAGATGGCTGTTTCCTTTCATGATATTAGATTAAGAGACCACTCTCCTCCAGTGTGACCTCATTTTACCTAATTACATGTACTACAATCCTATTTCCAAATAAGGTACCGCAGGTTATGGAACTTCAACATATCATTTTTGAGGGGGGCATATAATTCAACTTAAACTGCTGAAAATGAAATGTTATTATTTGTATTTACATTTATTTAAGTGTGATTAAAATTTCTTTTCATGTTTACTGGGCATTTTCATTTTCTGTTAATTGCCTATTCATATCGTTTCTGATTTTTCAATTGGGTTGTAAATATTTATACTTTGAAGGGTTCTCTATAAAGTAAAGAAGTTAATCTCTCTTGTACATCATGTGTGCTTAATATTTCTTCAGTTTGTCATCTGTCTTGACTTCATATATATTTACATACAAATAATTTAAAATTCTATATATCAAATTTCTCTTTTTTGTTTAGTTTAGCTTTGCTTTACAGCTGGTAGGTTTCAAGTTTTAATTTGAAATGCCTTCCCACCCCCAAGTTAATGAATAAAACCATCTACACTTTTTGAATTAAATCTTCCATCCATTTGGAATTTATTGTGATGTTAACCTGTAATACCCCTTTCATGGTTAATGATATAGATAACCAGTTGTCTGTCTCAATAACACTCATTGAACAATTTGTCACTCCTTTCCTGTCATTTTGAAAGAAATGCCACTTTCTGCTCTGGTCTATTTCTTATTTCCTCTGTAGTATCAAGTTGTTTGGATTTTTGTAGCTTTGCCTTTTGTTTTAGCATGTGAAAGGGCCAATCTCCCATTAAATTCTTTTTTTTTTTTTTAAGATTTCATTTATTTATTTGAGAGAGAGAGAGAGCGAGCATGGTGGGGTCGGGGAGAAGAGGCAGAGAGAGAAGCAGACTCCCCGAGGAGCCAGGAGCCCGATGGGGGACTCAATCCCAGGGCCCCAGGATCATGACCCGAGCCAAAGGCAGACACCCAACCGAATGAGCCACCGACGTGCCCCTCTCCCATTAAATTCTTATTCCTAAACCTTCCAAATGAATTTATTGTTGCTTTGTCAAATTATAAAATATCCTGCTGGCATTTTATTTGATATTTCCCTTAATTAAAAAATACAAGAGCCTACATGTTTAAAAATGATAGTCCCCAGCACACAAATTATAGCTCTCTAAATACTGCATCCTAGTAAAAGAAAGTAGGGGTCCTTGGAGGTACGGCTAACTACAAGGCCAAAAAAAAAAAAAAAAAAAAAAAAAGAAAGAAAAGAAAAAAGAATAAGAGGATCCTGAGGCATCTTTTCAGAATAAGTAGCACAGAAAAAAGTAAAGCCTACTAGGATCGTATCAAAAGCACTCAAGAGTTAATTTTGAAATGTTTGCCACTGGCCAAAGTTAGGATATTCTAAGTATTAAAGGATAATAATTACAATAGGTTTGCATATATCTTATAACACCACACAATGACTGTAACAACAAATTAATTGGCCATCATTGAATGATGCTAGTAAGCTGAATATTTTTAAAAGTAGAAAATAAAAAGAACAAATCAAGAATTAATCTTGCTTTTCTACATAAACTATACTATGGGTAATTAAATAGTAAATGAGAGAAGTTTCTCTTTATAAATATATTCCGGCTAACAAATAAAGACGGAAAAATAGAATATCATTGTTTTTCAATGCTAAATAAATCAATGAGCTTGGACATTACCCATCAACGAAAAGAGGGGCAACCACACGTTATTTGCCTTCTAATGGAAAAACACATGATCTAAGACAAAGTAGTCTTGCCATATAAAAAAATAGCCTAAATTAGAGCAAACCTCCACATCCAACTAGCAATTTATAATAAATACACAAAGAGACAAAGATGTTTATACCATTAAGATACAATCCACAAAATTCAGACTGTAGGAAACCTTGAAGGACAAACGGTTTATTTTTTAAAAACAGCAAGTGCTGGAATTTTGGATTCTAATTCAAAGAAGCAAACTGGAAAATAATATAATATTTATGAAGCATTTGGAAATTTGAGCACTGACTAGATTCTTAATAATAGAGAATTATTTTTAATATTTAAGTTTGACAATATTATTTTGTGTTTAAAATTATTTTTTACAGGTACTTATTGAAATATTTAAGGATAAAAGGATTTATCTCCTATGTGCTTCAAAGTAATATGAGACCAGGGAGTAGGGCAGATAGACACAGAACGTTAGTCACTCATTGATAATTATCGAATCTGGGTGAGGGGCATGGTAACGGCCCTACGCATGTTTAAAATTTTCTATAATAAATTTCTGTTTTCCTATCCAAAAAGTTGCTGTCTTTTTATTTACTTCAATATATTGTTCTAGTCTTAGGAGAGATTTAAAGCTTTCTTCTTTTCTTCTTAAATGTACTTCTAAGGATTTTGTTTGCAACTGTAAATGGAGCCTTTCCTGCCATATTTTTTTTCTAACTGGATATTGTTTGCATATAGAAAAGTTGTTTTTGTACAATAGTTTTAAAGGAGCCCCCTATTCATTTCTTACTGTTTCTCAGACATCGTGTGTGTGTGTGTGTGTGTGTGTGTGTGTGTGTGTGTTAAAGATATTTATTTATTTACTTGTCAGAGAGAGAGAGCACGCACAGGCAGGGGGAGCGGCAGGCAGAGGGAGATGCAGGCTCCCCACTGAGCAAGGAGCCCCCATGCGGGACTCCATCCCAGGACCCCGGGATCATGACCTGAGCCAAAAGCAGACACTTAACCGACTGAACCACACTCCCTAGTGTGTGTTTTTAATTTATGTAATTGTTACGGACTGTATCTCTAACTCCTCCCCAACCCCTAAATCTATGTTGAACCCCAATCCTCAATATAATAGTATTAGAAAGTGAGAACTTTGAGAGGTGATTAGATCATGAGGGTAGAATCCTCATGAATGGGATTAATATCCTTATGAAAAAGACCCCAGAGAGTTCCCTTGTCCCTTCCACCCTGTGAAGACACAGAGAGAAGACAGCAGCCTAGGAACCAGGAAGCAACCTTTCACCAGACTCCTAATCTGCCAGTGTCTTGACCTTGGATTTCACAAATTCCAGAACTACAAGAAATACATTTCTGTTGCTTATGAGCTACCCAGCTTGTGTTATTTTGCTATAGTAGCCTGAACTAAGACAATAAGTATATAATTAGAAAATTATGATAAATTTGCCTTTTTATTTTCCCTAAATTTATACTTTCTATTGTATTTTCTTGCACAGGCTGTTAATTCCAAAGTAGTGTTATATAATAGTTGTAAATGAGTATTCTTATCTCATTCTCAATTTTACTGGTAATAATTCTAAGTTTGTGCTGGTTTGTTGTTTGGGACATATTTTTGATCATGTAAGAAGTATTCATATGTTCATTGCCTTTAAGTTTTTGTTACATTTTGCTTTAATCGGAAATAGATTTTTTAAAAAACAATCTGTTTCTTATTGTAAACATATGTAATATATATTTTCACTTAAATTCATTTGAAACTTACAGACAATAACCAGAATATAAGCTACTTTTAAAATAAAGGGCAAACATACTCATCCTTCAAAAGTTCGGAGGTATGATAATAAAGTTCTGTGAAAAAACAACAACACTGGTACCAGCTTCTTGGTTACAAATCAGATTTACTTCCCAATACCTTCACATGAAAAATCTTTATGCAATAAATTTTCAATTCCCAGAAAACAGAAATATATGGAACCATAACAGTCTAGCACAAGAGGGAAAAATATATAAATACTCTGGTTCAATAAATGAGATTTGTCCTGTTATGGCATAATTTTAACATAAGAGTAATTTTTTATATTTAAATATTACAGTGTTCCATAGAATCTAACAATGTAACTCAAACTAAATTGTAATTTCAATACACTTATTCTTTTAATGAATGTGCAGAGAACTGGATCAATTCTCCATTCAATGAACTTTTCCTATATAGATGAAGGAATGGAAATAAGTGTGAATTAAATAACAACACGGACAAATTGTCCCCTGAATTAGACTGATATATAGTAAGATTTTTGTTATTTGTCAATGATTTTCCTAACAGAGCACATTTTTGAAATAATAACGAGAAATATCAGGATATATAATTAGACAATTTTTCACTCCAGCTACTATTGTTAAAGATTACCTCTAATCACTAAATTGAAGGTGAAGTATAATTTATTAAGAGAATGAACACTAATTGAGATCATAATTTTCTTGACTTCTCTTGGCCTCTATTTTTCACTCTATAAATAAGGGGGTGGGTCCAGATGCCCTCTAAGATATTTTCTAGCTACAAACTTCATTTTGTTATCTATTTAAAAGTCTCTAATAAGTAGTTACAACTATATATATATATATATGTATATATATATACATATATATATAAAGACAATCTGGCAGTTTTTAGTCTATCCCATTTATAATTACACATATAATAAAAATTGACCCTAAATCTGTCATCTGATATATATTTTTTTGGCTTATTGTTTCCTTTGTTCATGTATTTTGCTATATGGATTTTTATATTTTACTTTAAATTATATGTATTGACACTTCTCTATGGAAAACTTAAAAAAGACATATTTTAATTTTGTCCCACTTATTCTCTATAGCCTATTCTTTCATCTATGTTTTATCATTTTTTAGTCCTTCAGAAAGTTGCCTTCAGAACCTTGAATTATCTATTTAAACTTCTATGTCTCAAATTCTCCATTCTAAATATCTATGAACTGCCTGCTAAGAAAAATGAAGAAAACAGTATATTCACATTTCTTTCCATATCCCTTCCCTCACCGTTATTTCCCAACTCTCATGGTTGCTATTCTTTATAACATTAGTATAACCAACATTCTTATCTAAGTATTTCATTGTTCCTTTTATTGTTAAGCAGACAAGAAGGAAGAAGTGATAACAGCTACAACCCAATTTAGATGATTAGGTGATGACATTTAGGACTTTTGAGCTGATAAGGTTTAGAAGAGCTTTTTGGACTTTGAGTTGATGCTGTAATAGGATGAGACTTTGCATGTGGATGGATGCAAATCTTTGGGAACCAGAGACCAAATTGTGGTAGGCTTAAATTCACATTCTAATTCTTGGAACCTGTGAATATGTTATTTTACAAGGAAAAATAGACTACAGTTGTTGTTTTTTTTTTTTTTTTTAAGTTACAGGGTTTGAGATGGAGAGATTATCTTGGATTGTCCAAAATAGGTGGGTCCAATTTAATCACATGATGTCTTCTGAGTCTACTGTTGTCACAAAGGAAGAAAGTCTCTCAACTAAGTAATGTGAGTGGCCTCTCAAATCTGGGAATGACGTTCAGTTTACAGCTAGTAAGAAAATAGGAACTTTGATCCTACAATCACAAGGAAATAAATTCTGCCAGCAACTCCTATCTAGCAGGAAACAATTCTCCCCTAGAACCTCCAGGAAGGAATGCAGCCCCCTGCTTACTTGATTTGGTCCAATGAGACCAACAACAAATTTCTGATCTACAGAGATGCAAAATAATAAATTTGTGTTGATTTAAGATACTAAATTTATGGTAAATTTATGGCAGTAAGGGAAAAGTGGAAACTGTTTAGTTCCATTTTAGTGCCTCCCCTATATTAAGAGCATTCCACTCTAAGATCATGTAATCTCTACCTACTTCTTGACCATATCAGGATCCTATTAACAAAGAGGAAGGAGTGGGTGGCAGGGATAATAGATAGCAATGACCAGTGCCTGCCACAAATAACTAGTCCTTCTGATTTGGTTTATGTCTCTAGTCCTACCTCTCAGACTTTCACCTCATGCTTTATGATCCACCACTTCTAATCTATGAGATTATCTTCTTTTTCTATGCTCTTGGTATACAGTTCCCTCTTTCTGGAACTCTTTAGCCAATTGCTTCATACTATCCTATTAACCCATCTCCTGACTCCCTTTCACTCTTATGCTTCTTACACATATTCTTTCACTAAGTCTTCTTGACTTCAAGATTAAATTACAGTGTTTATTCAACTCTGTTTCTGCCCTCTATCCATACACAATTATGGTTTTGTTAATCCTAACACTAGCCAGTTATTTTACTAGCAAAATTAGTTTATTCAGGACTAGCAGAGGAACTGCAATTCAGGACAAGCAAAGTATAGTGAACCATAGGCAAGTCCGGAGAACCAAATGAAAGGGGCTGTTTCTATGGAGGAGAGGACAAAATTGTGAAGGACTTTCCTGAACAAAAGTCCACTGGAGAAGAGTGAGAGTTTGAACTTCTCATTGGCTATTGCTATTGCTGGGCAAGGAGAAAAGTTTATTACCTTCCTGCTGAGGATGCAAGGTATGGTTCCTCCTCCTGGGGTCTGCAATTGACAACCCGTGGTAGTTCCAGAAAGCTCCCCCTTCAAGACTTCCCCGCTCCCTTTTAGATGAGATTTCCTTTATTTTCACAGTATATACCATCATAAATTATATGTATGTGTTCACCTTCTGTCTCTCCTTCTGGTTGTTACCAGTGGCTACCACCTTGGTCAATAAATTTTTGTTAATATGATCATTATAACTAATAATATTCATGATTTGAGGGAATTATGTGTTCTTCATAAGGAAATTATACTGAAAAGTACTTACTATAGACATATACACACTTTTTATAGTTTACATTATTAAAGATTTTTTAATGTACAAAAGTAGAGAGATTATAATGAATCCTCATTAACTACACTTCAATAACCATCAATATTTTCATATACATTTTTTAATCAGCGGTACCAGCAGTAGTTTATACCCACAGCAGGTTGACCAGTTGTCAACGGGTGAGGAAACAGATTTCAAGTCTCCAGAATTATAGTTCTGGTGAACTTTAACAGCAATAACAGACAAAACACTCTCAAAAAAGAGCCATTAAGGTCCTACCAGTGACCAAGAAGCAAAAAAAAAAGGGGGGGGTCTCATAGACTAGAATCCTAAAAGCACTTCACAAGTGTCCTAAATGGCCATTACATACTACAAGACTTGTCCATGAAAGCAATCCCTGCCAACTATGACTTAACTCAAGAGAAGGCTAAAGTATTTTGTTTTCGTTTCCATTTGCAAGAGCGGACTTCAGTATTAGCAAATGAGAAAACGCGTCCCTGCTCTCTTGGATAAATTACATTCACTGAAGATTGATTGAACTCATTTATTCCAAAACAAAAGCAGAGGCTGAGGATCTTAGTGGAAGTTACAGAGCTATCCCACCGGCCTTCCTCTGTGCCCGCACTGCAGTAGGGGCTCTTGTTGGAAGGCCGGAGGGGTGGAGGGTGTTTAGAGGAACCACATCCAGAATCTAGATCCCAGGCAAAGGAGTATTCTTTAAAAGGTAGGAAGAACGAAAGTCAAAGGCTCGAACCTGGGCCTGGATAGGAACACGGCTAAACAAAGCAATAACCTAAGGGTCCTTCGTCACTCTCCCTCCCGCCTATGGGGGCAGGCCCGAACTACACTTCCCAGAATGCAAAGCGGTGGGGCGGCGCTAAAGAGATAGTGTGTTTTTACCTCAACTTGGCTCCCGGCGCTTCAGGTTTGATTATAAACTCCAGTCTCTCTTCTTGGCTCTCCTCCACCTCAGCTTAATTGGCTCCGTAGTCGGGGCGTAGGAGGGCGGCTCAGACGTCACTGGCAGCGGTTGAATGGAGGCTCTCAGCCCCGCCATGTGACGGTAAATGAAGTCCCTTCTCTGGTCAGAGCTGTAGTTTCTCCAACTGCGTTGGAGCAAGAGAACTACATTACCCAGTAAGCCTCGGCGCCGGGAGGCGGCGTGGGGGCGGCACCTCACATCTGGGACAGTCATCCCAAAGCCTCTTCGGCGGGACTGTGATGGCTGGAGAGATGACGATCTTAGGTCAGTGACCAGGGGTTCTGTATGGCTGTTGTGGGCACCGGAGCAGTTTGGGGAGGCCGGGATGGGTGGGTGTGGTTGTCACCTCCTGGATCCAATTGGCGCAGTGGGAAGGACTCCGGAAAGGTGACTTACAGGCGGTTTTTGGTTCTTCGGGGCGCCGGATTGAGGGTCGCGTCCAGACATGGCCTGGGCCAGAGTAGGCCATGTACGGCCGGCGGCGACCCTCCGCGTACATCCTGGGGTCATCGGGCCTCGGGAAGGGTTCTTTTTTAAAAAAACGTCGTTTTGTATCGTTGGTTGAATTGGGGCCTTTGAGAGTCTGCGAGAACGTGCATCTCCAAGACCCCTTTGTAGAGAAAGGGGGAGGAGCAGTACCGGCGACCTGAGCCGTAGACTCATGGGATGCTGCATTTTGAGAGAGCCAGGCCTCTTGGATGTATAGTCTGATGCCCGTTCCACCAATCTGTGTTAGTAATTAACCCTCCCCGAACGAGAAAATAAGGAAATGTCTCTGAGGTTTTCCACGTAGGAGCAAGAAGAAAATGGGGTTGGCACTTGATTTCATGTTTTTGAGTTATGTGTTGATGAGGATGAGCTCACAATTAGTAAAACAGACTCCTACAAATTGACGTTTTGGGTCGTATGTAACACGTAAGGACATAGTCTCCTGAAACCAAATAACAGATTAATTGTAAATTCGAAGTGCATCTTTCTTTATCACTTACGTTTACAATCTGCATGGCGTTTGTTCATACTTGCGTGTGCGTGTGTGTTTTAATATTTGTTGAGCATCTCCTATTTGCTAGGAGCCATTCCTGGTTCAAGGGATACAATAGTGAACAAAACCTGCCTTCAAGGAGCTTTATCTTGCCTTTAGGATTACACATTTATGGTTCTTCTTCCCTAAATGTTAACTTCTGCAAGAAGTATTTACTTAATTCGTATTTAAATACAGAAAAAGTTAACTGTGTTCTGTTGGAAAGTGGCGGTTTCATATTTAAACAACTTTTAAAATCATTTTTCCTATTTATTCAGTTCATCCTTTTGAAAGGAAAAAGGAGATGAGAGGGTGAAGTGTTAGCCCTCCAGTAATGGAGTTTTTGCTGTGGAAATTTTAATAGGTGAAGTATACAGACATACAACTACGGGGTTTTTTGGTTTTGTTGTTCTTTCATTTTAACTGTATTATAGTTATTTTGCATTATGAAAAACTTGATGTCTGAGAGAAATATTTTGAGAGTATTAGTCTTGTCTCAAAGAGTGATATTAAAGGGACTTTGCTATAGTAATTTAGCATATTGTACTAGTTTAACAAAACATATCTTTTAATTTGCCTATATTTCAGGATCAGCTGTTTTGACTCTCCTGTTGGCTGGCTATTTGGCACAACAGTATTTGCCACTGCCTACTCCTAAAGTAATTGGTATTGACCTTGGTACCACCTACTGTTCTGTTGGGGTGTTTTTTCCTGGCACAGGAAAAGTAAAGGTCATTCCAGATGAAAATGGGCATATCAGTATACCCAGCATGGTGTCCTTTACTGACAATGATGTATATGTGGGTTATGAAAGCTTAGAGCTGGCAGATTCAAATCCTCAGAACACAATATATGATGCCAAGAGATTCATAGGCAAGATTTTTACCCCAGAAGAGCTGGAGGCTGAAGTTGGCAGATACCCATTTAAGGTAAGTGATTAAGCTAAAATCTGTTTTAATTTTAGTTCAGCACACTGTTTCAATTAATGCTTTGGCTTCAAGTTACAAAACATTCTGTTTCAACTTACTTAATCTGCATGGAAGTTACATTATAATAAGCACTCCTACAGCAATTCCAGGATGAGTTAATTCATTAGCTCCGTAGTGCTGTGGTGGACTTGGAGCCTTATTATGTTCTTGCTCTGCCATCCTCAGAATATCTGCTTTGCTTTTTGTTTCACTGTAGCAAGAAAGCTAATAAAGCCCCATGAACTATGGATGGATGGATGGATGGACGGACGGACGGATGGCTAGATAGATGGAAAGATGCTCTGTGTGTTAGGATATACATATTTATATACTTAAAAAGAGATCATAGTAGGCATGCTATTTTATGACTTGCTTGAAACTCAACAATTTGACATGGTTCCTTAGAATGGCTATTCCGTTATTTAATTGTCCAGTCTCAGTAAATGCATTTTATTTTTCCCCTGGTTTTCCACTTATGTTGCAGCTTCAGTGAATATCCTTGTATATACATCTTTGTGTACTTCTTGAAAATTTCCTAAACTTGAATTCTAGAAGTGGAAGAACTTGAGTTCTTTAAGTACTTTGATTTATATTGCCAAATTGTACACTGGAAAGGCTTCTCTTAACTACTCTTTTTTTAGAGGGCCTATATCTTTTCTAGTTACTGTTTGTTTGTTTTAAGATTTATTTATTTATTTTAGAGAGAGACAGACAGAGAAGTGTAAGTGAGGGTAGAGGCAGAGGGAGAGAATCTTCAAGCAGATGTCGTGCTGAACACGGAGCCTGCCATGGTGCTCAATCTCAGAGCCCTGAGATCATGACTGAGCTGAAAGATGCTTAACCAACTGAGCCACCCAGGCGCCCCCCCCATTACTATTTTTTAATCTTTGCCAATAAATAAGTGAAAAATGATATTTTGTATTAATTTGTATTCCTTTGATTTTTAGTGAGGTCAATTTTTTTTAAATTGTTTATTGGCATTTTTATTTTCTTTAATGATCCATTTCTTGTCCTTTGTCCTAGTTTGAGGTAGTTTCTTTTCCTTTATAAAATACCTTCATGATACGTTTGCAGTATTTTTTGTGTGTTCTTTGTTTTTTTCACTGATGATATGTAATTTTGCTTTTGAGCTGTCAAGAATGTTGAATTTTTATGTGGCAAATCATCTCAAAATTTTTTTTAAAAATGGTTATGGACTCTTACCATGCTTACAATGGTAAGATATTCTCATCCTATCCATTTCTATTTTTTTTCCTAATGCTTTTTACATGACTATTTGTAGGTTTGTGTTTTGCCAGTTTTTTTCTTTTAAATATTTTATTTTTTGTCTAAAACATTTTTTTCATCATGATGAGTGTACTCTTTAATCCCCATCACCCATTTCACCCCCCCCATATCTTTTAAATATTTAAGTTCTTCCAAAGAGGGTTTTTCTTGTGAATTATGAAGTGGAATTCTAAGTGAATCGCTTTTAAAATTGATAGCTGTATCAGTGCTGCTTATTGAATAAAATTCTTTTTTTTTTTTTTAAAGATTTTATTTATTTATTTGACAGAGATAGAGACAGCCAGCGAGAGAGGGAACACAAGCAGGGGGAGTGGGAGAGGAAGAAGCAGGCTCATAGCAGAAGAGCCTGATGTGGGGCTCGATCCCAGATCGCCGGGATCACGCCCTGAGCCGAAGGCAGACGCTTAACCGCTGTGCCACCCAGGAGCCCCTTATTGAATAAAATTCTTAAATATTTTATGTATTTTCAAAGGAGAAAATAAATTTGCCCCATTCATTTTTTAGGTTTATTTCTTTATTCTTTTTTAGCTTTTTCTTAGGATCCTTTATCAATTTATAAGTCTTTCTTAAGTAATGATTAAATTATATAAAGCTATACATTCCCTCAAAATTAAGAATTTGAGTACATTACTTAACTGATGCAGGAGTTATTTCTTCCCAAGTTTTTTGGGGATATAGTCAACATACAGCCTTGTATAAGTTTATGATATGCAGCATAATGATTTGACTTAAATATATTGTGAAATGATTAGCACAGTAAGTTAACATCCATCATCTCGTATAGATACAAAAAAAGAAATTTTTTTTTCCTTGTGTTGAGAGCTCTTAGAATTTACTCTCTCAGCAACCTTCAGATATACCATACAGCAGTATTAACTGTAGTCATCATGTTGACATTACTTTCCCAGTACTTATTTATCTTATAACTGGAAATTCGTACCTTTTGACCACCTTCATCCATTTCCCCACCTTCATCCATTTCCCCTACTCTCTCCGCATCCCCTGCTTCTGGTTACCTATCTAACCTCTTTTTCTCTGCGTTTGGTGGTTGTTTTAGATTCTACATATGAGAGATCACACGTTTGTCTTTCCCTGTCTGACTTACTGCACTTAGCCTAATATCCTCAGGGTCCATCCATGTTGTCACCAATGGCAGCATTTTCTCCTTTTTTATGGCTGAGTAACGTTCCATTGTGTATGTATATCACAACTTTATCCATTTATCTGTTCATAGCCACTTCGGTTGTGTTCATGGCTTGGCTGTTGTAAATAACACTGCTATGCACATGGGGTGCAGGTAGCTCTTCTGCATAAGAGTACATTCCCAGAAGTGGACTTGCTGCATCATACGGTGGTTCCATTTTCAGTTTTTTGAGGAACCTCTGTACTGTTTTCCAACCAAGAGTTATTTTGAGTTTTTTTGTTGTTGTTAAGTTTCTAAGTGTTGTGATTTTTTTTGTAGTTTCTGTTTCATGTGGGGTCTGATAGTATAGTGTCTTTGGACCTCATTTTAACAGTATCTGCAGCTCGTTTTTGTTTTTCCCAGATAGGTTTGTAGATGGCCAAGTTTTTGTCATTGAAACCTAATTATGTAGTCTAGAGTGACCAGAGTAAAATTCTTACAATGTCTTAGAAGACTAATTCCCTTTACTCTTGATATGAATAGAGTCTATTGGTGAAAGGATAATATGTTTTAGAATTAATCTAGTTTTTTAAATGTACAACCACATTAGCAGGGTTAATGACCTAATACATGTTTTTACAGAAATAAGAATGTAAGTGATATTTGATTCTTGGATAAGAACATAATGAAGTACTAAAATTATTCTTGCTAATGTGTACCAGAAAATTTTTTCAGGTTAATTAAAAAAAAAAAAAGAAGATCCTAAGTCAAGTACATGATCCAGCAACTTTTATTCCTTATATATTTCATCTTTTTTCTTTCATTCATTTAACAGATACATATATTAAGAATCTTCTATGTTCCATGTATATGCTTGGTGATGGATTATTATTATTATTCTGCTGTTATTGTAGATTCACATTATAGCTTTTAATAACTTCTAATCTTAGTAAATGATAGATGACAAATTTTATGACCTTATAAAGTGAAGTTTTTATTGAATAAGTCCAGTGTGTATGTATGTATGTATGTATGTAAGTATATGTGTGTATGTGTTTATATATGATTTTACATTTCTTTTTTTTTTTCTTTTTTTTTTGGTAAATCCTATTCACAGGTTTTAAACAAAAATGGAATGGTTGAGTTTTCTGTGACAAGTAATGAGACCATCACCGTTTCCCCAGAATATGTTGGCTCTAGACTACTGTTGAAGTTAAAGGAAATGGCAGAGGAATATCTTGGAATGCCAGTTGCCAATGCTGTTATTTCTGTACCAGCAGAATTCGATCTAAAACAGAGAAATTCAACAATTGAAGCAGCTAACCTTGCAGGTAATATCACCCTTGCTTGAGTTGTATTTTTCTCAAGATGTTCTTAGGTTGAAAATCTGAAAATCTTGTGTATCACTTTGCAAACCACCTAACCAGGCACATAAATAAACCCAAAGTGGGTAAATTAGATGGATTTTGATATAAGTTTACAAACAAAAATTAAGGAAATTCTATAGCACAATGTAAAATGCCACATGCAATGACAATAGCCAGTCAGATAGGCATAGAACAAAGGTGGAGAACATGAGTGCATGTTAGCAAGGAGGAATTTTTTCTATAACCTTTCTTTAATGTTAAGATGAATGTAATATTTTTGTGAAAATCTGAGGTGGAAGAGAACTCATTTAAAACCATCAATAAATATTGAGTGCCGTGGTAAACAAAACAGATAAATCTCTGTTCTCCTGGAATTTATATTCTACTGGAGGGAAACAGAAAGTCTGTATTAAAGATAAGTATATTGTGGGGTTCCCACTCTCAGCATTATTGATATTTTGGGCTAGATGCTTCTGTGGTGTGGGGAACTGTCCTGTGCGTTATAGGATAGTTAGCAGCACCCTAGCCTCTACTATTTAGGTGCTAGCAGCCCTCTCCTCTCCAAGCAGTGACAATCTTATGTCTTCAGATGGTGCCAAATGTTCCCTGAGGGGCAGAATTGCTCCTGGTTGAAAACCCTGATCTAATATATATCAGAAAGTAACATGCTATGGAAGAAAAAAGAACAGAACAAGAACAGGATTGCTGGTGGCGATCAGGAAGTGGGGCGACTTGCAGGTTTTAGAAGGGTCAGGTAGGCCTCTTTGAGAAAGGGACGCTTAAGCAGATTTGAATGAGGTGAGGTTGTTAGTCAAGCTGATATGTAGAGGAAGGATGTTGTAGGAGAGAGAACGGTCAGTGTAACAGCCATAAAATGGGAATTTGCTGGTGCATATGAAGACGGGAAGCTGGTCAGTGTGACCAGAGCAGTGAGTGATGAAGTCAGAGAGCTAAGGGAAAGGCTATGAGGTTTTTAAATTAATTCTTCAGAATTGGAATAGTTTTTTATGGCTCTTGATACATAAATGCCATATTACTTCCCAAACCACTCATGACGTGTGGCAGTTAGGTTAAAGCAGGAAGTTTGTGCAAGGAAATCTGATCTTTTGCCTGAACTTTCACTGTTCAGCATTATCTTAAAGATGAGATTTGCTATATATTTCAGATTTACACTTAAGGGTCTTAAATTTTAAGTACTTTTTTAAGAATCATTGTACCTTTTGGAACATTTCATCTAGATTTTTTTTTTATAATCTCTTCTGTTTATTTATCTGCTTTTTTTCAAAATCACTTTAAAAGAAGAGCATAGTAAGCTTACTTCATTTCTGCAGCAGTTTATTATAGCACATAATAATTAAAGTTTTATTGCTCTTATATTCCCAAATAAAATAATGAAAATTAGAAGGGGCTAGGATTTTTAAAATTAAATATTAAATAATATAGAATAGAATGATATATTCCACTGAATCTGGGCTTTCTTATACTAATAATTTTTTAGATGATTTTAATGATACCATTTAGAACAACGAATATTTATCCTTCCCATTTCATTATTTTTGATGGGTTTGTGACTGCTCTCATTGTTACTCAGTGGAGTTCATGTCGCATAAAACACACTAACATGGTATGAGGTTGAGTGGGCAGGAATTTTGATAATGGTGTCCTCTGATGAGTTGTTCTTCCTTCCAATCAATTTTACAGGACTGAAGATCTTGAGGGTAATAAATGAACCCACAGCAGCAGCTATGGCCTATGGCCTCCACAAGGCTGATGTCTTTCATGTCTTGGTGATAGATTTGGGCGGAGGAACTCTAGATGTGTCATTGCTAAATAAACAAGGAGGAATGTTTCTAACCCGAGCAATGTCTGGTAAGAAAAATACAGGGATTTTTCAGACAATGCTTTCCTTGTTAGCACACCTAATATGTTAAGTGTTTATTTTAAAAATTTTTTTCAGGGGGTGCTTGGGTGGCTCAGTTGGTTAAGCGTCCAAATCTTGGTTTCAGCTCAGGTCATGATCTCAGGGTTGTGAGATCGAGCCCCATGTGGGGCTCTGCACTTGGTGTAGATCCATTTGAGAGTCTTTTCTGCTCTGCTCTTCATATATATATATATATACACACATATAATATAATATAATAATATAATAATAATATAATATAATATAATATAAAATAAAAAAAATGAGCATCCTATAAAGCAAATAAATACATTGCCATTGGTAGCTCACTGAGCCAGTAGGACTTCATGGCTCTGGTGAAGGGAACAGAAAGTAAGAATAATCCTTTAAAATGAAGACTGATCAGTTTATTTGATTTGATAAAATGTTTTACAAAACAGATATGGTTTAGAAATCTAATAATAGTATTCTCTAGGAAATTATAGGATTTTGTATTCTAAATCTTGGTTTTCAAGTTTTTTGTTTTAATTTAGTTTAAAGAACGGAGCCTGTTTGAAAAATGAAGCTTTAAGTTATAGCTTGTCTAACTTCTCCGTTTTTCTTTTTCCTCATTCTTTAGAAACAAGTTCAGTGCCAGAGATTTGTAACATTAATCTTTCCTTTTAAAACTCTCTCTCTCCCCTTTTTTTTTTATTTATTTTTTTATTTTTTATTTTAGCTCTTAATCTAGCAAGCAAAGGATTTTTTAAAAATTAATTATAAAGACTTTCTTCTCTTCAGAGTAATGACATTCAGTGTTTTTAAATTGCTATTAAAAGTCAATCTTTTGTCAACCTTTATCTTCTGAAAAATTATTTGATATCATTAAGAGATATTTCTTTTTTTATTATTTAAAATTTTTAACCAGATATGCACTGTTTTTAATAGTATACATTTGAGTTAAAATGAGTTTAATCCAGTTATTTTTAATCAGTCTTTGTATGAATAAAATCTAAATAGTTAAGTATATTAAGCAAGAGATTTGTTATCCCTAGTATATCATTTTCATACATACCACATAGACATGTATATACATGTACACATACAGATACATAAATATAACATATGCCTTATTTCTAACTTAGGAAACAATAAACTTGGAGGACAGGACTTCAATCAAAGACTGCTTCAGTATTTATATAAACAGATCTATCAAACATATGGCTTTCTACCCTCTAGGAAAGAGGAAATTCACAGATTAAGACAAGCTGTGGAAATGGTCAAATTAAATCTGACTCTTCATCAGTCTGCTCAGTTGTCAGTATTACTAACGGTGGAGGAACAGGAAAAGAAGGAGCCTCAGAGTAGTGACACTGACCTGCGAAAGGACAGATCTTCTTCTGCTGATGGCCACCATGTGAACAGTGTGTTTGGAGCTGGCCTTCCTGAAAAGAAAAGTGGAGAAAGTCAGGTGTTATTTGAAACAGAAATATCGCGGAAGCTCTTTGACACCCTTAATGAAGATCTCTTCCAGAAAATACTTGTACCCATTCAGCAAGTATTAAAAGAAGGCCACCTGGAAAAGGCTGAGATTGATGAGGTGGTTTTGGTTGGGGGTTCTACTCGTATTCCTCGAATCCGTCAAGTCATTCAAGAGTTCTTTGGAAAGGATCCCAACACTTCGGTAGACCCTGACCTGGCAGTGGTGACCGGAGTGGCTATCCAAGCAGGGATTGATGGAGGCTCCTGGCCTCTCCAAGTCAGTGCTTTAGAAATTCCCAATAAGCATTTACAAAAGACCAACTTCAACTGAATTATGGAGGGATGATTATTTGTGATTGTCTGATGAGCTCTTCCTCTTTATCAGACCACCTCCTCCAATAAAGAAAAATCTCTAAAATATCTCACAAATTGACCTGAAAGGTAACATTTAGATACACAGAATTTTACATAACATTTTGTTTTAGGATTAAATGTGACCAGATTGATCCTGTTTGATTTTGGAGAGATCTCATTCCAACAAATACTTTTAAAATGATAGAATTGAAGTAAAACTGTTATAGGAGAATGGGTGGTTTTGTTTTCTGGATTCTGGAAGTAGATAACCATATGCACTTAAAAATTACATTCTGTAAACATTGCCTAGTGCCAATATTATGATTCCCAGTTCTTACTAAATTGTATTAGCAGGAGCTGGTAATTGATTTACTTGGTTATCACATGCAACTATTAGTTTGAACTATACTTGAAGGACAGTATTGGTGTCAGGTTTTTACATTGGCTGGGAGATAGCAGTATTAGTAATATAAGCCGCATATATAATGTTCAATAACTGCCATATTATATAATAAATCTACTTTCACAAATTCAATGTGTCCTATTTACATAATCTACATTCTCCAGATTTTTAAAATATATTTATTGTATCAACTTATTTTCTTTCTAGAATAGCTGTAGATTTATTCAAATGTTTCAATAGCAGACAGTAAACATAACCAGTTTATATTCCAGTTCCTTCAGTTGCTATGCATCATTCTCTGCTTGGATTTCCATGATTCTGCCTGGTTAGAGAACAGTAGGGAATTATTAATTTCATTTTACACATGTCTTAGTGTCACAAGAAAGCTATCATTACTAGCTCTTTTTTGTTATCCAAGACCTTTGCAGACATTGGTAAGTACCACTAATTAGCTACAGTATTAATGTTTTTGTTTCTTTGTTTATTTTCAGTAAGCCCTGGAGAATGTAGCTTGCATTTAAACTATCAAATCATATTTGATTCAGTTTTTACTGAGATTTTTCCTCATATTAGTTTTGAGTGAGGAAAACATGCTCAGTTGTAAAATCCTTATTGTTTCTCACCTTCATTAGTCACATGTGGACTGCTTTTAGCCTTAAGGTTAGTATGCGATGAGAGTAAAAAAATTTTGAATATTGGAAATAATGTGGCAATCTAATGGGGAAGGCAATGTGGGAAAATTTCTACAAAACAGCATTTGTAGCAGTTTTGTTTTGTTTTTGTTTTTTTCCTTTTAGAAATGCTACAGGGACCAAGAAAGAAAATGTAGCAAGCAGTTATATTTCTGTGTTGCCTATATTTGAAGATTTTTCTTCTTAATACATGCATGCTTCATATTAATATTCAAAGATTACACTCTGGTCAACATTTTTGTTAATATAAAAAGTACGTCTGCTTTATCTGTTGTTGAATTTAAAGAATGCTGAATTTCCAGTCACTGAAAAAAGAACTAAGCAAACTCATTTCACCAACATCGAAACATTTCAGCTTCTCAGAGTAAAAAGCTGAATGTTAATATTTTTGCAGATCTAAAAAAAAGTGTTAGGAATGAGATTGCTGTTAAAACACAATTTCAATCACATAGTTTTGTGTACAGAATGTCTAGTAAGTAGATAGAAAAATAAAAAATGTTTGTTGACATGTTTTATTTTCGAACTAACAGAGAAATGCCAAAGATGAATCCTTCACTGCATTATGAAAATATTTAAGTGTTCTCTTGGACTTGATATGAATCTTTAATAGAGTGTTCAATCTATCAAAATCTCCACATATATTATGAGCTTTAACCTAAAGCATTTTAACATGGTTTAAAAAAAATCTTGACTCTCTCAAATACATGAGATAGTTCAGGAAGATCTGTTACCACTTTTTAGTGGAAACAATCTGCAAAACAGGGCAGCTAATCTCATACTAAAATTGGAATTTAAATAATTTGATTGTGTCTGAAAAATAGAATGGCAGTGTTGGAATTTGGGGGCAATAGTTTAGCATATTCTCTAGTATAGTTACATCTTTAAAAATATGAAGTAATGTCTGTCTTCAGTCATATTTTTAGAAGCCTATGTATAAATGGTCCTGAAATCAATGTAGTTTATTTATTTAAAAGATAAAAATGCATCCCCAAAGGGATCATTTATGCCTAATAATCTTAAGACATTTTTCATAAAAACAATACATTTTGGTTGTACATGTAACTAGTGTTTTTTGAAGTGCATTAACTTTTTAAATATTAACTGTTGTATGATTAGAATATGTGAATGAGTAATTTATTTTCTATCAGGAATGTTTCGGTACTGTGTTCTCACTCCAACCACTGACTTAACATGCTACTGTGTGTAACATGTACTGAAGATTATATAGCTATTGTGCATAACAGATTGTGCCTCTTAAATTTGTGTGTGTACAGGTACTTCACATTTTAATGTAAATAAATACCAGTTTGCAGTTTGTTTTTTAAACTGTGTATTTTATTTTCCATTCACAACCAGGCCAGAGTACGTTTTTGAGGTTTATAAGTGAAAAGGGGGGACAGCTGATGTGATGCTCCTGGCACGTGAGCTCAGCAGGTATTGCCCGCTGCCCTGCATCCTGACTCTGGGGTTGCTTATATCCTTTTCCACTTATTTTCCTAATTTAGAAGTGACAGTTCCTGTATCATATGAAGAGCAGCTCCAGAATTCTGAATACCAGTTCATGACCTTTGACTATAATGGAGCAAAACCCTAAATTAATCTATAGTTAGTGAATAATCCTGCCTAACAGACTACTGTAATCCTTTAGTTGATTCATTAATACTTCATATCTTCTAATAAAGTTTGTCTTATTCTTTGGACAAAAACTAAATATACATATTTTACATATTTAAAGAGATTCATTTGATTAATGTAGTCTTTTCAGATGAACCCTTAAATAAAAATAGTAGACTTGACTTTCCAATAGTTCCTGTGATTCCTTCATAGTTTTTCGAACAACCATTGCTGAGGGACTCAAATGAGGAAAAATACGGTGACACTCCCATATTTAGTTTATTTAACCAACAAAAACACAGTTCCCCATTGAGGTAGGCAGCCTCCAGTGTAGCTTTCAAAGATCCTATTTTCCGGTATTCATCTCCTTTTGTGATCTTTTGAATTTCGGCAAGATGTGATGACTCCCTGCTAATGATGGGAGGTACATGGAGGTGAACCCCAGCGGACAGCACTGACTTCCAACTGTGAGAGCCTTCTCAAAAGTGAGCCCTCTCTTCCTTCAGATAATGTGGCCACGGTTGAAATTTAAGTATAATCTCACGAGAGACTTAAACCAAAGCCGCCCAGCTAAGTGGATTCCTGACCCATGGAAATTATATTTTTGCTGTTTTAAGCCATTAAGTTTTGGATTAATTCGTTGTTCAGAAATAGATAATAGAGTGCTAACTATGAACCAATACTGTTCTAAATGTTCTAGTGATAGGGGTGCCTGGGTGGCTCAGTCAGTTAAGTGACTGTCTTCAGCTCAGGTCATAATCCCAGGGTCCTGGGATTGAGCTCCGTGTGGGGCTCCCTGCTCAGTAGGGAGTCTGCTTCTGCCCTTCCCACCTGCTCTCTATCTCTCTCTCAAATAAATAAATAAATAAAAATCTTTAAAAAAATGTTTTCATGATAACCAATTTAGTTTTGTTCTAGCAAACCTGTAAGTAGGTAGGTACTATTATTCCCATTTTCAGATAGGGAAATTAAGGCACAGATGTGTCAAGAAATTTCCCTAGGATTATACAGCTAATAAGTGGCAGGATTCAAATCCAATCCATGCTCAAACGCAATGCTGTGCTACTTTATCCATCACATAATACAATCCCATAGTATCAGTTTTATTCAGTTACTAAACTACTGGATGTTATCCATGAAAGACTTCTTATTTAGCAGATAATATAAAAATTAAAGATTTTGATATTACTATTTAATCCTTTACATTTCTGACTAATTTATGGGTTTTTGTGAGTACCTAGTGAAAAGAAAGTACTCGATATTACAAATGGCTATAGTAGAAAGATAAGGAAGTAAGCAAAGAAGTTCAGTGACTTGCCAATTTATGTAGGATTGTAAGAAAATGCCACAATAAAATAGGTTATTATTTTGCCTAAGATTCTCAAGACCCTGATTCTATTGTTCTCAAGTTTCTGCAAGTTATTGAAAATGCTCCTGATGAAGTATGAAAGAAAATAAATTTTCCTTGGTAAAGCATTTATTTAATTTATAATATGAATTAATAGACATTATTTGGATGTCAAAGCAAGAGCAAATGCTGTTTGTTTTACACCTCATTGAGTTAACTATCATTTGGCTTACCTAAAAGACCTCCTTGTAACTTTATTAACATGTATATCACATAAACACACATACATTTCTCCTGTTAAGAGTACATCCATTCCCCTTAAATCGTCTAGCATGGCCTACATAGTATTGGAAATTGGAAATTGAATCTCAGTTAGTAGTTGTAATCACTACTCTTCCTCTGTCTCCCAGTTGGCTAAACTAAGGTAATTTTGCTGAGGGAAGTTCTAATTGAAAAAGACTTTGTGGCAAAAAGTAGTTATGGAAGAACCTACTAACCGCTATTGCAGTATCTTTTCTATTCTCGTGTTGTTTACAGCAACATCCATTGCGTTAAAAACTTTCCCAGCTTCCTTTGCAGCTAGGGGTGGCTAGTGATACAATTCTGACCACTGAGAGGTAAGCATAAGTCACTAGATAGAAACTCCACAGGCTTTTTTTTTTTAAGTTTACATATTTGTGCTATTAAATGTCTTGTTTCTCACCATTGCTTTCTTCTTGCAGTGCAGACACAATGCTGGAGATAAAGCAATGGGTTTTTGCAACTACCAACCAAGATGTGCTATGGATGATGTTCGAGCAAAAGACAGAGTAGCCTGGTGGTGTTATGGAACCACGCTGGCCAACTTTGTCCTCTCTACCTTGAGACTTCTTTCTGCTTAAGAAAAATAAACCCCATAAGGGCTGCCTGGCTGGCTCAGTTGGTAGGGCATACAACTCTCGATCTCAAGGCTGAGTTTGAGCCCATGTCAGGCATAGAAGTTACTTAAAAAAATAAAAAATTAAAATAAATCCTTTAATTGTTTACCCTTCTTTCTTTGTTTTCCTTCTCTTCTTCCTTCTGCTTTTAAACTTATGGCCCTTACTATGTGCTTAAACATTTGGTCCAAGTATCATTTGTTGGACTTCCGTTTCTGGCCAAGACGCAGTAAGAAGGAACTCATTTGACTAAATAATCAGACAAAATATATGAAACAACAGGACTTTCCACATCATGGTCAACATTAATTCATATCCATTACCTCTGTAATTGATATGGTAATACAGGGAAAGCAGATGGCTGTTCTGTATTACCTGGAGACTTGCACAAAGGCTCAGAACAGAAAGCAAAAAGCAGATGTTCAGAGGGAATTAGTGGTGACTGAAGTGTCATCAATATGTATACCTAGTTCCTGTTTGTACTCCACTGTCACTCGTTCCAAGTCATTTATTTCAGCCTTACTCTCTGATCACCACATGATGTTGTCTACTGCATATATTGGCAATAAACCAATAATCATTCATAAGTATATTAATGATGAGTTACATTTTTGAAGCATGAATTCAAAAATTGATCGTATATCACTTCCCTTGGTGCACACAAAACAGTGCATGTGCTTTATTTTCTTTCTAAACATTGTGGAGCAAATATTTTTTCCAATCTTTCAGATTTTTAAAATAAACATCACAAATATTTCTCAAGTTATGACCCATTTTTACATTTCACTCCTATATCCATTCATTTTTATTTTGCTCTTTGTGCCACGCTCAGGAGATAAACAAAAGACTCCTATCTTTGATCAACTATATAACTAACTCTGGGCTCAGACTGGTCAATCTATAAAAATAACAAGCGAGCAACTCTGGTTACCTCGTCAGCGATCATCCAGAGAAGCCAGGCAGCCTTTCCTCAGTTCATACCCATTACCTTATTAATTCAGCCACAGAGCAGCCCCATGAGTTCCCTAGATACTCTTCATCTCCGTAAGCACATTTAGAGAAATGTAGCTTACAGTATAGCCATAAGTCTTGATTTCAGTATTCTACAGGTGGCCCACTTGCTTGGAAAATGACAGCTAGCAAGATGCGAATTAGGAAAACTAGAAGGAACTAGATCCGTCCTGACTGCTGTCTTCTCAAGTGACATAATAACCTGATAATAATAGGATACCATATTGCATACCACTCGGGACTCCATCTTATTTTAATCTCCAGTTATCCCGAAGTGTACAGTATAATGATTCAATAATGCTCTACATGACTCCGTGCTCATCACAATAAGTGTACTCTTAATCCCCTGCACCTATTTCAGCCATCCCCCCACCCATCTTCCCTCTGGCAACCACCAGTTTGTTCTCTGTATTTGAGTCTGGTTTTTTGGGGGGTTTTTATCTTCTCATCTTTGTTTTATTTCTTAATGTCAACATATGAGTGAAATCATATGGTCTTTATCCTTTTCTGACTCTTCTTCTTTCACTATTATACCCTCTACACCCAGCCATGTTGTTGCACATGGGAAAGTCTCACTTTTTTTATGGCTGGTGATATTCCATTATATGTATCTTCTTTATCCATTCATCTATCAATGGACACTTGGGTTGCTTCTATATCTTGGCTATTGATAATGAAAACACTGGAAGAATATGTACTACAATAAACATTGGAGTGCATGTATCTTTTCAAATTAGCATTTTCAGGTTTTTTGGGTAAATACCTAGTAGCAGAATTACTGGGTGATATGGTAATTCTATTTTTAATTTTTTGAGGAAACTACATTCTGTTTTCCACAGTGGCTATACCAATTTGCATTCCCACCAACAGTGCATAAGTTTCCTTTTTCTCCACATGCTTGCCAACACTCATTATTTCTTGTCCTTTTGATGTTCACCATTCTGACAGATGTGAGGTGATATCACGCTGTAGTTTTGATTTGCATTTCCCTGATGGTGAGTGATGTTGAGTCTCTTTTCATGTGTCTGTTGGCCACGTCTATGTCCTTTTTGGGAAAATGTCTATTTAGGTCCTCTGCCCCTTTTTAATTGGATTACTTGATCTGACTGTTGAGTTATAAAAATTCTTTATGTATTTTGGATAGTAACCCTTATCAGATCTATCATTTGCAAATATCTTCTTCCATTCAGTAGGTTGCTGTGTCATTTCGTTGATGGCTTCCTTCACTGTGCAGAGGCTTTTTATTTTGATATAGGCCCAACAATTTATTTTTGCTTTTGTTTCCCTGCCTGAGGAGATGTATCTAGAAAAATGTTGGTAGGCCAATGTTAAAGAAATTACTATGTTTTATTCTAGAAGTTTTACAGTTTCAGGTCTCACATTTAGGTCTTTTTGAAAATCCACTTAGAGTTTATTTTTGTGTACAGTGTAAGAACGTGGTCCAGTTTCATTCTTTTGCAGGTAGGCGTCCTACTTTCTCAGCACCATTTGTTGGAGTCTAGATCTCTTTCTTAATGGAATTCAACAGATATTTATTCATTGTTTACTGAGTGCAAAACACTGATGGGCACTTCAGGGACTGTAAAGACAGGATAACACTTCTAGTGGCTTACGTTCTAATGGCAGGAGGCTTTAGATAATATAAGGTTTTATAACCTAAGGCAACTTTTCATAAATACCTGTAGGGGATGAAGCGAGGTCGTACGTGGTTGTGCACAGGAAGGAGAAAAGGTAAATAAAAGAAATAGTTGCTAGGTCTTCAAGAACATGTTAAAATATTTTATTAAGACCATCTTAAGAGGAAAATAGCATTAAAATTTGAACACCTAAAATTTGAAGGGCAATTCAAGAAATAATATTGCTTCTATTACATAAAACTACTCAATTAAAAAGTCCTTCAAAATATGATTAGTATTGCAAGTCAAGAATCTTCTTGTGAATGCATACTATCTGATACATAAGTCATAGAGGTTAATCCAGCCCAAAAAAGAATGTTGCATAGAAAGTATTGTTTTTTACTCAAAGTCAATAGTAAAAAATATTATAAAATATTATTTTTAAATGAAGTACACCACAAAATTCAGTTAATATATAATTACAATTTCCAAAAAGCTACTGAGTACTCCTAAGATTTTTTCTGTGATTCCCCCATCATTTTATATACTGTACAGTGGCTCAACACATATTATGTCTGTCTATAAATCCCTGTATTATATTACTCAAAAATGCTACGTCGTTAATTCTTCAAACATTGGCTGGGTATCAACTAGATGAAAATCACTATGCTAGGAACTTAACGTACAAAGATGACCGACACTGGCTACTTGCCTTCAAGTAGCTTTAATGGGAAGGCAGACTAAAATAATGACAATAGACTATGGTCCCTGCCATGAAACCTGTATGCACACGGGGATGGTGAGAGTACAGAAAGGGATAACTAGATCGGACTGGAGAGCAGAGGAGAAATCAAGGGACACTTCACGGAGAAGGTGACCCCTGAACGAAGTCAGAGACTTAAAGGATACATGGCACGTAGCACTTTGGGCAATACGGAGAAGGCAGATAGATATTCCAGAAGGCATGAGTGAAAGAGAGAAGACTGGGTGCAGCCCAGGATAGTTGGAACACTGATGCTTTTTGGTATTTATGCCAACATGTAGCCAGAGGCCTGCCTTTGTGCAGTTCTCCCCGTTGTTATTTTTAAAGATATTAATCTATTTTTTATTCAGTATAATCAATCTATAGCTAAAAGTACTTATTATTTTGTCACTGAGTCTTGTGTTATTCCAGCTTCTGTTAGCATTTGAAAGAAAAGTCCTTTCTGGCATATCAAATTCTGTGGTGTTTCAAATTCTGTAATCCTTCCAGAGTCTAGAACAAGTACCCTGCAATGCAAAAAGAATCCAGTCAGGTAACCTAAATCAGTTTTCCGGTTTATCTTTATTTTTCTTGCTGATGTAAAACGTAGATTACCATGTGAGTTATGTCACTACAAAATATGGGTACTATTGAACTCAAGAAGTATATCCAGTTTTCTAATATTTTTTTAGCATTAACATATTCTTCTAATTGTTTGGAAAATATGTTTCCTACTATTCAGGAAAATTTTCTATCTGTCAGCATGGATACAATCCTTTATTAGCGGCAATTAGTATGTTTGGTATATTCAGTGGCTATCACTGTAGAGAGATACATAGATGTGTTTTATTTCTGAAACCAAATAAAGCTTACCTATCTGAATCGATGATAGAGTGCAGTCTATGAGCAATCGTCAGGATGGTGCAGTCAGAGAACTCTTTCCTGATTGTGGTCTGCACCAAATTATCAGTCTCAAAATCAATGGAGGCTGTTGCCTCATCCAAAATGAGGATTTTTGTTTTTCGAAGCAAAGCACGAGCAAGACAGACAAGCTGCCTTTGTCCAACGCTGTTAAAAAAAATAGTAAAATAATTTCTACAGTGGCCTCTATGGTTACACACTTCCTGTTCTCAAATTCTGATTATATCACTACTCACTCTCTTTCTAAGCCACACTTTCATTCATTCTTTTACTCAAGAAATATTTATTTTGTCAAAAGGGACAAAAATCTCTACGTGGAGTTTACATTGTCGTGGGAAGACAGAAAAAAATAAACATGATATGTGAGTAAAATGCATAGTAATAAGAAGAATTCAAGCACACAGAAGGGGAGGGTATAGAGTGTGGGCGTGGGGTGGACATTTTAGATGGGCCTGCCAAAGAAACCCTCAGTGGACTGAGGGTGTTGCCTTTAAATTCAAGACCCTTAGGAAGGGGACAGTGAGCCATGCAGATTTCCAGTGGAAACTTCTTCTTGACAAAGGGAACAGCAGATGCCAAATCCCTGAGGCAGGCAAGAGCTGGCCTGGCATATTCATGAAACAGCAAGGAGGCCAATGCGGCAGAAACAGAGAGAGATAGGGAGAGCAGTCAGAGAGACCGAGTCATGCAGTGCAGGGCTTGAGGGGATCTAGCTCACTTTCCTTGGGTCTCTGGTCAGGTGAAAGGGACTGTCATTGGGTATCAAACAGCCACGAAGGAAAAAGGAGCCATTTATTACATTCTTAAGGAAGAAAGCTATTCAAATAGGAGTCTTTACAAAAGAAGAGTCAATTAAATAGTGACTTTTCATACTGTATTGTTCCTTTTTTCCCCTTTCTTTTTTTTTTTTTTTTTTTTAAAGATTTTATTTATTTATTCGACAGGATAGAGACAGCCAGCGAGAGAGGGAACACAAGCAGGGGGAGTGGGAGAGGTAGAAGCAGGCTCATAGCGGAAGAGCCCGATGTGGGACTCGATCCCGTAACGCCGGGATCACACCCTGAGCCGAAGGCAGACGCTTAACCGCTGTGCCACCCAGGCGCCCCTCTTTTTTCCCCTTTCTTTCCTTCACCAGCAGTTTCCCAGCCAATGGTTACCATTATATTCTTTGTCCCTCTTCCCTAGAAGGAATCAGCAATCGTGTGCTTTGCACAGACCAAAGGAGGTCCTGGGTGATTCAGGAGCAACTTCTCTTTGAGTCTAACTCAGAGTTTCTAAGGAGCCTTGGAATGAGTAACTTGGCCAAGCTGTGCTCTTAGCAGCTTACCTGAGGTTTTCACCTCCCTCTGAAATCTCATGAAGCAGCTTCTTGGGAAGGGACTGCACAAACTCTTTTAAGTGACACAGTTCTAGCACTTCCCACAGCTCACTGTCAGAATACTTGTCTAAGGGATCCAGGTTCATTTGAAGGGTACCAGAAAATAAAACAGGATCCTAGAGGACAAAATTGTCACCAGTAATCTTACTGTCACATGAGGCACATACACATTTTTTTAAAAATCAGATTCAGAAAATAAAGAAAAAGCAAAACAATCAAACCTAAATAGTTATAAAATTCATTTTATATTGAAAACAAAAGCAGAAGAGAATCAGGATAAGCTGTAAGTGAATTAAATCATTATACATTTCCTGATCATCTTTCTCCTTCTCATTAACAATGTCAACACCAATTACAATAATAATGATGATGGTAGCTACCATTTAGTCAGAGACAATAACATAGAATAGAATAAATGCAAACTATAGTATGTATATAATATTATCAATCAGCATACCAACTCAGAAAGATGGAAGTCAATATCCCCATTTCCCAGAGACTGAACTGGAGGGTCAGCTCAGGTCCAAAGAGCTCTTGTTCAAAGCCACACAGAAGGTAAGTGGTTGACTAGAATTTGAATAGGAAAAGTCCACGCTCTTTCCAATATACCAACATGCCTGGTGAAACTGTATTTTACTACACCTGTATTTACTTATAAGAGAGGAATGACTAATATCTCTCTTCTTCATTAAATTTTTTCTCTGCCAGAATTCCATTCACATTTGCTTTTGAAGTAAATTCATGAATAAAAGTGTATTTCTAAACAATATTGAAAAGAGATTATATTTTAAGATATTTTTAGAAGGTAATACAAAGATATCTCATAAATGCTCAGCTTAAATCTCTCAAACTCAACTGAACAAGTCATCTTTGACTGTAGATAAATATTCTTGAGCCAATTTGCATATTTGTTAATGATCAGGTTCCTTTGATGCCACAGATAGACAAATCAAAGGACTTGAAAAAATGATCTAACTGAATTATTGTTCTTTTCATCTTTTAAAATGTTTTTAAACTTCAAATCAAAGGGGCAAAATTCTACACTCGTTCTACCTATTAGGCAAAAGCCTCAGTAATTTTTTTCTTCCAAAAAATACCAATGCATTTCAGTCTGATCTCTTCATTCAAATTTTATTTGCATTTACTATTATGAAGGAAACTTGTAAAGCAACATATCAGTTTTTCAAATGGATAAATGCATTTAGAAAGACTGTTTTAGAGTAAGAGTGTTTAATAGGATTCAGTTATGTAGTGATTTTTCATAACACATTTAAATGCTCTGGCTTCTAAAAATGAATTTAGTTGCTTGGAAGGAAGACATTTAAAGAAAAAAAAAAGATCACCTAAAGGGAGTTAAGAAAGTCTACTGACAAAGCAGGCTTTACCTGTGGAATAATATTAAGTTTGCCCCGAAGGTCATGAAGTCCAATAGTTGATATGTCAATACCATCGATAATAATTTTGCCTCCTGATCTTTCCACAATTCTAAATAGACAATTTGAAAGTGTTGATTTGCCTGCTCCAGTCCGTCCCACAATTCCAATCTGTAATGAAATGATCATAAAGCATTTGCACTGTGCTTTTTGTAAGGGACTGGGGCCTTTGCACTGACACCAAATACATTAGGTGTCAGGTCAGCGGGATTGAATTTTGCCAAACAGAACAACCCTGCCTGGCATGGAAGATGTAATGTGACTTCTAAGGATCAGTCTTTATCCAAATACCCATTACTCACTGGAAAGACTCAGGTTAGTATGTGAGTTTTCTCTACCTTTGAGTAATTTAATAACCACCTGACTAGAGAATACCAGCAGCACCAAGAAGAGCAGATCACTCCTGAACCGTCCTGAGACTAGCTATTCAGAATGTGGCCAAAGATGACTGATAATGGGGTGGTTTTCTTGGGACTTTCAAAATGAGGATTCTCTACCCTCCTTCCCCAAATAAAACAAACTAACAAACAAACAAAGGGGAAGGAACCCTTTGCCAGAAGGATAGAAAATCCAAAGGAATGTCTACAAATTTCCTTGGTGTATCAAAACAACTCTGGCATTAAAACTATTGAGGACGGCTATGGGTAACATCTGAGGATCTTGGATTCCTGGACAAAATAATCAATTTGTCATAAATATCAAGTGATTGCACATATTCCTTTGACCATGAGGATTAAAGCAATCCCTCTGGGTGTTGATTTGTGTCTCAGTTTTAATGGGAACATTAGGCACAGAAAACTTTAAGGGGGCTGATTTGTTCTCATAAAAGATCTTAAATCTTAAATCTTAAATCTGACACACTATACTAGAAATATCAAGAATCTGTTGAATTAAATGGGAGAATCAAAATTCCACAATGACTTTCTTTGTTCCAAAGACATTTTTTGTCCTTGGTATTACTACAGTGGACATGGTTCAGAGGGTTAGAAAAAGAGATGTTTGGGGTTTATATATAAAAGCCAGGTCTTTAAGAAAGAAAAGTGGGACATTGTTGTCAATTTTTTTCCTCATTTTTTACTTTTATTTTCTTGTAAAATGTTTCTAAGGAAATAATATGTTTTCATAAGACATTCTGGAAAATGCGGAAAAAACTATAGTAGTAGAAATTATTTATAATCCTGTCACCTGAAGAGAACCACGATTTACGTTTTACAACCGTTCTAGGATTTTTGCTAACGTAGTCTACCTGTCTGCTTTTTTAAAACAGAAAACTGATACACTATAAACAGTTTCATATATAGCTTTTAGTAATCAAATTACATCTCAAGTATTTTCTCTTCCCACTAATAATCCTGGAAAACATGATGTCAATGACTACACAAATATTCTCTCCTTTGGATTTACTGTATTTTAGGTAACTTGATTTTATTGTCTAATAAAACGATTGCTCTTTACTTAATAGAGGAAGTAAAAATAAAGTATACTACTACTGGGAATATATCCAAAGGAAATGAAATTAGTATCCTGAAGAGAAATCTGCACTCCCGTGTTCATATTCACGATAGCCAGGATGTGGAAACAACCAAAGTGTCTGTCCATAGAAGAATGGATAATGAAAATGTATACATATATACATATACACCAGAATGATTCAGCCATAAAAAGGATGGAAATCCTGCCATTTGTGACAACATAGATGACCCTGGTGGACATTATGCTAAGTGGAATAAACCAGATGAAGAAAGATAAATACTGTAAGATCTTCCTTATATTCAGAATCTAAAAAAGTCAAACTCAAAAGCACAGAGTAAACGGTGGTTACCAGGGACTGAGGGGTGGGGAGAATGGGAAGATGCTGGTCAAAGGAAATGAACTTTCAGATAAATAAGAAGAATGTGTTCTGGGGATCTAAAGTACAGTGAGGTGACTATAGTTAATAGTACTGTATTATATACTTGAAATTTGCTGAGATAGTTGATCTTCAGTGTTCCTACCACATCCAAAAAAAATTAAAACAAAACAAAAACAAAAAACCTTGTAACTATATGAAGTGATGGATGTGTTAATTTGATTGTGGTAATCTTTTATATATATAATATATATATATAAATATACACACACACATACACCCATATATATGTATATATATCAAGCCATCACGTTGTACACTTTAAATATATGCAATATTTACTTGTTAATTATAACTCAATAAAGCTGAAAAAATAAAGTATACTAAAATTATACTTCATAATATAGTATGCACAATTTAAAAATACTTTTTTTAAAGAGGAAAACCTTTTTCTGTACACACCAACCACATGAGTTTATAACTCTTATATGAAATTTGAACAATGACCATCTTACATTCAATACCATATCATAGTTTGACCTTACAATGAATGAATTCAGATAAAAGGGAAAGTCAAATTTATGAAATATATATGGTACCTTCTCTTCACCATGAGTCTGGAAAGTGATATCTTGTAATGCTAAACCAAGATCATCTCGGTATCGAGCCTGATAATTAATAAACTCCACTATCCCTTTATCAGGCCACTGTGATGGAGGCCTTTTAGACATTATCCAGGGTGCCTTAAAACAAAGAAATATTATAATAATCACCAAAAAAATCATGAATATAAACAAAAGTGATAGAAAACATTCATGGATATTATGACCTTCTGAAAATAATTAAATATTACCAATATAAAACTTCTCATCTAGTTACAAGAAAAGCTTAGAAATAAGTTTTTGGATGTAACAAGGCTTCCCATCTTCTATACAATTATTAAGAAGAATCTTCTAAAACTCTACAAAGTTGCTGAAGGTAACCTGCTTGAAATTTTAGCTGAGATGAGGACAGTTTGTCATTCATTCCTTGCCCAAATACTGAGTATTTACTATGCTAGTCAGGGCTTCAATTGATGAAGATTCATTAGTGAGCAAAACAGATATAAATTCTTGTCCCTACAGAGCATACAGGATGTCAGAGAGAGACAGAACCACACAGCATATGTAAAATGTTAGATAGTGATAAAGCTTCGGAAGATGGGAGATAGGCAAGGTTAGTGCTGACGGTGTAATTTTAAGTAGGGTGGATAGGGAAGTCTTGGTTGGATATGATACGAGAACAAGCCATGTGGATTCCAGGCAGATGATTAACTGCACATGCTGAGGTCCTGAGACAAGGGCCTGCCTGGGATGTTGGAGGAACAGCAGGAGGCAAAAGAGTGTGGTGTTTGGGCAGCGAGGTGAAATGTTTTCATCAGAGGGAGTGATCACCAGTGTCAGAGGATGGATCAGGTCAAGTGAGGACTGAACGGAGACCACTGGTGATCTTGACAAGGGCAGGTTCAGTGGAATGGTGGGATTTAAAGCCTGTTTAGAGAGAGTCCAAAAGAGAATGAGAAAAGAATAGGCTCTGTCAGAGAATTCTTTTGTACATAGGTACAGAGAAATGGGGTTACAGGAGGGTAAACAGAATTATCTGAACAATTTACTTCTTCCAAGTCAAGAGTTTTTTTAACAATATGTGTCACATCGGCATCAAATTACATAAAGATGATTTTTTTTAAAGATTTTATTTATTTATTTGACAGAGAGAGACAGCGAGAGAGGGAACACAAGCAGGGGGAGAGGGAGAGGGAGAGGGAGAAAGAGAAGCAGGCTTCCTGCTGAGCAGGGAGCTGGGTGTAGGGCTCAATCCCAGGACCCTAGGATCATGACCTTAGCTGAAAGCAGACACTTAACGACTGAGCCCCCAGGCACCCTGAAGTCGATTTAAAAAAAAAAACAGTATGGGTGTATGTGTTTTACATATTTCATTTTTTTCCAATATGAAAAGAATATATGTTAAAAATTTATACATACATAAACAAGAAGTTTATATACAAAAGTATAGTATACAAAGTATACAAAAAACTAGAAAATAGAGAAAACAATAAAATTATATAGTGGTCACCACATGGTAATAGACTGAGCAAACTGAATACTGATAATTGGGGGTTGTAAAGGTAGATTAATCTTCCATGAAATTTGTGTGAAAAAGGAAGATAAGACCTGGGGAAGAATCTAGGGGAAGATTCAAAATTTAGGTAGGAGTTGGAGGATGAAGATAATATTTTAGCATATATATAGGTTGAGAGGGGCAAGGGGGTCAGGGTGCAGAGATGTAGAAATTAAAGAAGTGGTTAATGGAGCAAAGTCTGACAGAAGACATGAACAGATACCACCAAAAATATAAGCGGAAACTCAGGTTTTCTATTTGAAGGAGGGACATCTCTTTCTGAGAGTCATGAGCAAAAGAGGAACATTTCATGATTTAGATACCTTTACAAGGTGGACTGAAGAAGATACAGAAATTCAAGTCAACTTTAACATCTGTCTTGTTAATTCATGGAACTGGGGGGTAGAAGTAACCCAGATGAGCAAAATATGCAGATAACTCAAATATTATACTCTGTCAATAATCTAACCCTTTTCCTTTCTGAATTATAATTAATTAAAGGGAACAAAACAGACTGATTTATTCTCCTCCTCCTTCCCATCCACAGAGATTTTTAATGATTAGTAAACGGAGCAGAAGGTATTAAGAATAAAGATGTAGTTAATTTAAAATTTGCACAGACTTTAATTATGACATGACTATACTAAGACACTTTTCACAACGTAAATTCCTCACAAAGTTATAATCTTAGGTTGCATATTTTACTCTACATTGGTAGAGGACAAATCATTGTGCCTTCTAAAAACAGGTAATCATAGTTAATCTTTACAACATAACGTATCTTATAATTTATGTACTATCGCAATTTAGGAGACTCGTATTTTTTCTATTTTAGTGATATATAAAATAATGGTGTACTTAACAGTAGATTGGGTTTTAATTTCATTGAAATGCTGAATATTACAACACGAATTTGGAAAAGCAGGTTTTGTTTAAAATTTATTTTTTTTAAATGTCAATTCAAGGTGCATTAAAATACCTTAATCCTGCATCTATCTATTGGTTATTTAGGAGTGCTTACCTCTTTATCCATATTTTCATATTCACAAACTCTTTCAATGGAAACTGCATTGGTTTCAATTTCACAAGCTTTCCTCACCCAAAAATTCAGAGATTGAGTAATCTGGAGGAAAAAACCCAAGCTTCATGAATGGTTCTTTAGTCTTATACATAATGTTAACAGTACTTTATAAAGTTTCACTCTTCATGGTTTTCATATACTTTCTCTCTTTTGAGTATTTAACAACTTTAGAAGTAAGCATATTTATACATAAACACACAAGTGTTTAAGTATATTAAATTCATTCATATCATGAATAATGGTTTTTTGGCAGAAGATATAGTTCAACATATGTTGAAGGAGTCCCCATTTGGTGTTAAGGAATGATGAACACCAGTATTATGGGATCTGCTTCAAGAAATGCACACCCCGGGGCGCCTGGGTGGCTCAGTCGCTTAAGCATCTGCCTTAGGCTCAGCTCACGATCCTGGAGTCCCAGGATCGAGTCCCACATAGGGCTCTCCACTCAGCAGGGAGTCTGCTTCTCCCCCTGACCCCCCCTTGTGCTTTCTCTCTCTCGCTCTCTCAAATAAATAAATAAAATCTGAAAGAAAGAAAGAAAGAAAGAAAGAAAGAAAGAAAGAAAGAAAGAAAGAAAGAAAGAAAGAAAGAAAGGAACATCCCAAGTGAGAAAAAAGTTGTGCACAATATTACCTTTGGCATTCCTCACTATCTTTCATCGGAGAGAGGATTGTCCTAAGTTTTGACCACTCTCGTCTCTTCTTCTTCTTTTTTTTTAATACTTTCTTCTCACCATACCCACATATATAGGTTGTAATTCAAAACTTATTCTAAAAGTCAAAAAACTCTGCCAATTCAGTTTTTTCTCAAGTTTGGTGCCAAATCATTTGATGGCCAACCTGACTTGAGAACTGATATGGGGCTCTTTAGAGTCTTTATTTAACCCACCTAGGGTAAACTTTCACACATTCCACTGCAGAACAAGTAGTTTGATTATGGGGTTCAGCCCCAGACCTTGACTCCGGTATGTGTATCATATTTCCCTATAAGCCTAAATTCTGATTTCTTTTTTTTTTTTTTTTAATTCTGATTTCTGAAATGCAACTGGCCTAAGGCACTTTGGATAAGGGATGAAGGGTAGGTACTCAAATCATCTAGACTTATCTTCTAAGTAACGTGAATTATTTTTAGTAGTTTGAGGAATATTCTACTTTACAAAGAGGGCATAAACACACTCGTACCATGGGTGCTTTTCAGTGTAATATGAAATAAGGCTTATTAGGGAAAAACTTACAAGGAAAGAAGAAGCAGAGCATATATTCTCCCCAGAGTTTGGATTATCGCCTTGGTTAGGCTGCGCAAACTGGAAGGACAGGCCATGGAAAGAGGAAAGAGGCCCTACCACTGTTACATTCTATACATCTATAAGGAGAGGAGAAGAGGAAACTTCTAGGTAACTAGGCAACCCCAGGAATTTCTGAGACTTCTAGCACTCAGCCTGTTCTTTCTGTGAGCTAACTTAGAATTGCTGAGCCAGCCTCCTGCTAGTAGCAAGGAGGAAGAAATGAGCCTCCAGGGTGATCCTGATTTGTTTCTCATTACTTCGTTAATACAATCTATAATTCAGACAGGCAAAGGAGAAGAGAGTTTAATTAATTGGATTATAAACACATCAACTACCACAGAATCATTAGTACTTACATTTAGGGCATAGGATATGGACAAACCAACTATTGCTGACTCTATAGAATTGGCAGCCAGCACAGCAAGCAGGGCAGCAAAGAATACCATTAAGTTGCCAAGGAATTCGAGTCTAACAGACAGCCACCTGTAATAATGGAAAACATTCCTCAGCTGAGATGCAAAAATTTGGGTGCACTTAGTATGAACTCTCCTCTGGGAAATGAAAATGTAAACATCAATAGCTGCTTGCTTTTTTTCCTCACTTACTTAGAACTCAGTCATAATAGGATCATTGCAGTGACAACAGATTACAGGATTCCTCTGCATAAAAACACACTTTACTTTTGCAGAACTTTGCTTTAAAACTTAGAATTAAAAATCACAAAAGAACACCAGCTAAAACAATGCGTCATGTTTTAAAATCTTACTGGAAAATCAATCACCTTTCTGATTACGTATCCTTTTTATATAATAAAATTAGTCTCCAAAAGCTAAAATGTACCCGGCTACCATTTAATATTTCAATTTTCTCCTTTATGTGAAACAATGACCTCAAATTTAAAATATAAATTATTGTATGCAAATAAAATACATTCTACAAATACAAAATATAACATAGAGTCATATTATGAGAAATTCTAATAGCATCTATATAACCTTCAAAAACTTGGGACCTGGGGCGCCTGGGTGGGTCAGTCGATTAAGAACCCAGCTCTTGGTTTTGGCTCAGGTCATGATCTCATGGGTCATGGGATTGAGCCCCACATCGGGCTCCGTGCTCAGCTTAAAGATTCTCTCCTTCTGACCCTCTCCTCATTCGCTCTCTGTCTCTCTCTCTCTGTCTCTCTCAAATAAACAAATATTAAAAAAAAAAAACCTTGGGACCTTATTTTCATGTAAAGTAGCATGTAGTTTTTATTTGAATATAAATAGATGCATTTTAACTTAAATGTATATTAAATATTAGAAATATTTAAGGCTTTCTTCTTTTTTTAAATAATTTGATGAAATGCCATCACAAAACACGCTTTCTGTTTAAAAGGTAGTGCACGAATGGCAAAAATAGACAAGGCAAGAAACAACAATTGCTGGAGAGGATGTGGAGAAAGGGGATCCCTCCTACATTGTTGGTGGGAATGCAAGTTGGTACAGCCACTCTGGAAAACAGTGTGGAGGTCCCTTAAAAAGTTAAAAATTGAGCTACCCTATGATCCAGCCATTGCACTACTGGGTGTTTACCCCAAAGATACAGACGTAGTGAAGAGAAGGGCCATATGCACCCCAATGTTCATAGCAGCAATGTCCACAATAGCTAAATCGTGGAAGGAGCCGAGATGCCCTTCAACAGATGACTGGATTAAGAAGTTGTGGTCCATATATACAATGGAATATTACTCAGCTATCAGAAAGAACGAATTCTCAACATTTGCTGCAACATGGACAGCACTGGAGGAGATAATGCTAAGTGAAATAAGTCAAGCAGAGAAAGACAACTATCATATGATTTCTCTCATCTATGGAACATAAGAACTAGGAAGATCGGTAGGGGAAGAAAGGGATAAAGAAAGGGGGGGTAATCAGAAGGGGGAATGAAACATGAGAGACTATGGACTATGAGAAACAAACTGAGGGCCTCAGAGGGGAGGGGGGTGGGGGAATGGGATAGACCGGTGATGGGTAGTAAGGAGGGCACATATTGCATGGTGCACTGGGTGTTATATGCAACTAATGAATCATTGAGCTTTACATCGGAAACCGGGGATGTACTGTATGGTGACTAACATAATATAATAATAATAAAAAAAAAGGTAGTGCACAAGACATCTAAAAAGAGACTGGTCTTGAAGTAGGTATATGGATATGACTTACCTGTTTGAAATTACGTTATTGTAGAAACAGACCAAGTTCTCATTCACCACCTCTCTGTTTTGCTGGATGAACCTCTGTTCGTGCCCAAATGCCCGGATAGTGGACACTCCTGATAAAGTCTCGCTAAAGTGTGAAATGATAGGAGAGCGGGATGCTCCTGCCAACCGTCGAATCTGCCGAGAACTCGCCACGTAGTATCTCTAACCCAAAGACAGAAAGAGGCAGTTGGAAAGATGGAGCAGAAATTGCTTCGATGGTTTGAAAATGGCAAGACATTTGAGTGACCCCAAAAAGCGAAGTTCAAGTTTTAATGCCAGTTCCTGTGAACATGGCCTTATGTGGAAATGGAATCTTTGCAGATGTCATTAAGGATCTTGAGATGAGATCATCCTGGATTTAGGGTGGGCCCTAAATCCAATGCTGAGTGTCCTTGTAGGAGACAGAAAAAGAGAAGACAAAGACACAGGGAGAAAGCCATGTGAAGATGAGTTTGGAGTAACGTGTGCATGAGCCAAAGAAAATACCAAGGATTGCTGACAGCCACCAGAAGTTAGGAGAGAAGCAGGAAGCCAGCTCTCCCTCAAAGGCTGCAGAAGGAGCCAACCCTGCCTACACCTTGATTTTGGACTGCTAGCCTGCAGAAATGTGAAAGAATACAATGGCTGTTGTTTTAAGCTACCAAATTTGTTACAGGAGCCTTAAGAAACTGATACACCCCTGGAACAGTAAAAAGCCCAAATTCTGGACAGCGTAACTAGAACAGAATTGGGCAAAGCTCCACTTTGATAATCCTTTCAAACAACCATTATTGAGGACCTACTATGGAAGAAGCTCTATGTCACATGTTCGAAACTCCCTAGTTAACCCATTAAATGGAGGAAGTCAACCAAGTGTACTGACAATATTTTTGTATCTAAATATAATTATTAGAAAAAAGGAATTATTTTTTTTGTCTACAAAAAAAAAAAAAAAAAAAAAAAAAAAACCACCAGTGCAGCCACAAGTGTAATGGGCTACTTCTCCTCTAACTTGGTTGAGACTAATTGGGATGGGGGGAGACTGGAGAGCTGGAGGGAGCACGCCCTGAGTTAATTGGACCATCATTCATCAGCCCCAGATAATCGCTACAAATTGGAAATGAAAATCAAGAGTTGCCACCTCTTGCAATTTTTTCAGGAAAATATTTGGATCTGGAGTTTTACATAAAATTCCTGATTTGAAAATGTCTTCATTTTGGTAAAAACACTGAGCAAGCTGAGCAAAAACATATCTGAAACTACCTGTCAACTTGCAGTCTACCAGCTCTGCTCTATGCAAGTGCCCTGGAGAACACAGAGGATTACGGCATTCTGGGACTGCAAGGGGACTTCAGAGATAGTCATAAAGAAATTTTCATAAAATTTCAGTGAATTGTAGAAGCCCTGGAGTCCTTCCACGAATCTATCCAGAGTATTTAGCTTAAGAACCATTGGTCTAGATCATGTTTCTCACATTTTAGTAGAAATCACCTGGAGGATTTGTTAAAACACAGACTCTGGGCCTTACCCTGATAGATTCTTTATTTCCTCCCAGTTCTATTAGGATGTGATTAACAAATTAAATATATATATATTATAATATAATATATAAAATATAAATATATATATTGTAAAATGTGATTTTTGTAAAAAGAGGTACAACTAGAGATTCTAATTCAATGGGTCTGGGGTATAGTCCATAGGTCCAGGGACTCTAATTCAATGGGTCTGGGGTATGGTCCATAGGTCCAGGGACCATCCTTTGAGTAGTACTGTCATAAAGCAAACCTATTTTACAGGGGGAAGCAAGGAAGCCCGGAAACGGAAGTGATAAGCCAAGTATAGGAGTCAGGAAAGTAACTAGAATTTGAGGCTCCTGAATTCACATTCAGGGCTCACCCTATACAGTGTCCCCTAACAAGATATGGTTTCTAAGACTCATTTCCACTCCTGGTCATCCTATTAGAGGTAACCAACCACAAGACTATCACATATATTTTCATTTGGGATATGAGGGTTTTTTTGGTTTATTTTGTTTTTTTGAAGATTTTATTTATTTATTTATTTGACAGAGACAGAGACAGCCAGTGAGAGAGGAAACACAAGCAGGGGGAGTGGAAGAGGAAGAAGCAGGCTTCCAACAGTGGAGCCTGATGTGGGGCTCAATCCCAGAATGCCGGGATCACGCCCTGAGCCAAAGCAGATGCTTAACAACTGAGCCACCCAGGAGCCCCTGTTTTTTTTTTTTTTTTTTTTTTTTTTTAAGCAGGTACAATTGATTCTCAATACCATCCCTCATATCCCAGATTTTTGTCTTTTAGCCCTAAGACACAGTGTCTTCCCTGGAGGACTTACAATCTCATTGGTGAGACAATATGTGGTCTAAAAAAGATAGCCTATAATACTAGCAGTATAATAAATCCATAATACCTGGATGAGTCTGATCTCTTAGCACTATTTTGGTAGAGAATACTTCACATAGAAATGAAATATGACCTAGGCCATGAAGGGTAAGTAAGATTCAGTCAGGCAGACAGAATAGGGAAAACATAGGAAGAAGGAGGAATAATAATAGCATAGGTGTAGGAATGAGAACATGATTAACATTCTGGTTGGGGCAGATTAAATTCCAATATGAATTTTAAAACTTGAGTTTCGGGAAAACATTGAACTATAAGAACTGTATCCTTTTATGTAAAGAGCCTCAAAATGGTTTCATTTTTAAATTAAGTATGTGTTAAGAAATTTTCTTTTACACTGTAGCCTCGCAGTGACATAATTTTGGAATGTGGTTGACCACATTTTAATTAGAATACAGAGATACATATCATGAGAGATCTGTTTAGTTCTTCTAGGAGTCCTTTGCTGATGTTAAGGATAACATGACAAAAAGTCAGTTACTGGTTTCTCTTTTGGATTTATAGGCCAATTCACTTTCTGCTAAAATGTAAACACCATATAGATTTTGTGATGGCCATAAAAATGCACGACTCAGTTCTGCAGCCACAGGGGGCACAGCTAACTGGCAGCCTGGTCAGCCGCTGTCCCTCTGGATCTACTACTCTATGAACATGGAGGCCATGTTTCCCACAGGTTGCCTCCAGGCAATGACTGAGTATGGAAGGGGTGCTAAAGCAGGCCCATTTCAGGGACCCATCGGACACTCCAATAGGCGACACTGGTAGACTTCCCATTCGTGCAAGGAACCTTTCATGGAACCGTCCTAGAACCCAAGATTTTGCCTACCCAATGTTCTTCTCTACCTCACATGAATCAGACCTATATCACTGTCTGAGGGCTCACCCAGGCTTCTCTTGCTCCCTCTCCTTTATCTTTTATAGGCATTCCCCAGGAACTCTCTACTATATGGAATCCTTTCTTGGAATCTGCTTTTTGGAGAACATGAACTAACTAACCATTGACGTGGGTCTGAACCTATATTTGACTGTGAACTTATGTTATTAATACACATAAAAAATCCATGTTCTTACCTGTATAGTGAAATAGAGGAACACCAAGGGAATAACCCCCAGAATGAAGAGTGGTAAAGCTCCTGCAATGACCAAAACTGTTCCAATAACATCCAATGTGCAATTCACCCAGGTCCGTAAGTAGTAATGGAAACGTATATCAATTATAAACATGTCCTGAAAAAATTGATATCAGGTCACTTTATTTTTAACTTTTCATGGTTTAAAATAAGGAAAAGAAGAAATATATCATTCAATGAAAAATTTAAAAAATATTACCCAGATGATCAGATAAGTCTAACTACATGGTCTTTGCCCTCCCCAGTCCACCCTCATATAATTTCCCCCTGTTGTCAGTTGGAATAGTTAAGAGGACATTCTAGTAACAACATGCCTATGATCAAGCAATTTGCTTTCCCAGTGACATCTACACAGCACTTAGATTATATGACTAATGTCAGATTCTGCTTAAAAAACATTTAAAAAATAGAGTCCAAACCCCAGTAATTGGGTGTTTAGGGGCACTGGCCTACCACTATTTACTATTCTGTAAAATACTAGTGAGCCATTCTTATCCACTGAGAACATATTCAGTGGTCTTTGGGTAGCTGGATCCTGTCAGCATTCCAAGAGGCAGAAAAACAAAATAAACCTCATTTGCAAAATTAGACACTGAAAGATGGAAGAGACAATGAATGAAAGAAGAACATAGGAAGGTCATGCATCAATGCACATATAACTTAATCAAATCTATAGCATAAGGTATGACCTAAAAAATCCCAGGGAGTAGGAAGATATTCAACCTAGAGGGATGGACGACTACTCAGTTCACGACAAAACTGACACAGAGTAGAGATGGAATTTTATTAATCTCAGTCTTGCTGTGGGATTTCTCTGATTATCTCACATACCAAATAGTGTAAGAGCATCATATCCATATGTAGTTTCCTGCCTGTCCTCAGAACACGCCTTTCCATATTCTCATCTGTTTAAGACCCAAGCACTGGACATGTTACTGTATAAAAATGACAGTTACTCAGTAGGGTCCTAGAGAAATGTCCACTGACAGATAAAAATGCTGGAGATCAAATTCTTCCATACATTTTCAAAAACAACATGTGCATTGGTATGATGAAGTAAGATTTAATATTCCACCAAACATTTATTATGCTAGGTACTTTCACTTTGATTTTCATGTTTTATCCTCACTTTCCCCATACACACACCAAAAATTTTTTACATGTACACACAAATGTATTGGCATATTTTATAGTGGTGGCCCTGTACTATCTAATTCAGGAACCACTAGCAATATGTGTCTATTCAGCACTTGACACACGGCTACTGCAAACTGAGATGTGCCATAAGCAAATAATACAAATCAGATTTTGAAGACTATGTAGAAAAAAAGAACATGAGATATTTAGTTAATAATTTTAAACAACTTTAAACAAGTTTGAAATAATGTTTCAGGCATTCTATGTTAAATAAAATATATTATTATAATTATTTCCAGCTGTCTCTTTTTACTTCTTTATTGCGGCTACTAGAAAATTTAAAATTACCGATGTGGCTTGCATTACATTTCTGTTGGACAGTGCAGTTGTAAGTGTTTGATAGTAAACACCAGGAGGAAAACCCTGTAGGTAAACAGACATTCTGGGAAGCCCCACCTCTCTCCCATTCACCATAAGTGAGTTGACAGTTTTCTTAAAGGCAGAATGCTTAAAATCCAGTTATCTTCATATAGCTTATATTTGTTTTACTCTCTCAGCCCAAAACAGTGATTCTCAAGCTAAATGGATGTAAGAATTGGAGTTGTAGACACCAGAGCACATATGCTCTTTGGATCCTTTCAGCAATTTTCAAGGGTTATTTTGATTGTGTGTGTAAGATGTGGTGCTGCTATACATCCGTTATAATGTCCCAAGAGTTAGAAATAAAATAACAAGGAACGCTATACTGAACATAATGCCATCTTTTCAGGGTGATTTTTTTTTTCCCACAAATTCTATTACAAGGTACTAACTATGGATCATCATTTTTAGGTATGCTATATGCAACAAGGTGTGGCTCTACTGACCTTGGTGAACCGACTGATGATCTGGCCTATGGGATTGGTTTCAAAAAACCTGAGCGGGAGGTGTAGCACATTATCCAATAGCTGAGTATGCAAAGTTCGAGAAGCAGCCAGGGATCCTCTGGTGAGTATATAGGCTCCAGAGCAGACGAAGAGACCTAACCACAAAATGTTATCAGGGGTATGTTAACCTCCCAAAGGAATTTGGTAACTTAACTCTCAAAAAGTTGCTTATCATAGCATTTTTAAAATGGAAAACTCAAAGAGCACACTTAACAACGTGTAATTGTGGACTGAACTAAGTATACATCTATATGGTGCACTGATAATAAGTATATACTCTGATGGGTTGCCATCTTATCAAAGAAGGGCTCTCCTTATTCACGGGCATAGATTCTAGAGAAATGCACGAAACATAACAGAACACCCAGGTTCACAGCATACTAGCAACTTATTAATTTTGTAATGTCCTATGGGGCAATACGATAGTCACTGGTGCTGCTAGCCAAATAATTATAGTTCTCCTAGCTTCTAGGTCCATGGTAGAGTTGCTCTTTCTGGCCTCCTTGTGATTTATGGGACCTTATGAAGAGTTCTGAACAAGTTGAAGGAGAAACAACACATAATACCAGGTTACAGCATTTAATTGCTGGTATCAGAACTGCTAAAGTTTATTACTTTTGTACGGTGCCTGCCAATATTTATAATGGTGGATGGATTGCTTCTTCAACTTGGATTCCAAGAATAAGCAATAAACCTTTTATTATTTATTTATTTAATTTCTGGTCAGTTAAGCTACTGAGATATGGTTGGTGGAAGGGTGGTCCTTGCAAAGACTGAAAAGGCAGACATATAAATAATAACCATATAGCTTTAGTGGAAGAGGTTGGAAATAGTTATAAGCACCTATTGATGCTATAACAATATAACTATTGTTACCTGCATTTGACAAACTATGACAAGAAAGAGACGAGCTCATAAAAGAGCTATCCATGTGCAAGAACAAATGAAAGGACAAAAAGTTCTCAAACTGGAGGACTTGTAAGGCTGGAAAAAGACATGCTTTGTTACAGTGATTGGTCAAAGACAAATATGTGACTCAAATTGCTTCAAGGAGAGTAACTTCATGGATTTCTATGGAGGGAAGTTCTTTGATAGAGAACATTTCCAACACCATGTGAAGCCTGAGAATTAAGCCAATGAGGACAACAAACAGCTAATAAATAAAGAGTAGTGGACACTTCATCTGAGCACAGGGATGGAGTGTGTATAAAGACATATGCCTGGACTTTTTAGTTTGGGGAGTCAATAAATTTCCATTTTACTTAAGCTAGTCTGTTCCGAGTCACAGGGTATACACAATTGCTCCATTGTTCTCTAATACACAAAATTGCTAATAAAAGTATATTGCCAATATGATTCTTATTCTTTTGTAAGTATGTGTAAAACAAAACAAAACAATGATAGTTGACCCTGACCATCTTAAATTATTTCAGCTAATTCCTTTACATTTTAAATAATATCACATGCTGCTGTTAAATGATTTCTTAGCTTTAAATATTTTCTATTTTTTCCTACCTCACTCCCCCCATACTTCCTTTTTCCTCTTTCAAAAACAAGTTTCACCGTCTTTCCTCAAATAAACATTCAATATTTACACTGCCACTAAGCATACATTATGCATGAAGTTCACCACTTTTTCCATATTCTTAGTTTCCTATGAAACAAGCACTAATTTATTCCCAAACACTTCAATAGTCAGCAAATCTCTTCTGAATATATTGAAACTCATCAGATATTCTATTATTTCCTTCATCCTATTTAGCCCCCTTCTCTTTGTAACATAAACTACTCTCTTGGAACCCTCTTTCTTTCCACTCTAAATGGAATGGTTACAAGATCAGACATTTGCATTCTTCACTTATGGGAAATATTAAATATTATGAATTTGATCATTTTCACTTGCATTTACTGAAAGACACGTGAATGTTGAGCTTCCTGGATTATTCCTCTAATTTTCTCATTTATCATTTTTCATCTATCTTTTCAATGTTCTACATCTGGGATAATTTCTTCTAATTTATCTTCTCACACTTGTACAATCTCTTTAAATTCTTTAAATGTTTCGAGATTTTTTTGTCTAAGATTGAATTTATTTCAGCACATTTTCACACTTGCTTTGTGGATATAATATTTTGAATCTCTGAAGACACTAACTTGACATTTTAAGCTTCTATTTCAAATAGGATTGTTTTATTTCTGGACTCCATTGCTTTATTTGTTAGCTCTTATTTATGCTATCGGTTTGATTAAAATGCAAGGCCATGCATTATTATCAGTTTAAACATAGGAGATAAACCCATGGTTAATTAATAGAGGTACTTGGTGTGGCTTCCTTCTGCTACTGCACACATTAATTTCTTGCAACATTTTTTTCCCTCTAGATGGAGAGGATTGCTTCAAATTCCACATAAGTGGGCAGATGTGACAGAGAGTGTGAATATTGGGATCCAGACATGTAGACTGGAGCTTTTCCAAAAGCCATTTAAGGAGGATCTCTTCTATGTATGCCACACACATTAGGAACCCTAATTTCCTCTTTAGATATCAGCTTTCTAGTTTTCATTGTATTGTTACAATGCCAGCTGCTGTGCACATGATGGTGGTGGGTGTTGTAGGAGAGACGGATGGGCCAGGAGAACAATGGTCTAGTGAATTATTTTGATTATTTCCGTGGAATTCAATCCTACTCTCTACCTGTGACCATGAGTTTAGTGTTTCTCCATTGCTCAAATGAACATCTCCCTCTTGTGTTATAGCTTCTCCCTTAACCGTTCCTGGCACAGGTTCTTCTACCCTTGATTAACTATCAGTTTAATTGCTTATGCAGAAATTTATCATTCTGAAATCTTCTGAAGTCTTTCCTTTTATATTTATTCACTGGCATCTCATTGGAATTTTGTGAGATAAATTAAGTAGATGATCCACTCACTCAACTTAAACTAGAAGCAGCAGTTTACTCTTTAAACATTGCACTTTGAAAATAAGGTGCCTATGTTTTTCACATTGGATTGGAGAAAGGAAGTTCTTAACAATGAGGCATAAAGCATAATAGATTGGGGATATTTAGAGTGTTCTAAAATATTCTAAGGAGAACAGCTGGGACCTAGGGGGAAAAAATGTTCAGAACTATTTCTTACTTAGAAAATGAGGTAAGATTTGTATTATTGTTACAAAATAACAGATCTGACATTGTGCTTTAAATGTTTCTTTTGAATGTTGCTTTCTATATTATTCACAGTAAGTCTGTAGTATTAACATGTGACAGACAATGCTGCTTATGCTTTAAAGCACCCCTGCCCTTTTTATTTTGTGAGCTATGATGATGTAAGGAATACAGCCTCCCCCTCATTGGAAAAGATTCTGTCAGATGCAGCTGTGGTCTACTGAAAAAATCAGAAATTATACATTTTCATTTCTCAGGCTTACCCACTTACAGAAAACTTATAATTGCGTCTAATAATAAGTCTTCAGAAAATTTAAATTTTTAATGCAAAAAAATTAAAAATGAAAGAAAAATTAGAGAGGATTCTTTTTTTTTTTTATATAGTAGGCTCCACACCCAATATGGAGCCCAATACAGGGCTTGAACTCATGACCCTGAGATCAAAACCTGAGCTGAGATCAAGAGTCGGATGCTCAACCGACAGCCACCCAGATGCCCCAGGAAGATTCATATTTTAATGACTGAAGACCACTCTACACAAAAAGCCAATCAGGAAAAAATTTTTTTGATTAGACTGTATAATCTGTTGCCTCATTACAAAATATTTCCTATACCTACTATCTAGTTAATTAAAGAGAGTCTCTTCAACAAATGGTGTTGGGAAAACTGGACAGCAAAATGCAAAAGAATGAAACTAGACCACTTTCTTACACCATACACAAAAACAAATTCTAAATAGATTAAAGACATAAACATGAGACCTGAAGCCATAAAAGCCCTAGAGGAGAACACAGGCAGTAACCTCTTTGACATTAGCCATAGCAACCTCTTACTAGATATGTCTCCTGAGGCAAGGGAAACAAAAGCAAAAATAAACTATTGGGACTTCATCAATATAAAAAGCCTCTGCTCAGTGGAGAAAACTAACAACAAAATGAAAAGGCAACCTATGGAATGGGAGAAGATATCTGCAAATGCCATATCTGATAAAAGATTACTATCCAAAATATATGAAGAACTTACAAAACTCAACACCCAAAAAACAAATAATCCAATTAAAAGATGGGCAGAAGACACAAATAGACATTTTCCCAAAGAAGACAGACAGATGGGCAATAAACATATGGAAAGATATTCAACATCTCTCATCATTTGGGAAAACAACTCAAAACTACAATGAGATATCACCTCACACCTGTCAGAATGGATAAAATCAACAATACAAGAAACAACAGGTGTTGGTGAAGATGTGGAGAAAAAGGAATCCTCTTTCATTGTTGGTGGGAATGCAAAGTGGCTCAGGCACTCTGGAAAAAAGCATGGACGTTCCTCCAAAAGTTAAAAACAGAGTTACCCTATGATGGAGAAATGGCATTAATAAGTATTTACCCAAAGAATAACCAAAATACTAATTTGAAGGGATACGTGCACCCCGATGTTTATAGACCATCATCTATATTAGCCAAATTATGGAAAGAGCCCAAATGTCCATCCACTGATGAATGGATAAAGAAGTTGTGGGACGTACACACACACACACACACACACACACACACACACACACTAGAATATTCCTCAGCCATAAAAAAGAATGAAATCTTGCCATTTGCAATGACGTGGATGGAGCTAGAGAGTATTATGCTACGCAAAATAAGTCTGTCAGAAAAAGACAAATATACGATATTATTTCAGTCATATGTGGAATTTAAGAAACAAAACAGATGAATATAAAGATAAAACAAAGAAAGACAAACCAGAAAACAGACTCTTAACTGCAGAGAAAAAACTGAGAGTTACTGGAGGGGAGCTAGGCAGGGGGAATGGGTTAAATAAGTGATGGGTATTAAGGAGTGCTCTTGTTGTGATGAGCACTGGGTGTTCTATGTAAGCGATAAATCACTAAATTTTACACCTGAAACTAATGTTACACTGTATATTAACACACTGGAATTTAAATAAAAACTTGAAAAAGATTAAAAAAAGATACATGGCAAATGAAAAAAATATATATCTTAAACTAATATTACACTGTATGTTAACTAACTGGAATTTAAATAAAAAGTTAAAAAATCTGATTAAAAAAAGTAAGACTTTACAATAGTAAAACTGTGAACACTAAACTACATGCTTTGTCTAGTATAGGAAATGATAGTGGCTGACTTAAAATATTCTTAAAAGTATATTGAATTTACCCTAAACTTGTAACATGAGCTCCTGGATTGGTGTGAGTTTAACTTTCATATGTAGATGTGATAGACATAGATATAGAGATATTTGTATATATGGGTGTTTCTTTTGCTGCTCAGAATTCTAGACTGCTATATCTATTCTTTCCTCAATGAGTTGCAAGTTGCAAGCCAATAAACTTGACTCTCACTAATTCAAAACTAAACACAATGTATCTTTCATACTATAGACATTCCTTATATCTTGTTTTAGTCATTAACATCTCTTTCCCCAATGAATACTGCTAAAAGAATGGCAAAATGAACATAAATCTATCTCATAATATTTGCATACTTTTGATGGAGACACTTACAAACAATACTATGGCCACACAATAAAGATGGGAAAGGAGAAACAAGAAGCAAAACCCTAAGTTTCATATTTTTTATCTTCATTTTTTTTTTTTACCAAATGCATGTATCTCTTTGTGTTTTCCTTTATGAATATCCTTAGATAGCATGACTTCCACGTATTTTTTTTTCTTGTTTGAATTCTCCCTGAATATCATTCTTCCTCAAGGTGCCTTTCTTTCCTCTCCTTATTTTTGTCTTCACCATTCTCCAGTTACCCAAACTGAACTTCAAAACCATGAATGAGGCCCTCTTAGCTTCAAATCACCCATTCTTACATATGTTTTCACTGCAATGTCTTTCCTATCTATCCTTTTTCTCCAATTGCATTGCCATTCTCTGACCATTCATTTATTTGTTCATTTATTTTCATTCATTCTTTATTCATTCAATCCTATTCCATTCCCTACTCACTGGTTTAGCACTAGACTAGATGCCTCGGGTGATGTGGAGATAGATCAAAGAAGAATCTTTCTGCATTAGATTATCTTCCATCCAGACTTCCACCTAGAAGATACTTGTTTACTCCTTCCCTATCAATCCCAAATTCTTCCTGGTTTCTGATTTAATCCCTCCAATAAAAGTTCATCTTTCTTTTTCATCACTGCTAATTCATTCTTAGTTTGAAAACTAACTCTAGTTCACCTCTTTTCCCTCAAATTTTGAAAGTTTTCCATTGCCTTTCCAACTATCATCTCCAGACTACCTTCCCACTTCTAGTTCCCCTACTGCCCTACCAATAATCTGAGGACCACTCAAACTGACACCCTCACTCATGCCTCCAACCCTCTTTCTTTCCCCACCCCTGTCTTTACTCACATCTTTCTCTCTGCATTTGTCACCTCTTCTTTTCCATGATCTCAGTCTCACAAAATTCAAATCATTCTTTAGTGTCACCTCGAATGACAACTATTCCTTGGAAATTATCTTAACTCTCAGATATGGCTTTTTCTTACTCTGTGTCCTCACGGGTTTTCTTTTATTACCGGTATAACACTTACTGCTTGCCATGTAGTCTTAGACTTTACTCACAATGTAGTTTTTAACTGACTCACTTATTGATCTTCATATCAATCACAGGTCTCACATACACAGTGAGTAGCCATGTAGTCAAGACTTCTGAGTCCTGAATAACTTAGCGTATGTGCCTCATTTTCCTCGGCTGTAAAATAGGAATAATAACACCTTTCCAAATACTTTTTTGTCAAGAATAAAAGACAAATACATTATTTAGTGTGGTTTACTTTCTCAAATATGATGAATTAAAAACATATGCATTTCAATTATCTCAAAATATTTGAAAAATATGGCATAGATTTTATTTGAAATAAAATGATGCCATACGCTTGCATTTGAATAAGCTAGGTCAAAAGAGAAAAAAGAAGCAGCTGGACCTTTTTTTTTTTTTTTTTTACCTTGCATTAATCCCAATAATCCATAGATGTTAAGTTTATTGCTTCTTATTTGCTCCCATTCTGTGAACTCACTCATGTGTTTTGCTTCTTTTACCCAGGCACTAAGCCATAGATTCTGTCCAATGCCCACCAAATTCTGCCCGAGGTAAGCAGCCAGACTCAGCCACACCCAGAGCCAGCCGAAGGCTTGGAGGTACTTCAGAATGACTGAGAACTTCACCTAAAGGCAAAATTAATATAAAATTAGGTTACTGTACTTAAAAGTCAGACAAGGTAGATTTAAATCCTACATGACATTTCCTAAGCTTTCTGATCTTGGTCAAGTCACTAACTCCTCTAACTCCCAGATGACTCATCTGTAAGTTGGAATTTTAACAGCAGTCACCTTATAAGTCCATGTAAAATGCCAGCATAGTCCTGAGCACTTAAAAATGATACATGTTCAAATAATATTGGCTACTATCATTAGTAAACAAGAATATACATAGCTAAGTAACATGTAATCCTAAATAAACACCACTATAATAAATCAACAGTTTCATTTAATGTAATTTCTTCAAACTATTATATAGCAACCCTCCTCAAATGAAAAATATATAATATTTATTAATAGTGCAATATAATCTTTTATATTTGTGTGATTAATAACAAATAATACTAGTAATTCTGGTGCTTACCCCACCAATAGGGATCTTTTCTTTTTTCATTGAGAACTGTTTTCCTTGATCCAATGAGGGCCTAATAAAACAAGATAATGTACATTTTGTAGTTTCAGATCAACCCCTTTTTTAACAGTTACACATTCTCAACCATTTTATTACATATTCCTTTGCCCTGATAACATTGTTCCTTTAATCTTTTTTTTTTTTTTAAGATTTTATTTATTTATTCGACAGAGAGAGAGACAGCCAGCGAGAGAGGGAACACAAGCAGGGGGAGTGGGAGAGGAAGAAGCAGGCTCCCAGCGGAGGAGCCTGATGTGGGGCTCGATCCCATAATGCCAGGATCACGCCCTGAGCCGAAGGCAGACGCCTAACTGCTGTGCCACCCAGGCGCCCCTATTCCTTTAATCTTTTTGAATGGAGATTGTTTATTCTCCAATATCCCATATATTTTAAAATCAGAACGTATAGTCTGATTTTTTACTGCGTCTTCTAGGTAATTATCCTTCAAACTTGTGCCAAATCCCTAGATTATTTTAGCTAATGCCACCTGGTTGTACCATGCTCTATGTCTTCTCATCTACTTGCCTCCTAGCCTCTCAAGACTAGCATTAAGGGACGCCTGCCTGACTCAGTCAGTAGAGCATGAGACTCTTGATTTCAGGGTCGTGAGTTTGAGCTCCATGCTGGGCATGGAACCTACTTAAAAAAAGAATAAAAATTAAAAAAAAAAAAAATTTTTTTTTTAAAAGGCCACCTGGGTAGCTCAAGTTGGTTGAGCATCTGACTCTTGCTTTCAGGCCATAATCTCAGGGTCATGGGATCAAGACCCATGGTGGCCTCCGCACTGAGCTCAGAGTCTACTTGTTCCTCTCTCTCTGCTCCTCTCCCTGCTCATGAGCACTCTCTCTCTCTAAAATAAACAAACAAATTAATTAATAAATAAAGTGGCATTGGGCTCTTCATCCCACTTTGTTCTGCCTCCATCCTAGGTGATGTCATAGTTTACATAAGCAGCTTATTAAACTCAATCTCTTTTCAATCTTATGACCTTCATACTTCCAGGTCCTTCATCTGCATTCCACTTTGACCATCAACTGTCAGGACTTTAAGTCATGAATCTTATAACCTGGAACTAACCCACCTTGGAAAACCCAACTCAACATTTCAATCTCTGGCTATAACCCCTTCTATTTCTAAATTGTACATTCAATAACTCTCACTACATTTGGTTTCAATTCCATCTAAACTTCCAGCTCCTGAATCCAACTTTCTACCATCCTTGCTCTCCTAGGATGATCAATGATTCTGGTTTCCCAGATATTCCTGGTTTTAGCACTGACTGTCCCACATTCCAGGAAACCCTCAGTCCCAGGCAAACCTATTATCTCTCTCTGTTGCCTTCATTATCCAGTCTGTAGTCCACGATTACAATATCATCCAAACTGTGGTACTATTCTGAACTCTCAGGCTCTGCTTTCTTTCCATTAAACCTCCGTGTTAGAACTTACATGTCAGTCTTCATCGCACTTGCTTCAAAAAAATCATGCAGCTCTGTAAATTGGTTCCACCATGAATTAACATCTTCCCTCTGCCTGGGCTCTTAATACTACCTAGAAATTCTTGCATGACTCTTAGAAGGGGCCCACATCCTACTTGATGGAGAAAGTAAAGGCAGACAGGAAAGTCAGTCACCAAATCTCTACATTTATATGCACCTCTATGCAGCCTTTTCTAAACCACATAATCTGAATCCCATTCTGTCCCATTTTCTCAAAACACGTTTATTAACTATAGTGTTTCCACACTGTCCTGCCAATGAGTCCCTTGATGGTACTTGTTAGAAATAGAGATTATAGGATTTCCCCCTCTGGAAACCTGCCTTTCAAACAAATGATCCAAGGGATTCTCATCTTAAGGCAAATCTAAGAAACCCTAAGTTGTTCCCAATTTTTTCTAATCTTCATTTTCATCCTCCCTACTCCTGTTCCTTCCCATCAGCCCATAGAGAACAACACGTTCTTCTCATCTTAAAACCAATACCATCACCACAAAAATGATACTACTCTCAACTCCATGTCCCTTGTCAGTTACTATCCTACTTCTTGCCTTCCTTTCATAGCCAAAGATTTTTCTGCTAAACCACTTTGCCTCCTTAAACTGTGTGGCACCTGGCTGAAAGTGTTTCCATCAATGGTGCCTTGATGAAATGAGTAAAATACTTATTGTTATATCCATGGGCTACTTTAAAAATTATTTCACTTAAACTCTTCATGACATTTAACATCATTGACCACTCCCTGTTTAAGGAACATTTCCTTTTACTTCCCTACCAACACGCATTTGTATTTTCTCACACCTCTCTGGGCCTCCATGAGTTTCTCTCTTTAGGCTCCTTTCTCTGTCATCTCTTTAATGTTCATGTGTCCTCAGGCTCCATTGTAGTCATTATAGTCGAACCTTGAACAACACAGGCTTGAACTGCGGTGGTGCACTTAAATGCAGATTTTTTTCAATAAATATACATATGGTACTCTAATTGTATTTTCCTTTTGATTTTCTTAATAAGATTCTCTTTTCTCTAGCTTACTTTTTTGTAAAAATACAGTATATAATACATTTAACATACAAAATATGTGTTAATTGACTGCTGTCAATAAGGCTTCCGGTCAACTTATAGGCTATTAGTAGTTAAGCTTTTGCAGAGTCAAAAGTTATACTCAGATTTTCAGCTGCATGGGGAGTTGGTGCCCCTAACCCCTCACATTGTTCTAGGGCCAACTCTATTTCCTTTTTATGCTCCACACTCTTCTGAGTAATCTCATTCACTCAGTTTCAATGACCTTCTTCTTTGTGGGTGACTCTCAAATTGATTGTTCTAGTCCATACCTCTCCCTTGAGTTCCAGATCTATACGGTAAAATGCTTACTTCATCTCTTTGCTTGTTTATCTCTATACCACCAGATATTTCCCTACCTCCTTTAAAGCTTTCTCTGGCTTTGTAAAGGGCCACAAACACTTCCTCTGTCTCAATCTTGGCACGTTTCTAACCAATCATCCTGTACATGTCAATTCCTCTAGAACTGTATTATTGGAAATAATATATTTGGAAAATACCTAACAGCATGAAGAAAAGTAATGGCAAAGGAGGAGGGAAAAAAGAGGAAGAAGCGAAGCAGGAGAAGGAAGATTCATAATCCTATGTTCCAGAGACAAGCTAACATACTTGTGAATTGCCAGTCTTTTCTCTAAATGTGTGTAGTATCATAATACAAATGTTGTTCTAAAACCATTATTTAACTTTTAAACAATTTTATACATGGTCTTTGTAACTCAGTATGCAATGAACCTAAAATATTATTCTATAACTGCATTATATTTTTCATTTTACTGTATAGTAAAGTTCTAGTGGTTGTAGTTTTTTTTCCTACTTTTTTGCTGTAATGATCATTCTTTTTACACATCTCTCATTGTCCCCTGTAGGGACATAGAAACATGTTATATGTTAAGTTCTAAGTCATTTGATATACCTAATATCAAAGTGACCTCTGGAAATACTGAACTCAGTTTAATTTCCCTCATTTCTCCATGTTTTCCATTTTATTTATCAGAATAAGAAAGGCTTGGGGCGCCTGGGTGGCACAGCGGTTAAGCGTCTGCCTTCGGCTCAGGGCGTGATCCCGGCGTTATGGGATCGAGCCCCACATAAGGCTCCTCCGCTATGAGCCTGCTTCTTCCTCTCCCACTCTCCCTGCTTGTGTTCCCTCTCTCACTGGCTGTCTCTATCCTGTCGAATGAATGAATGAATGAATGAATGAATGAATAAATAAATAAATAAATAAATAAATATCTTAAAAAAAAAAGAATAAGAAAGGCTTTATTTGATCAGTCTGATGGCTCTTCCCTTTCTATCTCTCGCACTAATGTCAAGAAACATTCTTCAGGAGGTTGCAATACATGGCCTTTGTAGAATCAGCTTCACCATCAGGAAAAGATACACTATTTAACAGACACTTTCATTGGAACGGCTCCTGGTATATGATTTGGGTTAATTACTGTCATCATCCTTCAAGCCCTTGGCACGGCTTCTGTTTGGATAAGCAAATTCAGCATTGGTGTCAAGCCAAAAAATTAATTCTTAATGTAGTTGGATATAAAATGCTATGAAACCCAACTGTTAAAAGGGAATTAAAGCATCCTAATTAGACACAACTAACAAAGACCAAGAATTTATTGGACACCATACAGGAGGGCACTGCTTTTGCAAACTACAATGTTATTTATTCTTTTTCCACAAAAATACTGCATTTGGTTCTGGGCACTTTGTTGTGAATAACAGGTTCCATCTGAATTTTAAAAGAGCAAATTATTTTATGCTAGTAGAGAAGTTTTAAAAATGAGCTTTGGGTTGTCCTTCAGAAACCCTCAGGAAAGTTGGCACAATACCCATCTGCATATTTTTGTATAAAAGATATAAAATTAACATACTGAAACCATTATCCCCGAACTGAGCATGCAGTTGCAAAGTATGGAATATGTATGGGAGGATTAAAGTGATTAAAAGAGTCTGACGTGAAAGGCAGAAGGGGGCAGTCTAGTTACTGAAATAACATTCCTGACTTATTTTATCTGAGGAAGGTATTAATAAATACTTAAAGAAATAAAATAATTAATATATACCATGAAAATTTAAACCAGAAAGTGAAAAGTAAAATGTAGAAACAGTTCAAATTATTTTAGTCCCTATTAGAGAACTGAACTAATGTGTCATAAAGTAATTCTAAGTCTTAAATTTCAGACACTATTTAGTCTGACTCCCTTTTCACACCCGTCCTGATGGGCAGTTAGCCACTTCCTCCATGAACTAACTCTTCCATGAGTAAGACTCACTGCATTCTATCTCAGTACATCCCATTGTAATGAGTCTCTAACTGCTGTAAAGCTCCTGCCTGTGTGTACCTTCCAGTCCCTTGTCTTAATGCTGCACTAAGTGGAAATTGGGTAATTCTAAAAAATAGAAAGTTAGGTTAAGAAGCCAGGAAAATTTTCTCCATGTAATATTATCTTGCCATAGAGTAAAGCATATAAAAAAATGAAAGCTAGAATGAGAAGTAGCAGAGAAAATAACAAACGAGGAAATACATAGGAAGCAGCCCAACATGCACATATTTTGGAAAATTGAAATAGGTCTCTGGTCTCTCGAACAAGAGATAAAAAAAAGATTTCTTTACTATGACGACAAACAAGAAAAGATCAGCAGGGGGGGGATTCATGGACCTCCAATGACATTTTTATTGCAGTTGTTAAAAAGTAAGCTTGTATTAACAAAGACATAACATATTGGAATTGAGGTGATCTTCCCAATGTACCCATCGCTGGAGAAGCAAGTTTCAGAATGCTGGCGTCAGTCTGAGCCTACACAACTTCAGAAATGTTTAGAAATCAATTCTGTAAATACATTTTTATAGGGATTGGGATTCTTGCTTCAAGAAGAAACTTCCCAAATGTGATTCACAAAAACTTCAAGGGGTTCGATTTAGATATTGTGATTGACAATGATTTTATAAATGAGAACAACTGATGTATTCTAGAGAAACTGATGTATGTATTACATACTGATGTATATAGAGATTAAGTTAATAACTATACTTACTTATTTTTTAAATTTAAGCTTTTAAACAAGTTACATATTGACTGCATGGTAAAACTATACACAGGTGAAAATTCTCCTAATGATCAGAGATGTGTGGATCCTACAGCACATGAATTTCAAAGTCTGGGTCAGGGGTTCTGGACTCACTTGGGGATCCTCAAAAACTGACACTCATTTAAATGAAAGGCATTGTCATAATGGTAAAAAAAAAACAAAAAACCCAGAATAAATGATGGATTAAAAGACCCTTGCGTGTTCTTTCAGAATTCAGTTACTTATTCATCCATTCAACAATTATTTATTGAAATCAGCTTATATGTTATAATAACATATAACACAACTTTTCATTCAGTGTTTAGTTGAAACTTGTTTAGACGGCGATAAAGCACTGAACAAAAATTTAGGCTGTTATAAAGCTTAAAACCTAGAAGTGAAAGACAAAATAAAAGTAAATTTTTCCAGTATACTGAAAATTAATAAGAATTATAGGGGGAAAAATAAGCCTGGAAATGGTTGGGAAGTATTGTGATAAAATAGTGTGGCTAAACCCAAAGTCTTCATCGATAAGGTAATATTTGAGCAAAGACCTGCAAAAGGCAGGTGAGCAAGTCATAGGGATATCCGGAGAACAATTTAGTGGATCTACTGACTCAGCGGAATCTGATACGAAGGCAGAACTCCAACCTGGAACATCTACATCACCCACACATCCTGAGGAATAGCCACTCTTTTCAAAATAAATAAGTAAATTCAAGGTCAAATCTAAAAAATTCTGAGCCAATGGATCCCAGAGTGCTTGCTTCCCTATAATCCATCCCGATTGTCTGTTTTATAAATAGCAATGTTGATGAATGGCTGCTCCCTATAATTCTGGCACCCACTTCTTAATCTGTTTATTCCTATTATTTTTCTTTTTTTCTTTCAGTCTCCTATCTGTAACTGCTGTGGGGAATATTGGGGCAAATAACAGATTAGGGTAATTTGCTTTAATCACTGTTCATTTTAGTCACTCTTGAAAAAAAAAGTATAACAAAATCTGATCATGCTCAATGTTTTATTATTTTTATTTCTCTTTCTCCCATCCTTCTTTCACTTCCTCCCTCCCTCCCTCCTTCCCTTCATACCTTCTCCCCACCTCTTCCCTCACTTCCTCCCTCCCTCTCTTCTTTCCTTCCTTTCTCTTGTTTTATTTAACAGATTCTTCAATTCCTACGCCAAGTCCCTATTTCTAAGTCACATATCTCGGCCTGATAATCATACCAGTCCATTGTAGAATTTTCACATCTATAGCTTATTTTCACATTTACGTCAGCAGTGTGTATGAATGTTATGGGTTGGGGAGAGTGCGTGCACGTGCGCGCGCGCACACCACACACACACACACACAAATTCTGCTACCAGAATTTAGTCTAGAAGTTAGTGAGAGTCTGTGAGCACGTATTTCCCAAACTAATTCACATCCATCTCTCTTAAAACCTTAGACACATCCATCCAACTTAGAGTTTAAAATCTGGAAACCACTAAGTACATTTTGCAGCCATTGTAATGTGTAGATCCTTTATAAAGGATGCATTTTAAATGCTAAAAGTATTGTAATTAATTAGTCCATAATCCCAGTGAGCCTGGTATTATCCTAATACTCACCTATCATTTTGCTCCAAGATTTGGTCTTTCAGTCTGGAGTTGATTACACTGACTCGCTTTAAAGCATGAGCTGGAGAGGAAGATGGTGAGTGCTTTTATATACATATAAGCAAACAATGCATAAAACAGAGAGAGATAAGATGAAAGATTATACAAGTTGGAGAAATTTTTGTGTTCTGGATCCACACATTTACAGGAAGCCCTTTCATTTTCCCCATTATTTCCCCTTCATTTGAAGTATCTTCTAACATCTTCTAAAATTAAGATTTCATAATGAAAAAGTCTACAGAAATTATTTTTTTGGAGATTACAGAGGAGTACTAACTTGTTTTAGGACTTACACAGAAGGGCTAGGCCCAAGAGGAACATGACTCCAGTCTTTAAAAGAAAAATGCAATTTAATGAAACCTTATAGACAATTGTGATTATTATAAAGATTACTAACGAAACACAATGGTAAATTCCCCAAGTCTCTGTCATGTTCTTTCTAATGTCACTAATACTAATAATAGCTTCCTATGTGGCAGGCCCTTTCCTAAATGCTATATATACATTCTTAATTCTCAAGGGTATCCCTACGAGGAAGATAGTATAATTATCCCTTTTTTCTAGGAATAAAAAGACAGAGACACAGAGAAGTTAAGCAGGTCACACAAACCAAGGTCTCACATCTAGAACTACAAGACTAAGGTTCAAGTTACTGCTTGTGAGTTTGATGGGAAACATCTCAGAGCTTGGCTGAGCTTTGATTTTTTTTTTTTTTTTTTTTTTTACAGTATGATACTTAAACTCCTTGAATTTCAGACTTCTCATCTTTAAAAGAAACGAACTGGGCTTGGGAATTTCTATAATCTCTTTTACGGATTCTATATTTTCTTATTTCTAGAAGTAAACATCTAATAGCCCTTAATGGAAGAATCTGACTTACATCAACTATCTCTATGAAACACGGTGTTCCATGTCCCACAGAATGAAAATCTGATCTGGAGATGTTTCAGTCCCTCCTGCCTAAAGCACGTTTTCATTTTTATAGTTTACAATACGAATTTTAAAATTTATTTATTTGCAATTGATAGAGTGCTTTCAACATACGTTACATAATTTGAGTACCAAATGAGCTTCTAAGATAAAGAGAATAGTTAAGCTTATCCATATTTTGCAAGGGAAAAATAAAACTCAGATAGGTTAAGTGACTTGCCTGAAACCAAGAGTTATCAAAGAGAGGGAGAGGAAGGGAGACAGACAGACACAGAGACAGAGATAACAAGAGTGAGGTGAGCCACACACTCCTTCCTGTCTCTTCCCACCAAGTCAATGTACTTGTTCCTGCATGTTCGATATAATGTTTAAGAGTTTGGATGGCTTCTGGCATGAAACAGAGGTAGTATCAGATTCAAATTCTGCCACTTACAATCTGTCTTAACTTGTGCGAGATATCTAATCTCTGTAAAATAAGGACCATGTGGTCTCAGGAGGTTTCCGGGAGGATTAAGTAAAGGTAGAAGTTGTGAATGTATTGACTTAATATCCATGACATCCTAGCTATCACCAGGATTATAAATGTGGGGAAGTAGCCTAAACTAAACCCATAAATATGTAAATTTATCATTAGTCCTTATATCTTTCTTCATTGACCTTTCTTCTCACCTCTGGTTGAGTCTCTAATATAATATCCCCATAAGGTGAGACTCGTAGACTTTTCAGAGCTGGATGGAGTCTTCGAGATCTGATGTATCCAAACCCAAATTATACTATAAAAATGACTTTTTCTAAGTTATCTGTTATTAACCCCAACAGTGAAGGTGAGGATGATAGGAAAAGAAGAAAAAGTGGCTAAGTCATAGTTTGGGGGGCAAGGGAATGATAAAAATATACATTGTTCAATCCTGTATTAGCCACCAGGGGAAAAAAGACTTAATTCAAGTCCCAGTTTTCATAAATGGGAACAACCAGAGGCCTTAAGTCATCTCTGTGAAGACTCACATAGTTATTCAGAGTCAGAACTAGAGCCTGGGACAACCTAAAACTGGCCCAGTGTTTTTTTCACAAAGGTTGTGCTTATTTTTACTTCTACTCTGGTGTCACATAAGTTAACACAAATTTTTAAATGGAAGGATTATGTGCCTTTTAAAAGAGGTGTTTTAGAACTGGGAATCATACTTCTCAAATTCTACTCCCTGTCCAGGTAATCCTTTCCCCCTAAATCCCAGTAAAAATGCTCTCAGATATAATTTGAGTTTTCCCTACTATTTATACAAAGAAAAAAATGCCCCACAGGGACAGGCCTGCACCTCACACAGATGGGTACCAGGGCAAGAATATAAATGAAGGCCCCAAATACCATATTCTTAATTTTAACAGTAACAGATGGAACCAACAGGCTCATAAGTAAATTCTATTGCTTATCCTGACCAATACACCTTTCCAACGACCTGAATGCTAAGGTCCATGTGACAGTGTTTGGAACCCTGAAAGCTCCTCCGGAAACATGACAGTCCTGGGTGAGGTGGTCCCAGTCAAGGCCCTTGTCCCCCTCTCTCTGACTCTGTCCTGCATCATGTCTGTGCATACCTCAGCTCGTATGTCCTGGCTGTATTCACCCTAACCCCTCCAAGAAAGAAAAAAATTCCTCAGGCCAAAGAGTGGCAAATGCCAGTAGATTAGCCTGCCTTTGGGAGCATAGGACTAAGGAGCAAGTTCATGTCATCTGGGCAGAGAATTCTGGAATCCCAAATACCTGGAATGCTCAAAAAGTAAAAGATTGGAAGGGGACCCCTGATGGGCATAATCCCTTAGGCTCTTGACAAGAGAGGCAGCTAAGAAAGGCCAGAATGGGGACTCTCTAAAGCATAGAGTACAGTACTAGGTCATGCTGGTCCAGGTCTAAGGGCAGCACTCTAAGAACCTGACACTGGGGGCGCCTGGGAGGCTCAGTCAGGTTAAGCATCTGACTCTTGATTTCTGCTTAGGTCAGGATCACAGGGTTGTGAGATGGAGCTCCGTGTAGGGCTCTGGGCTCTGGGCCCAGTGCAGAGTCTACTTGTCCCTTTCCCTCTGCTCCTCCCCCCCACTCGTGCTCACATGCTCTCTCTTTTAAATAAATTAATTAATTAAATATTTTTAAAAGAGAACTTGACACTGAATGTAACCTGGTTTGAAGCTATTGTTTAGTGGGGTGTTTTATATCATCAAAATCTACTTTTGTCTTGCTCTGTGTGGCCCCTAAGGGAATTACACTACACCTGGCTGAACTTTTACAAATATCTTTCTAACATCTAGTATTATCATGTGTAATTTTATGACTGCTTTTAAAAAGCCTTTACGTTTTTTTATTCAGCATCCAAAAAAATCAAAATCCCAGAGATATTCATTTTCAAGAATGTATTATTCTTAGTACAAAAATTATCTCTACCTATCACCTTCCTTTATTTTAACAGAGAAGACACAATATCGAAGTCCTTAGGAAAAAAAGTTCAATTTGCATTTTTTTTAACTCTGGCATATTTCTGATGCTGATATAACAGCCCAACTTCAAGAATAATACTGCTTTCCATTTGTTACCATAGAGGACTCATGTACATAAGAAGGTATACAGAAATAAAAGAGAAGGCATGATATTTGTTTCCAAAACTGGGGTTTTAAACAAGAGCAAATTCCACAACTTTCAAAAGATACACTGTTTGTAATTTATGGTAAATTAAATATTGAACATAAAACTTATGCATTGCTTGCTTTTTGAGCTATATTTTCCAAAGTAATACAACTTATATTTCATGTGGCCTTTAAAATAAATGGCCACATGAAAAATACACTGGCTCGTAGCATTCCAACTCATCCCACTGACTCCTGAGGAGACATACTTCCAGCAGATTCACCTGTTCAACAAACAGCTACAGAGGACCTGTAATGTGCCTTGCACGAGGCTACCTAAGTGCTGGGAATAGAGAAAAATGAGAGACCACATTTTCATCCTAGGAGACACTCACAGTCCTCTCTTTCCCATGCATACAGTAAGCATAAATTATTACTTAGCCTGGCCAAGAAGGCAAGAGGATCATTTCTAAAATTGCTAGCCATTAAGAGAAGAGAAGGTGCTTCTTTTATTAAGAATGACCATAGCCATCTGATGATGCTTCAGATATTTCTGAATGCATCTACAAATAGAATACTTGAATTTAAGAAAGGAATAAAGACAAGAAATAAAAAAAAAATAGTGGTATATAACTAAAGTGTCTTAGCTTAGGTCCAAAAAAGAAACACATCAACAAAATCACTTTGGTTTTTGATTTCACAACATTCAAATAATAAATTGCACTGATCCTGTTATAAACTGGTTTCATATTTTTATGACTTTTAGCAGTGTAAAGTGATTAGTAGATACAAGTTTATATAGGAAATACTGAGCTATAGCTCTATATTTCTTCTGTTACCCTGGAATTATGAAGCAGTTAACTGATTTTATAGTCATTTCTCAGTGGTATTCTGGAAAGTTATAGGACAAGGCTTGTAGCGGTCTACCTGAGAAAGCATCTACAGATTAAAAAAGGATGATGCCCATTACACTTTTCTTTTTTTTTAAATTTTATTTATTTATTTGACAGGGAGAGAGCGTGCACACAAACAGGGGGAGCAGCAGAGGAAGGGGGAGAAGCAGACTCCCTGCTGAGCAGGAAGCCTAATGCAATGTGGGGCTCCATCCCAGGACCCTGGGATCATGACCTAAGCTTAACCGACTGAGCCACTCAGGCGCCCCTACACTTTCAAAGATGGGAAATAACTGACCTCTAGAATACTAAGCTAACACTCGACTTCAAACATCCTTGTGTCTTAATTAGGTAAGGATCAAACCACTTCATTTACATAAAAATTTGTAATCTTAATTTAAAATGGTAGGAGTGTAACAAAAATTAGTAAGTAAACTCAATTGTTATCTTAAATAGTTAGACAAATATCATTCCCCTTTGTCTTTCCACAGATTCCTTTTCTGTTTGTTCGTTTCTCCTCCTCAGCATGCAGCAATATGTTTAAAATATTTATTACTTACTTGACATGGATTTATGCTTCCTGTTCTTAATTTTAAAGAAAGCAGAATGTTTTGACCCATTATATTCTAGACCCACAGTACAGCTTATAAATCATCTAATCTTTTATTTCATAGATGAACAAACACATCTTGGGGCATAACATTTTGCTTAAAATATCATAAATGAGGTTAATTTTTACCTGATGTGTCCCAATGTATGTTTCTTTTCTAGACAAAGGAAGGTGCCCAGCTCCTGACTTAAGCAGGATGGATGAAGAAAAATGCATTGTAAGAAATCACACAATTAATGGACTTTCGGAATGGCTAGGCACACAGCATCGTAGGCTTATTTTTCATCGTCTCACCTTTTTCTTGTTCACTGAAGGCCTGCAGCAAATTTGTGAGGTTTCTGGTTTTAGACAGCAGCTCCTGGTACGTTCCCATGTGTGCCACTCTGCCAGTCTCCATTACAACAATCAGATCCATCTGCGGCAGAAGTGTGAGGTTATGTGTCACCAAAATACGAGTCTGAAAAACAGAGTGTTTTATTCCTTGGGTTACCAAAAAAAAGGCAAAAATAATCTGTTTTAAAGAAAGCTGTAGTCTCTCCTTTTTTTTTTTTTTTTTACTATTTCAGAGCGCAATTGTTGGTAGGTACCAGTTTAAGGCAGCATATGCCTATTTCACAATGATGATTATACGCTGTTAGACAAAAAACAGATTAAAAAAAAAGGTTACAAGTGTTTTAACACTTTGGTTCAGGTATTCCTCATTCATTAAAAATGAATCAATTTCACAACAAATTTAAAAATTTCGTATCTATCATTCATGCTTACTTTTTAAAGGTCCTACAGCATTACAATAAAGTGTTTGATTCCAGTCATAATTCATAGTATTTATTTTTAAATCTTTGCATATTATTGTACACATACACATAGGATTGAACCAGAAGTTCTTATTTTGGGCTCATTTTAATAAGTAAAGATATTTATCTATTATTTACTTAGATATATACTTTAACATTTTATGCATTTATTTAATGTTTTCCAGAGTGCCTAATATTAACAAGTTTATAAATGCATATTATGAAGGAATGAGTATGGCTTTGTGGTCAGACAGACATTTTAAAATCTCTGCAGTTCTTTTTTTTTAAATTAAAGTACAGTTGCCCACGATATTACATTAGTTTCAGGTGTACAACATAGTGATTCAGCAACTCTACATGTTATTAAAACCTCTGCTGTTCTTTTTTTTTTTTTTTTAAGATTTTATTTATTTATTCGACAGAGATAGAGACAGCCAGCGAGAGAGGGAACACAAGCAGGGGGAGTGGGAGAGGAAGAAGGCAGGCTCCCAGCAGAGGAGCCTGATGTGGGGCTCGATCCCATAACGCCGGGATCACGCCCTGAGCCGAAGGCAGACGCTTAACCGCTGTGCCACCCAGGTGCCCCAAAACCTCTGCTGTTCTTAAGCTAAGCAACCTATCTCAAATTATTTTGAATCTCAAGTTCCCTCATAGTAAAACAGGAATAATGATAATACCTATTCAGAAACTTGCTATAAGAACTAAATGAACTAATTTAGTGTCAAACATGGTATGCACTTGGTAAATATTAATTCTCTTCTTCTTGGCCCTTTCACAAGAGAACTGAATTGTTACTGTTATGTTAATAATACCATAATTTTAAGTAATAAATAATCAGTAAAATTAATAATAGAAAATCAGTTAAAACAGCACATTTTATGCAAGTGCTATGTATGAAAATACCATTTAAAAATATGGGGCGCCTGGGTGGCACAGCGGTTAATCGTCTGCCTTCGGCTCAGGGCGTGATCCCGGTGTTACCGGATCGAGTCCCCACATCAGGCTCTTCCTCTATGAGCCTGCTTCTTCCTCTCCCACTCCCCCTGCTTGTGTTCCCTCTCTCGCTGGCTGTCTCTCTCTGTCGAATAAATAAATAAAATCTTTAAAAAAAAAAAATAAATAAAATAAATCAAGTAATCAGGGGTGCCTGGGTGGCACAGCGGTTAAGCGTCTGCCTTCGGCTCAGGGCATGATCCCGGTGTTACCGGATCGAGTCCCCACATCAGGCTCTTCCTCTATGAGCCTGCTTCTTCCTCTCCCACTCCCCCTGCTTGTGTTCCCTCTCTCGCTGTCTGTCTCTATCTCTGTCGAATGAATAAATAAATAAAATCTTAAAAAAAAAATTAAAAAAAAAATAAATAAAAATAAATCAAGTAATCAAGAACCAACTCATTTTGACATACAAATCCCCTTAGAGTATGGTACCAGTCTATAAGGTAGCAATCACACAAATTATTGTCAGAGTAAACTCGTAAAAAACAAACAAACAAACAAAAAACTTTTAAAAACATTCATTAAAATTTACCTGTAAAAAGACCAATATGACATTCCCTTTTTCATGTGAAATTTCACTACTTCAACAAATGAACAAAATATTGGAATTTCAGGCACAATGCTGTGCAGATTATCCTCCCCTTTCCCCCCAAAAATATAAGTGACACTATGGCTACCTTGTTTTTCAAAATACCTGAGGGCCCAATCACTTTCTCAAAAAGTTGCTTTCCAATATGAACATCAACTGCAGCAAAGGGGTCATCCAGGAGGTAGATGTCAGCCCCACTGTACACAGCTCGGGCCAGACTTACACGGTGCTTCTGGCCCCCACTTATATTCACACCCTGGAAATGGAGCAGGAGGAAAAAACCAAGACCAAAAATGTGTAAATCTCAAAGCACATGTAGTGACATCCAATTTCTCTTCTAGAGCATGGATAGAAAACAACTCAAGATTAACCCTCAAACCATTCTTTATTCCCAAATCCAATGGCCTACTCCCATCCCCTATCTCCAATGCTACTAACTTGTGCAAATTAACAGATATATCTACATTCTCTTAACTGCTTGCTCTCAAAAGTAGGTACTAGCAATTAAGGAGAAAAGAATTTCCAATCCCCTAACTCTGAAAAGTCATACCTCTGAAATATTAAATGAGACTTTTGCTGCCAACAATATACTGACACCAGTGATCATTTTTGAACTGACACATAGAAAATTGAGAATAATGGCTAAATTACCAAAGCAGTAATCACCATGTCCTATTTTATTCTGTAGAAAGATTAGTACAAGTCTTGTTGGCAAAAGTACAACTCTAAGAAGCAAGAATAAGGAATATACATCATTCTGTGTGAGAATTAAAGTCGACATGTACAGCCACGTATAGAGAATTATGGGGCCAGGCCCAATTTACTTGATTTATTTTATATTTAGTGTTTACAGATCTGGCTTAAAAGCCCTCCTTGCAGCACAGAACTCAGCCAGCTACCTCTAATTGTAAAATGCCATTGCTTTTTTGCCTTTCTCATCCTCTGTCTACTCAACAAATACCTCCTTTGTATAACCATATTCTGGGTGCTATGTTAACACTTGGGATTCAAAGATAAATGAGACCGAGCCTCTATCATCAGGAGGTCACAGTTTAGCAGGGGAGATAGGCATGTAAAAAAAAATATATATATATAAAGTAATATGATACATGTGTGTGTATGTATGTGTGTGTGCATGTGTGCATGTGATTATAACAGCCCCCAACTCATGTGTGTGTCATGAGCATTTAATAAGATGAGTGTGAAACATTTACAACAAATCCAACACCAAGTACAGATGCAATCAACATCAGCTCTTATCACCCAATCACTCCTCTCTCCAATGCATGGTCTGCCTTGTCATTGCATATCCTGTGATTACGTAATCACCGTGTTTAAAAACCTGCGATGCCCACATCTCCTGCTATCATCCATGAGCAACGGAGAATTCCTTAGTATAAATCTACAATACTTATGTTCTCGTATTAACTCATCCTTCAACCACTCTCCCAATACCATCTTCATGTGACTGCAGCCTGCCAACCGGACTAGCAGAGGCTGGTCACTCTGCTAGGGAGCCCATATACTCCCTTTTCAATTCAAAAGCTGTTCACTCCAGGAAGTCCTCTTTGAAAGCAATCTTCCACCCAGTGTTCCAAGTAAACGGATTCGGATTCGTTCCCTCCATTTTCCTGTCCTAGAGGTGCTCTATTTAGTCATCCCATTGCCAGAAATGGCTATACCCACATCAGTCTCCCTCACTAGACTATGAGCTAATTCATCCTTGCACTCCCAGCACACAGACTGTGTCTGACACGGGTGATTAATAAATATTAATAAAGACAATTGATAATTTCATTGGCAGAGATCCACTAGACTAGAAATCTCTTGAAGGCAAGGTGATAGCTCTCTTGCTCATCACTGTGTACCCCACAGCAGAATAAAGGCATATAATACATTAGTAAATATTTGTGGTCAATTGAAGAATGCCAAAGGAAAAGATAGATACAACTGAGGAAAACTCTCCATTTGTTATCTTGGTTGTCTCCAAAACAGCTATAAACAGATTGACTTCTGAAATATTCAATTACATGTTTATTTTAAAATATATCATCAGATTGGGATACATTTAATAATAAAAAGCAGAAGTTATAAAAGACAATAACATTTATGCCTATATTAAATATATACTTCATATTTTGAATTTTTTTCTTCTTTAGATTCTTTTTAGTTACATACTATAAACTATCTCATATTATTAGAGATTGCCTTTATTAGTAGAATATTCAATATGTATTAACAAGTTTGAAGAAGTCACATTTCTGCATAATTTTAGCTATGGTGCCATTTTGCCTGCAGGTAATGAAGACACCAGAAAAAAACACAGAAGTGAGGAAAAAAACTAAATCTATTTAATAACTTGAGAAAATACATCTGCAAAGTAACAGACTGTGAGCGAAGCCAACGTAACTCTACTTAAAAGGTAAATTTGGCCTCATGCGAGATTTTTAAATATGTCTACTTTCTATAATTTTGTTCTCTATTTTATTTATCAATTCATATAAGAGGACGATTAAACAACAGGGGGCCAGGGGGGAAATGCCTAACAATGCTACGCTGACTCTCTTTTCAGAAATTCAAAGCACTTGGCCAGGATTATTGACTCATCTTCACAGCACACATGAATCGCAGGCAGAGGCTGCTTTTGCATTCGTGTTTAATTAATGGAGATTTTAGTCACGGGTCGGAGATAATCTCTCGGGGTTCATGCTTTGGCTCACGCTATCTTGTTTTGTTTTGTTTTAACTCCAACACACGGGCAGCGTAATGACTATTCATTAATGCAACGAAAATAAAATAGAACAAAGACTATGGGAAACAAGATCCTCTTAGGCAAGAATGAGCAAACACGGAGAAGGCACATTAATGACAGCATCGTCCCTGAGCCTCTTTAGAACCTGGGCTCTGTGCCACCACTGGGAGACTGGCGCTCTGTTGCTACTGTCCTAGGCGTGACTTTGTGCACAAGAGACACAGAGAAAAAACCCCCCACAAAACTATCATTCACTCATTAGATAGTGAACAGCATCATGCCAGCAATGAAAACAAAGTGCTGATGATCCAGTTGGTGGGCTTTCATTCCCCCACGCGGATCCTAACGACAGAATTTCCTGCTTTTCCAAATAGTCAATTATAGATAATTATTTGTCCTTAATATTGCCATCTCTTTCATAGGAATTCTGTAATGATTTTTTAAAATAATAGTTGTGTATGGCTCTCTAGGACCTCAGGAAAAAGACTATAAATATTTTATTAGCATGGCTGAATGGAGTTTTATTCCCGCATATGATAAATTATATCTTCCTTACTCTTTCTCCAATCTCAGTTTGATCTCCATTTGGTAACTGCTCCAAATCAGGAAGGAGAGCACAGGCTTCCAACACTCGCTCATAAAACTGCTTCTGCATGATAGAGCCAAAGAGAACGTTTTCTTGTAAAATGCAATTCTGAATCCAGGCCTGCTGGGCAACATAAGCCACAGAACCCTAAAAAAGGAAGAAATAAAACAAATACTTTTAACAAGGGAATAGAAAAAGTTGCATGTACCACATGTAAGGAACATATTCAGTCCATGGTTTTGCTTCCTTTTACTTTAAACTGAATTTTTAAAAAACTAGGTTATTTCTTAAATGTAAATATATCCTATTTACATGTTAATTTTATCTATGTTTAGAGGCCCCTTCAAATGAGTTACTTGGTGCTTCTTATTTGCTTTCACTGTAGTTTCTATCAAAGTTATTTTTCTCTGGTGGAGTTTTCTGGAAGGAGAGGCTGAATGTATTAGTTAGCTCCAGTTGCCATAACAAGATACGACAGACGGGGTTGCTTAAACAACAGAAATTTATTTTCTCACAATTCTGGAGGCTAGAAGTCTGACAACAAGTTGTCGGCAAGGTTGATTCTCCTGAGGCCTATCTCCTTAGCTTGCAGATGCCTGTCTTTTCCTGAGTCTTGACACGGCCTTCGCTCTGTGTGGGTATGTGTGTCTTAATTTCTTCTTCTCTGAAGAACATCAGTCATCTTGGATTAAGGGCCATCCTATTATATTTTAACTTAATTAACTCTATCTTCAAATACAGTCACATTCTTGGGATTAGGACTTTAACATATGAATTTGGGGGGAACACAGTTCAGTGCATAACCCTGAGCCTGGAGTGCAAGTTGTTTCTTTGGGATCAATTCTTGTGGAAGGAGAGAAGGTAGGAGGGTTGGGTGGATGGAGAAGTCGCACCGTGATCCAGATCCAACAAAGCTTTGACCAACCCTCTAGAGAGATGTAGAGTATTACCCATCAGAGCTGTTCCATGTTAGGCTAAACTGGCCTGGCTTTTGATTGTGAGGCCAGGCTGTTCTCATCAGGCCAACCCTGAAGGAGCTGACTTGCTGCACACACGCCCATGCTGGGAGGCAAGCGCTTGCTAGACAAGGTATCTGGGTGGCACATCTGTATCTTCCACATACCCACTGCTCCTACGCTTCTTTTTTGATGATTTTAGGACTCAAAATGATTCCTGAATATATGACAGTCTACTGTATAATATATCCTTTTAACTAACCCTTCTTTTCTTAGAAAGGACCCACAATATTTGAACTAGACTTACCTTTCAATCTGCCCCGTGGCCTCTATCCAAACATTGATTTTAGAGAATTTATTTTGACTACTGTGTGCTGTATAACAATACAATATACTTAGAGTACTTTTTGACCTACGAACCTACGTATATGTATGTAACTATGAGCCTTTTGATGTTTCCAGGTATTTAAAGATCAAAGATTAACTTTTAATTCTTTGTTGAGCACGTAAGACATGGAGTGGCTTTTGATCCCAAACAATATAATTCTGATCTGACTTGATCTTGAACACAAAAGTAATTGCTCTTGAATTGCCTTGCCTAGTGAATAACCTTTGATTAAAATAATATTAAATCAATTCTCCAGTGATAGAGATTTTGAACACTTCTGTATTTAGCAAGATAAGGGGAACAGAGGAAGAACACAGAGAAAAAGACTGAAGAACAGGAAAAATGGTGCAAAATATAAAACAGAAACTAAATACTACATTGAGAGGTAAAGACTTGATGTGCTGGTATGACTGGAGCTGAAGAACAGTTGATCCATTTTCACAGAGGTGTAAATTTTTCCTTTAATTTTTAGAATAATTATTATTTCAATTTCACATATGAATGAAAAGGTGTTTTTGTTTCATTTTATTCTTAATAATGACACCACAAGAAAAGTTTTGCTAATTCAAACACTGTCTTCCAAATCTCTAATGTTCCATCCAAGAACACTGAATACAGAAAACTCTGCATGAATGGTGCCTGGTGTGAACCTTTGAGAACAAGGGGACTGAAGGTTGAACGTTGTGATATATGCCTCAAAAAAATGCTCATGTGAAACCTTGAGGAACAGAAAGATAAAACACAAAAGCACCTTGTAAACACTTAGTGTTAAGTCCATTATTATTAATTTTTATTTTTATTTTTTTTATTTTATTTATTTTTTTTTTAAAGATTTTTTATTTATTTATTTGACAGAGATAGAGACAGCCAGCGAGAGAGGGAACACAAGCAGGGGGAGTGGGAGAGGAAGAAGCAGGCTCATAGAGGTGGAGCCTGACGTGGGGCTCGAACCCGGAACGCCGGGATCACGCCCTGAGCCGAAGGCAGACGCTTTAACCGCTGTGCCACCCAGGTGCCCCTATTTATTTTTATTTTTATTATTAAATGAGAGATGATAAGAATCACAGTTATAAAATTAGGATTAAAAATGTTTTGAGGGGTGCCTGGGTAGCTCAATCAGTTAAGCATCTGACTTGGTTTCAGCTCAGGTCATGATCTCCAGGTTGTGAGATTGAGCCCTGAGACGGCCTCCACGCTGGGTGTAGAACCCACTTGATATTCTCAAGATTTTCTCTCTCCCTCTCCATCTGCCTTTCCCCTGCCCTTCTCTCCCTCTCTTAAAAAAAAAATGTTTTGGGAAAGAATTTAGAGTGTGACACCTCTAAATTCCGGACCAAAGAACTTCCTGCCATTGTTCTGGACCAAAGAACTTCCTGAAGGACAAAATTGTCGATTATACTGATAGATACTATCTTTTCTCTTCCACAACTCTGGCTTAATATAAACAAAGGGTGTCCTCTCTGTCTTGTGATTAGTAACAGTTTTGTTATGATTTCTTGCATCACCATGAACATTTTCTTAATTTCAAACCCTCAAAGGTATCAGAAATAATCTTTAAATCTTGCCATGAGAGCTTCAACAATCATAATAAAGATAACAATAACCATAAAAATTCACAGGGAGCTAGCTGACTGTGCTAAGAACCAGGCTAGGTCTTTGCACATTAATGCATTAGATGAAATCCAGAATTAATAATGTTTTTATCTTGATCAATTCCTAATTATTTTTTAAGATCAAGTAAAAGGCTACCATCTCTCTGATCATTTTTCTAACTCTTCAGAGTTTGTTGTTTTTTATACTTTGATTCATTTTTTTATCTGATTTAAACACCTCTCATAATTGATTTTAGTATCTCCCTCACGAGACTATAAACTCTGTAAAAAGAGGGGAATATCATATTCATGCCTGTTTCCCTTGTACTAATGCCGGACACATAATATGTGTGCAATAATTGCTCAGTAAAAATAGCTGAAGACACTAAATAAATGAAAATAAAGTCAATATGACAATCATATTTTTAAAGGATACTCACTGACCTAAGATAAGTTACAGTCATCTTCAACGATAGACAAATGACTGACAGCAATCATTATGAAGAACATAAAGGTACAAAGACGGTATACTTAAGGTTAAAATGTAGTGCTATTCATGAAGTATACTCTTATTAGATAAAGTCCCAGATATCATAGTAGATCCTAAAATAAGTAATAGTAATGCTGAAAGAGAAAAGAATAAAGAAAGGACTAATCATTAGAGGACTGGAATCAGGAAAGATATAAGGATATGAGGAAACACATATTATGAAGAAAAATTCAAGAATTAGAGTTGATTCTTCCTAGAGAGAAAAACTGCAGAAACTTGTCTCACATCATAGAACTGCTCCATCTTGTCAGAAGTGAGAAGGAGGGATTAGGTTAGTATTTTACCCAAGAGTTAGTTAAATCTAAGGAAAAATTCATTAGATAGTCTACGGTTTCAAAAAATAATGGCTGATTAAGAACCTGTTGAATTCTTATTCCTATTGACCTTTAAGAATAGAACAAAAGGCTTGGAGTAGTCCTCTCCATAGTCCAAGAGCTGAAATTTAAAAGTAAGCTATTAATATTATTATTTTTCTGATTTTTTTTTTCCGGGTCAAAGATCCTACCCTTGAGCAACAATAAGACTTCTTAGAAATGTGGCTGTAATTGCTTAGGCAACTTTGCAATGAATGATAATTAGAAACCAAATCAAATTAAAATATAAATCACATTAGTTTCTCTATAATTGGTTGCAATTCAGTTAATATCATCAAACAATTACCATAAGCATTCATAAACGATTCGCTAAAGTATTAGGTGCACAGAATGCTGTTACTAATCTATCCATAGCTAATCAATTTTTGTGCAAATTGAAATGTTTGCGACAAACTAGAAGTGCCCATTAAATACTTGCATCTTCAATTTAATTTGATAAGTTCTTATTGACGCTAACCATGGGATGGCCACAGCCTACTACACTAGGAGATGTGGGATGGATGTATTTTTGGCTTTACCTTTCTTTGAACAACTCCTGTAAGTTTCTCCATTTCCCCCAGAATGGCAGAAAGCACAGATGATTTTCCAGATCCAACTTGCCCTACAACAGCCACTAAAGCTCCTTCTGGAATCTTTATGTTCAAGCTGCACAAGAAAAGAAGAGATAATATAGGAAGTTCTTGTTACATTTTTAATGTTTATTCCCAGATAAGTTAGAGTACCGAGCATCATCCTTGAAATTGTTGCTATTCATATGATACTACATTATTCTATGAATACCCAGCCCTCCAAAATGCAAACAACAAATGCTGCAGAGGAAACGGAGGAAATGAATAGAAAACAAGAGCGAAAAAAAAAATTCCATAAAAATGGAAGGTATCGTGAAAAGTTAAATAAAAAAGTCTTGTAAAATTTAATGTATTCATCTTCTCCTTTAAAAATACTAAGAAATAAAAATATGGAACACTATAGAATTCAGTGCTAAAAAAATTTTTGTTTTTCATCTTCCCTAAACTGTGACTTACTTTTCTAGTACTGGAATCCCTGTTTTATCCCAGGAGAAGGAAGCATTTGTAAAACCAATGGCATGATCTGAAAAGAAAAATAAATACAATGGTGCCTTTTAGAGCCAATTATCTTCAACCTGGAAGTCAAATAAATATTGAATGCTGTGGAAATGCTGACCTCCTACGTAGTTTGTTTCAATATTTTGAGGATGAAGCTCCTCAGTGTTGAGAAAGTCTTCCAAACG
>NW_024426552.1:27661132-27702093 GCF_017311325.1 Ursus maritimus
AAAAAAAAAAAAAAAGAAAGAAAATCTTGGGGCAGAGGATTCAAGGAACTCACTTCTTCACATACCCTGTGGTTTTAGCAGCTTTCTACTCATTATAGTGTTCAAAGAGCCTCCAGAGACTGGAGATTACAATAAAGGTAAACTGAACCAAATACCTCACACATGGTTTGCTGGCAGAGTGATATTAGCAATGCACTTGTCTCCCTGCTTTATTCATTCAGTACAGATGAAATGCTGCTGAACCCTGGGAAAACATTCATATCCAGTTCCATGCAAAGCATCACATTAAAAATTTTTTCAACTGGAAACAGAAAATGAGCCTTTTGATGACATAGTGTCTGACACCAGCTTTTAAAAAGCTAAATAAAAGAAACTAATTTTTAGCAAAGAAAACAGTATCTTATATTGAAATACTTAAAAGTCATTTTGATAGAAAAGCATAGGCAAAGAAGACATGATTCCTTCCATTCTTTAATGTTTTCTATTACTCATTAATTCAGGGAGATAAATTTGGAAAGCAGTGTAAAACAACCACAAAAAGTGAAACAAATAATGAAAAAAAGACAGATATAAAATGTGCAAAACCACAGATTCCAGTAGATGAATGATTCTTAGTTTAAGCATATTTTGGATGTACCTGGACCACTGCTGAGATCACCATTGGTAAATCAAACAAAGGAAGCCTCAAAATATTAAACAAAGACATAGATGTGAACACTTTGGTGGCTGTTAAAATGTTTCCTTCATCCAATAAGAAATAGATGCCAAATGTCGCCAGGGACACCTGAAAAATAGAGATATGTTCCTTCCTTCAATTACTCCATGCTAACAACAGGATGAGCTAAGGTTCAAAAAATTAGGAGAAAAAATTTAAAACCTTTTTTATTGTTGTTTACCAAAATTCAGTACTATACAGTACTATTGCTGAAGAATATAAATGTTCAGTACACTAAGATATACAGACCATACAATTGTATATCTTAGACCATGGCATCCTTGAGACCATGTGGTCCAGCTCCCTTCTGTTGTAAGACACTGCGCTCTTACTAGAGTTACTTCTCCCATTTAAAATGTATACTAATTGGGACACCTGGGTGGCTCAGTGGGTTAAGCATCTGCCTTCAGCTCAGGTCACGATCCCAGGGTCTTGGAATTAAGTACTGCATTGGGGTCCTTGCTCTGCGGGGAACCTGCTTCTCCCTCTGCCTCCCACTTCCCCTGCTTGTGCGCGCTCTCTCTCTCTGACAAACAAATTTAAAAAATAAAATAAAATAAAATGTATACTAATTCATCTTTTTTTCAAGATGGAGTTATTATGTAAATTTATTTTCCAATGGTATGTGTATACATTCTGATTCATATGTAATGATTATGCTTTCTGTGAGTCATAAAATTAACTGAAGAAAGTATGAATAAATTATGGCTCATAACATTTATATTTACTCTTGTAAGTTTCATTTAGAAAAGACAGAAAAGTTCATATATGCATGAGATGTACTAACTATCATGGACCTAGGACTTATCGTCAGCAAATGCTTCTTGGACATTTTTACCAAAGAATTCCAAATGTATTTGTTAAAAATAAAAGATAACAAGATTTTATTTTATTTTATTTTAAAGATTTTATTTATTTATTTGACAGAGATAGAGACAGCCAGTGAGAGAGGGAACACAAGCAGGGGGAGTGGGAGAGGAAGAAGCAGGCTTCCAGTGGAGGAGCCTGATGTGGGGCTCGATCCCACAACGTTGGGATCATGCCCTGAGCTGAAGGCAGACACTTTAACCGGTGTGCCACCCAGGTGCCCCAATAACAAGATTTTAAATTACCAACAAGAGAGATATATGGAACTTTTCCTGACCCTATGACCATCGGGAATGGTAACTTTGATTAAAACTGATGCTTCAGTTCTATGTGGTTTTGTTATCCTTTGGTTTTCACTCATTGCTTCATACCTCAAAGCAATTTATACTCTAGTTTAATCAGCATGGGATTCCTAATGTTTACATGGTATGATAGAGAATGCCCTCCGTCCATATCAATTTGCCTCCAACTACGAATTCTGTAACTTTAAGGATGTTTCCCAAACTAGAATGGGCTTCCATTTCCTACTGTGAAATCAGAAAAGCAATGCCTTATTATTGCAAGAATGAAATAAGGCAATCTCTGTAACTTGTCTGGCATGCAGGAGAAACATTCAATAAATGTTAATTCTCTTTCTGACTCCACATAGGGTGTCTTTGGGTCTTGCCTAAGAGGGATTAATCACACAAATCAAGACATTCTAGAGCTGAAATGAAACTCAGAAATGCAGGTTATATTTTAAGAATAGAACAGCACATGTTTGATCTGTGAGAAATTTACAAAGAAGTAAAATTTTATTATGTGTAAAAAATACAGACCAATGAGAATGCATATATTTTCCTCTTCTTTAAAACTTCCATTCCCTAATCTATATAAATCGGTGACTGCATTTCTTGAAAATTTTATTTCAGATATAGAGGATTTCACTTTGGATACCTTAATTCCAGGTAATCTGGAGGTGAATCTGCAAACCAAATTTGAAAATCAAAACCAGAAATATTACACTCACTCACCAAGAATGGAATGCAAGTTAATGTCAGCATAGAAAATACAGCAAGATACCCAGACAATTTTTGGACTTCCAGTTCCTGTTCCCGAATTTCAATAATCTTCTTTTTATAAGAGGGTTCCCATGCATAAAGTTTAAGGATCTATAAAAGAGTCAGACAATGACTATTTGATAATCAATATCATAGAAAAAAAATAAAAGGATGCATACATGCAATTATACACACTATACCCCCCACACGCAGACAACTGTAAAAGTTAAAAAAAAAAAAAAAGATGGTCAATTCATAAAGTAAAATGCTCCTATATCCAGCAGAGCCAAAATATTCCCTTGAATTGTGTTTTTTTGGGGGATAGGTGGCTGGGAGAAGAAAATCATCATCTCTCTAGCCTTATGTCCTTCTTACCCACCAATAGCTTATTCCTGAGTCAGACTTGGGCAACATCTCAGCTCTTGGCATGAGCTCCACAGCAGTTTGTTTAGCTTAATCTTGGTACTCTTCCTGCTGGTCCAACTCACCTCAATTGACTCCCCATTTCTTCATAGCTATGCTCCTCTCTTTCTGGACTCCCAATTTCTTGAAAACTGATGGCGTGGGGCTTCAAGCCATTTTCAGAAAGGTGACTGGTGTTTTGAGATTGTAAATTGGAATATATATATTCCCACACATCCTCTTGGTTCTGTTTCTCTAGAGAACCCTAAAAATCTCTCACTGGCTCTGTGAACTTAGACATGATACTTAATTGATGGACACTTTGTTTCCTTGTTTGGAAATGAGAACGAGAAATTATTTTCTTGGGGTTCAATAAGAATTACATGAGGAAATAGATATAAAGTGATAAGTACAGTGTGTGATCCACAGAAAAGTTCACTAAATGGTAGCTATTATCATTATCAGAGAGAGGCTATGGCATCTGTTATCTTTACCCCAGGGATACTGACCACCCACACTTTGAAACTATGCTATATTCAACTTGCCTATACTTGGTCCTCTACCAGTATTCTAATGTATTCACTGCTGGGACTGCTATTTCGAATTTCAGACTTTGCTCAGATCTTTAGGAGATGTTCTTTTATTTTATTTACACTGTCCTAGTCCTTCTGATAATATCAATTTCCTTTTAAGAATATCAATATTTAAAACCTATAAACATATATTGGTGTACTTTTTATGAATACAGGGTTATCAATTAACCCACTGACAGTACAAGATGCATTTGGATCACATTACTTTGGGAGTGTATGATCTCATTACATAATCTCAGTTATTCAATAATTTAATTTGAGTTAAATTTCAGAGCTACTTAAGGCTATCCTTAATTTCAGATAAATAAATGAATATCAGCCTCTTTTCAGGATATCTTTTATCTAACAACGTCTTTCACTTTAATTTTCAATGCTGTGAAAGTTCTACACAGAACTTTTATTGATTCCTAAAGTGAATCAATGTGTACATATAATGGGCATATCCTATGTTTATAGTGATAGATACACCAGACAGAGGAAATTTCCTATGCAATTATCAATTCCAGAAGGAAATTCCACGTGGGCTTTGCAAATTTTGCCCTCTAGAAAAATCTGATAAGGCATAATCCAGGTGCAACAGGATTTGAAATTCTATCTATCTATCTATCTATCTATCTATCTATCTATCTATCTATCTATCTAAAAGTTCATGAGGTTGGTTTCACTGTTTTATCATACAGAAAATATTAATGGCATGGGTATAGCTTTTCTATGGAACAAATATTTATAACATATCTTTTGCAGAATAACATTTGTATGATCATTTCTATTCCACATAAAAGAACCTGAATGACATGTCATCACTTCCCCTGTATAAATCTGCCTTCACACTGATGATAATGTTATTGCCACTCTTGCCTGCGTCATTCCATTTCTTCCACCCAATCCCCTCAAACAAGTCACAGTTTGTGTCTTTTGGGATATTTGTGTTCAGTTGTTGGGTGAGAAACAAAAAGAAAACACCTGCATTTTATTTGGTTTTATTTAAATGCTATTTTAGCAATAAGAATTCCTATACATCTGAAATCTGATATACTCTGCCAACAATTTTATATACATATATAATTACTTTGATATTAACAATGAAAAAAATTCATTTATTGACTAACACTGCTATATTCTAAATAGTGAAATTAAAATCATATTCCTTGTATATTACCTTAATTCCATGTAAGATTTCATTGAGTAGTTTTATCTGTTTATCTTTGTTCTTCGTTTGGCTCTTCTATTTAAGGGGAAAAAAATGATAGCATATTTGACAAAGGTTGCTAATAATTTAACATATATGGCTACAGCTATTTTTAAAAAGACAGTCTATTCTCTCTATTTTATATAATATTTAGTTGAAAACCATCTTAAATTAAAATCACATAATATTATTCTGTTAATAATGTTAAAAATTAGTTATAAGTAGATATTTTAAAACTTAAAAGTAGTCAGCAGAAGAGTATAAGCAAGGTGTATATTTTACAAAATAATAGAAAATGCAATATTTGTTTAGATATAATTTGTTTCAAACTGAGTAATAAAATAACATCCATCTTCTATTAAAATGGGATAAAATTCCCCAAACTCTATCAATTATTTACATATAAAATACATATATAACAGAAGTATCACAGGAATAAAAAACAGGTCTGTATATTGTAAGTATACTATCTTGAGTGTTAATGCTTGTGATTAAAATGTGTATTTTCAAATATTGACTCTTTTTTGGCAAATCCTATGTAATTACTGTATATGTATTCAAATATTTAACATTTATTTTATACTTATCATTGCTTGGGTATTGCTTATTAAGGGTTTCTTCCAATAATATTGTCATAATTATGATATAAATAGTAATAAGTACAGTATTAGTATATCTAACAAAGTACACATTTACAAGTTAACATCCATAATATTATTTGTGTGATTAAAGGCATATTTTCTGCTTAGCATATTTGTACATAATATTGCAGTCTTTGAAAATTTTAGAGCCCTATATTAAGGTCCCCCAAATCTATTTCCATTCCTAAATATTTGAATTTAAATTATTTAAAATACAGAATTTTTTAAAAGCTAGTTTAAAAGTATTTATTAAAATTATAAACAAGCTTGTTATTCTAAATACTAGTGTGTTAGTAATTCATAATTCTTTCTAGTTATATAGTATTTTCTAGTTCTTATCTTTAAAGGCTAGTCATCTTTTCGGTAATTATTTGGTAATTAATCTGAATTTTAAAAATTTGGAAAAATATAAAAGAAGGTGTAAATCCTCATCACTTAAATGTATTAAAGTAGTAGTGAAAAATCTCCCCTCCTTCCATCTAATTCTGCTCTATAGGTAAACTTTTTTTTTTTTTTTTTTTTTTTTAAACATAGGCTCCACACTGGGTGTGGGGCTGAACTCACGACCCTGAGATCAAGGTCTGAGCTGAGATCAAGAGCTAGCGAGCTAAGTGCCTGAGCCACCCAGGCACCCCTATAGGGAACTATTCTTAAAAGATTGGTGCTCTATCTCTAGATTATTTCTATGCTTATACAAATTCACTTATATCTGTATCTATATAACTTCATTTATGCATCTCTATCACATCCACGTGCATTGGTATATTCACATTTTAAAAACTGGATTAAGGATATTTATGTACATACATACATACATATGTTTCTTTCTTTTTTCCCCTAATACACGACTGACACAGTTCCATGTCCATACATAGATATTATTAATCTTTGATCTATTTAAAATAATAAAATAGGTGTCATAAGCAATTGCATCTGTTGTTACTTTAACACATGAAACCATCTGTCTCTCCCCTGATGGTGTGCGTGGCTTTTCAGTGTAGTGAACTATGTCCTGTCTCTCCATTCCTACTGTACAGCAAAGTGCACACTGCCTGGCACATGGCAGATGTCAAAAAGTGTACTGATAGCAAGATGAATGACTGAATGTAAAGGAAGAATATTCAAATGAATTCAGTTAAGCACTTACTATCTACTTGCTGTATGAAGTCAGTCCTTGCTCACTGTAGCCCATTCTTCAGACAAAATGAGCATACCCTTACCTCCAGGCTGTGTGCACACTGTTCCTTTTGCTTAGTAAATCTTTTTCTCAGACATCCATAAATCTTTCCTTCAGACATCCACATGGATTCCTTCCTTACCCAGCTGATATACTGTTTCCTTCCGGAGGACTTTACTGCCTCTGTATGTGAAATGGTGCTCTTTGTTACTCTATCACCCTAGCCTAAGTTATATTTCTTCGCATACAAATTAACACCAGGCATTATATGTTCTTTATTTATTTCTTAATGCCTGTCTCCTTTTAATGAAAGCTAGAACTTATCAGTTCTCCTCACTGCTGTACTTCGGCACAGAACAGATGTCCAATCAATACTGGTTGAATGAATGAACGAATGATAAATCTGGATTATTTCCACATGTACAGAATTAACTAGATGGTTATTGTCAACTCCAGTCAGAAAACTCAGCTTCTGTTTAACACACGTAACACGAGGCTGTCTTTTTCTTACCTTTAGCTTTTTTACTCTAGTTGCAACTAAAGCATTTATTGGTATAACAAACACAAGGACTGCCACCCCTGCTAATACTGCTGGACCCAGCTCTTGCCAAAGAAGGGATACGGCCATCAGGATTTGAAAAGGGGCTGACCAGAGAAGATTGAGATTTGCGGTCAAGTCCATGAGCTGCTGGGCATCTGCTGACATCAAGTTAATAACTTCCCCAGTTGAAAACCTCTTTCGAGAAACATTAGATAAAAGTAGGGCCTGAAAAAAGAGAGGCGAAATATTTAAAGAGTTCTGTAGATCATGGGGCATCTTTATCGTCAAACAATAGTAACTTTCAATATCAATTTCCAATATATTTAGGAAAACCTACAAGATTATTTATATATTAGGATTATGAAATATTGAAACTTTTAAAAATGTTTTTAGATGAGGAGGTGCTTGGGTGGCTCAGTTGTTGAGCGTCTACCTTTGGCTCAGGGCGTGATCCCAGGGTGCTGAGATGAGCACCACATTGGGCTCCCTCCTCCGCTGGGAGCCTGCTTCTACCTCTCCCACTCCCCCTGCTTGTGTTCCCCCTCTCGCTGGCTGTCCCTCTCTCTCTCTGTCAAATAAATAAATAAATAAATCTTTTTAAAAAATGTTTTTATTTTTTATTTATTTTTTAAAGATTTTATTTATTTATTTGACAGAGAGAGACAGGCAGTGAGAGAGGGAACACAAGCAGGGGGAGTGGGAGAGGAAGAAGCAGGCTCCCAGCGGAGGAGCCTGATGTGGGGTTCGATCTCAGAACGCCGGGATCATGCCCTGAGCTGAAGGCAGATGCTTAACGACTGCGTCACCCAGGTGCCCCTAAAAAAATGTTTTTAGATGAGAAAGATACAATTACTGATCAAAACACATAGTTTTAAACTTTACTGCCTGCTGGTAGAGAGTAACATTTGGATTCCCAAGCAAATATGTTCACCAAGAACCCTCTATAACTTGTTGATTACAAAATTGCAAAAAGAAATCTATTCTAGGGGCACCTAGCTGGCTTAGTCAGGAGAGCCTGTGACTGTTGATCTCCAGGTCATGAATTCAAGCCCCACATTTGGCACAGAACTCACTTAAAAAAGTTTATTCTGGATTTCTAGTATCAAGATCCCCTCTATTTGTTGTCACCCCTATAATGCTAAGCCATCTAAATTTTATCAATACAACGTACATAAAATGATTCAATAAATATCTAATGAATGCTGATGAACAGTACTATGCTTGAAACCAGAAAATTTAAAAATGACACTGTCCCAATTCTCAAGAAGATTATAATTTGGTTGTGGAGCCCACCCTTCCACCCACATATACCTCCCACACAGGATGATCGTAAGCATAAAAATAGTTAGGAAGGGCCATGGGAATTTAGAGAGATAAAAATATTGGAAAGGCTTCTTGGAGCAGATGGAAATACATCTTTTCTTCCAAAGCTCAATTCTCACTTTCTGTGCACGTTATTTTAATATTTGTATATTGAATTCAACATTCTCAAGCTTAATTATTGGTAACTCTTACTAAGGGCTGATCTTAGGAATTCATTTGTTAAATTCTCCTCCCATTAAAATTCCCAGTGAAATGCATAAATAGTCATAGTAGTGGAGAATTGTTGTGTACTGGAAGTCAGGCAAAAGTCCATCTATATGCAAGAATTTTAAGGAATTTCCACTACGTTGATTTAAAGAGACAGGATAAAGAGGTGGAACTAACAAGAGTAAATGTGATACAGGAGGCACTCAAAGTCTGTTTTTTCAATAAATGAATAATATGAAGCCTCCCCAAAAAAGGCCCATGTGGAAAATAAGTAATCAGGGCCTTCAGTGGACCTCTTCTAACATTCCCAAGCTTAAAGCAGGAGGGCTTCAGGCAAAGGGGGAGACCACAGGGCCCACCGGAGGGACTGCACAGCCCTGGGAGGTTCACAAGGTCCCAGGATCCCCCGGCCCTATGGCTACTGCAGTGTTCAATCCTCATTTACATTTCTACACAGTCGATTAGAAACGTTTCTGTTACTAGTTACTAATACTAACTAGTAACTAGTAACAGTTACTAGTAAGGGGGGGGACAGTTGTGCTGATGATGAAACAGAATGACCACTACTGCCACAAGAGAAAAAAAAGGGAAAGATACTAGTCACTACAGCAGTTAAGCTTTAGCCATGTCTCCTCCAAAGGTAGCTCTTTAACCTCCTCCTGATTCGTTATTGACTGCCTCATGTGGCCAAGCGAAACAATGGAAATCCAAGCACTGGAACTCTCATTTCATTAAGTCTAACATTTCTTCAGATAGGTCCATTGATCTCTAATAGAATCCACCAGCAACTTATAATTATAAACAAATATATTTTCTCTCACACTTCTAGAAAGAAAAGATAAATAGTATTTAGTATTTATGAAAATATTAGCAGACTGAATGGTTCAAAGTAGCTAAATTATCCAAGGAATGAAACAAGTGACCTCCTATTGGAAAAAGCATATCACAAGAAATGTGAGAAATATATGAATATCTCTTTGCAATCTTTATAGTGAAAGAACATGCTATCCATTAAAAATGAGTAAGAATAGAAAAATTACTTCAAATTGGAAGCACAATGGTCAAATTTTTAAAAAATGTAATGGGGGACACCAAAAGTACAAATGAGTAATACAACAAATGGAATTCTTTTTTTTTTTTTTTTTTAGATTTTATTTATTTATTTGGGAGAGAAAGAAAGAGAGAGAGAGAGAGAGAGAGAGAGAGCATGAGACGGGAGAGGGTCAGAGGGAGAAGCAGACTCCCTGCTGAGCAGGGAGCCCAGTGCAGGACTGGATCCTGGGACTTGATCCTGGGACTCCAGGATCATGACCTGAGCCAAAAGCAGTTGCTTAACCAACTGAACCACCCAGGCACCCCCAATGGAATTCTTAAAACTGTGAGTACATATGTTCAAAAACTTTTCCCAGAAATTAGAGAAAACTTTTTTAAAATGAAATGATTTTTTAAAAAGATTTAAGGTATGGAGAAGTTTCAGGAAATCACAAACATGCATACACACAAAATATAAATATATACACATTTATGTATATATTACATAAACATATTAATACAAATATTAATATATTTACATTTCTTTATAAATTCAGAGTAATGAATAACACAACTTCTAGAGCAGAATGCCTGGGTCCCAGGGCCAACTACTCTGTTTCATAACTCTTTGACTATGGGTAAGTTACTCATTGTTCTGAGTTTAAGTTTCCTTAAGTATATGTATACATAGACACATATGAGCATCATGTCTACAGCTACCTCTATATCCACAACTGACTGTGTATCTATTTCTATGCACATAATAGCGCTTAAAACAGAGTGCAACACATATATGTTAATGTGTGTTTATTATATATGTGTATTATATATATACATAAAACATAACACAATTACTTTACAAATAAAGAATGAGAAGAAATAATTAAAGAAAAAGATAGAAGACAATCTCTCTGAATGAGGGAAAGATTTCAAACCAAAAGCAGTCAGGAAGTAGCAGTCTAATTAGAAAGCAGTATACTTCCTCTTACCCTGATGAAATTTGTAAATTCAATAACGTTAGAGTTATCCTTAAAAAGAAATACTTACAAGCACCCAAACACAGAAAAATCAAACAAAATAGGTTATCCTAAAATGGCAGGTAAGAGGTGGAGGTTGGCAACAACTTTACCTGTCATACCTACTGTCAGAAGACAATGTTGCAATGGTTGTAAAGAATGTTGGAAAAGGTACTTTGATATGTATTGAGTGAACCATATGTATTATGAGTGAAGATGGTAAGCAAGGTGGAAAGCAAAAGAGGGAAAAAATGATAACAGTAGGGGAAAAGTTTAATTTATATATGTAGGTTTCTGCTATGCATTTAAATTTGTTTATATGTAAGAATAAATGTACTTAAAAATAAAATCATTATTTTTTTAAGATTTTATTTCTTTATTTGAGAGAGAAAGAACATGAGCAGGAGGAGGGGCGGAGGAAGAAGCAGACTCCCCGCTGAGTAGGGCCTTAATTCCAGGGCCCTGGGATCATGACCTGAACTAAAGGCAGGTACTTAATGGACTGAGCCACACAGACACCCCTCAAGCAGATTAAATACAAAAAAAAAAAAAAAAAAAAAAAAAAATCATAAAGAAATCATATAATAATGTATTTTCTCAGTATGTTTGGTCATGATATATTCTGAAGTAAATAACAGATTATAAAACAGTGTATTACAAATATATATGTATGCATGTAAAATAAATGTGAGGGGAAAATATACCAATGCTTATCTTTGCAATCTAGAATTAGGAGTGGCTGTCATTTTCTCTTTCCTATTTTATGCATTACACATATTTTCTTCAACATACAAATGAATTTTTCTTTAAAAATTAATTGCTTTCAAGATATTAAGGAAAAGACTAAAGGAGACTCTAAAATTGGATGTTGTTCTGCATGGCATTTTTAACATCAGGAGCCCTGATTTCTCTTTCAATATTTTTTTCTGCCAAATAAACTTTCACATTTCTGTAAGGGACAAAATTTACAAGCCATGAAGGGGAATTAATTACCACTTACTGCTAAATTATATAATCTAAACTGCCTCTTTGTTATATGAAACAATTTGGAAAAATACTGCAATATGACACCACAATTATACCGGATGATGCAACATGTTCTAGAATTGTCTGGTAAGAAGTATTTAAAGAGATAAAAGAGAAAAAGCCAGAGTGAGGTTAAAAAAACAAAACAGGGGTGCCTGGGTGGCTCAGTCTAACGTTAAGCATCTGCCTTCGGTTCAGGGCATGATCCCAGTGTTCTGGGATCGAGCCTCATATCAGGCTCCTCCGCTGGGAGCCTGCTTCTTCCTCTCCCACTCCCCTAGCTTGTGTTCCCTCTCTCGCTGGCTGTCTCTATCTCTGTCAAATAAATAAATAAAATCTTTTAAAAAATAAACTGTAAAATCTAAAACCGTATAAAAAGTTGGGAGTTTATAAATACTCTTCAATCAAAATGAAAATTAACCCATTTTCATTTACAATTATATTGTAATCACAATCACTTTCACAAAACTCTCTTATTTTTAAATTCCATCCGATTTTGAGATTTCTTTTCTAGAATATTTTCTTTACCTCGTCTACACACACACACACACACACACACACACTCAACACACAGCACAACTCTGTGACTTACCACTTTCTAAAACATCATTGATTTCATTTACTGAATTATATCCCAACAAGACCCAGATGAGCCATGCAGGACTCCAGCCTCAAAAACCTCTCTTATTGATTGGAAATATCTTGATTATCCCTGAACTCAATTCATTAATATCTCACTTTATTATCTGATGATGAAATATGTTTGCAATTTTACATTCTCCCTCTTATAAATTTGTTTCTTTCTAGACTCACTGTCATGGTCCCAGTTCATATTTTTATTTCCAGACCTACTGAAATAGTTCTAAGGTACTCCTTATTTCCAGCCCTATCTATTTTCATTACTTTCTCCTGATCATCCTCTGCCCTATGGCTCAAATGAGTCCCAGTTTCCTCTAGAATTAAAGTCCATTTTTACAATGTATCAAGTTTCTGAAAAAAGAGTTGCAATACCTTCTGTTTTACCATCCTACCCTTCCCCACCATCCTACTCATAAAAATATTATCTCTAGCTAAATTGATCTACTCATCATTTTCTGAGCAAGCCATGTACTCATTTGTGTACTCCCTCCCACAATATATTTCCAACAGTAGAGTCTTTGCCTCATGCAATTCATCCTCCAGACTTAAATCATGCAATATTATGCAATATTAACCATGACATCTTCCTGGCCATCCTAGCTGTAAGTCATAGAAATCACATAATTTAGACCTGGACAAGGGTCCTAAAAATTCCTCACCCAGTGATTCTAGACCAACAGTTACTATACTTCTAAAGAGATATTGTGTACCTAAAGGTGGACCCTCATAACATTTATAAGAACTCATTCTTCTTCAGTTCCTCTGTATGCACAAAAGTCTGCCAGGATTCTCTTTCTGACTCTAAGTGCAGGATTTGGATTCTGCGTCTCCTCTTCCTGACTACACTTAAATGTTTCCATTTTTTTTAATTTACTAAATTTTATTAATTTTCTTGCATTTTATAATTATCACAATTAAGGTTAAGAACAAATCTTTAAACTACAAATACAGCCAGTTTAGACACTGCACTACTGTCCAATAATGGTAGCCACTAGCTATGTGTTGTTATTGAATTTAATTAAAATTAAAAATTCACTTCCTTAGTCTTACAAGCCAGAATTCAAGGGCTCAATAGTCATATGTGATTAGTGGCTGCCAAACTGGATAGTGTGGATGTAGTACTTTTGTTTTGTTAAAAAATGTTTTAGAAGTCGGGAAGTTTTTAATTTATTTTGCTTTATTTTACTTTATTTCATTTTTTTCCCCCAGATACCTTCTTCAATATAAGACAATACTTTGGTCTCCAACTCAAATCTTTTCTCTCTGTCAGCATCCCATGCTCCAAATCTCTCCTGTTTTTCCTCCCCGCCTTTTTTAAAAATTGTGATATATTTAATTGACATATATTAGTTTCAGGTGTATAACAAAATTATTCGATATTTGTATACATTGCAAAATGATCAACACAAGTCTAGTTAACATACATCACCACACACAGTTACAAAAGTTTTATTTCTTGTGATTAGAACTTTTAAGATCTATTCTCTTGGCAGCTTTCAAATACACAATACGGTATTTTTTTTTAAGGATTTTATTTATTTATTTGAGAGCGAGAGAGAAAGCACAAGCAGGGAGAGAGGCAGAGGGAGAGAGAAAGGGAGAAGCTGAATCCCTGCTGATCAGGGAGCCTGATGCAGGGCTCGATCCCAGGACCCCCGGCTCACGACCTGAGCTGAAGGCAGATGCTTAACCGACTGAGCCACCCAAGTGCCCATCACAATATGGTATTATTAACTATAATTGCATGTTGTACAATACATCATGACATTTATTTCTTAGCCAGAAGTTTTGTACCTTCTGATCACCTTTACCCATTTTTAAAATCACAAAAATTCTACTGGACAGTGGTGGAATGCCCCCCAGACTGCCCATATTAAACCCAGGACTAACTGATGCTGCTTTTGAAGCATATACTGTTTCTTAGTCCTCAAGAATTGTCATGGGGCCTGTACCTGTGAGCTAAGCGGTAACAAAAGCTGAGCTTGGAGACTCATGAACTCTTAAAGTAATCAAGTGGAATGGGGTCCATGTTTTTCCCACAAACCTTAAAAAATGATATTCCTTGAACTTTATTCCAAACTAGCAGAAGTCACGTGGATGGATAGAAAACAAGAAAGTCCTAACATCTCACTTCCTCACCAAGAAAAGGGTCTGAGACCATGTTTACCTCACTCTAATAGTAAGTCCCTGATGAACAGAGCCAATGTCAGATTAATATGGGTTATCTATGAGAGCCATTTTGGATATTGAAGGTATCTAAATATGATGAAGATCAGAATTCTACAACCTCTAAAGAGAATGGAAATCTACCCCAGTTAGTCCCACAGAGATAGACTCTCTGGAAAGTGAGTATAGGATAGAAGACTCAGAAAAAAGGCCAGCCTTACATCACTGCCACCTGCACATGCTATCTCAGTGCATTGATACAGGTTATAACAACACAGGTTATGTCTTCTGCTGCTGGTTTGATGGACTTGGCATTAAATCGTAACCCATACAGCAAGCTCTACTGGGCTAGCTTGATTGCTATACTCCTTTGATTCTGAGTGCTCTTTGTTCTTAAATAATCTCTCTAAGGAGAGTCAGTGTCACCTCTTCCATTTTTATCTCTGGGGTCTCTCTGCCCTTGTAACAGACTCACCCACAATGCTTGATTTTCTTTTTTTATTTGACAGCTTCTTCTAATTTCTACTGCAGTCTGCTCTTTTATATTTGTAAACCCATCCAAATCCTATTCCCAAAATCCAGTGCTTTAATGACTGAATGAAATCCTGTTCCATATGGACTATAAATCAAAAACAAGTGTTAACATTTAAACTGATTCCTAGACTCTTTGATATCCTTCCTCCATATTAGGATTGGTCGAATTTACAGCCTCTAGAATTATGGCCATAGCAGTCATGTCCCTGCATTTGGACTAAGACCATTCCATACCCCCATTTTGGCCCAATATGGCCAAATGGCCTATAAGCTTTATGCCCAGCTCAGCCCAAATTATAATACTTCCTTCCACTAATACAAATTCTACACCTTTCCCAAAGACCATTTCAAGTCTTCCTTTCTATGTGAAACCTTCTTTAACTGCACACAATCACTGCAGATTTCCTGCTCATCTGACCTCTTATAAAACCTGCATTTAGTTCCACACATTTATTATGTATGCTAATAATTCCCCCCCAATTTCTTGAAGGCAGTGGCTCATTTATTCATTTACTCAGTCATCCAACTTTTATAAAAATGTATAAAAGTCACTCTCCCAGATGATAAAGGTACAACAGGTAAATAGGTTTCTATTCCAAATCTTAAAGAGCCCACAATTTACAGAAGAGTACAGAGCAAGAATGCAAAATACACTTGAATTGAATAACTCAGGTGAATGGGAAGGAAGAAACTCTTTAATTGTTTATAATTATGATGTAAGTAAAAGGCTCCGGATGGTAAAGAGGTGGTATTTAAAATTGCATTTTCAAGAAAGAACAAATTAAACTTCAGCGTTATCACAGGTATAAGGATCAGCCAGGTTGTTCTGGAGGGTGGGTGGGTGCAGAGACAGGGCTCAGAATGAAGAGAAGCAGATACTGATTGTCTAGAGAAAGATGACTTTGTGGCATGAGTAAGTGAAGTAGAGTGAGCAGAGGAAGAAGAAAAAAGTAGTATGCAGAATGAAAATGATCATGAAAAGAAGAAACTTTATTGATACATAAACATAGACAACCATGAAAACATTCATTGCCATTCACTTTGGGAGGCGGAGTTCAGTGACAGTGACACCACAGTGGACAGAATCCAGCATCTAGTTTCATGGATTAGGGCTCCCCGGAAGTTGCAGGGGCTGGAAGGACTACAGAGAGTCCTATAGAGAAATTAATACAACCACTATCAATAAGCCAAAGTTCTTTCAAAGCAAAACAAATGTACACTCAAAGGGCACCCTGGGAACATTTTAACATACTGTCCTATTTTAAAGTATGGAAGGAAAGAATCCATTTAGAAATTGAGAATTCCTTAATTTTTTACCTTTTTATAGATGAGTCCAATTACGGCCGTCTTAATTTTTGCTGAAGTGAGCATGTTAAAACGTTGGTATTGCTGAAGGATCAAAGTTTGCAAAAAGACTACAACAAAAAGTGCCAAAGCATAACCATAGCCACTCCATCCAAAATCTGGGCGATGTTCAAAGAAAATGATCATTTGCCTGAACGTCAGACAGAAATTGAGAAAGGGGAAGCAATGTTAAACATCTAAAGTAGTAAATGCTTATAAGAGTTAAGTGTTGTCAAAATGTTACACACATGCATATGTTTACCAGCTCTTTTTCTCATCTTGACCAATTTGGCCTCTTCCCCCCGTTTATTTTTAATTCAAGTATTAAATAATAAACAGAATCAACAGTTACTTTCAGAGACTTTTGAGTACGAGGTTAATTTCTAGTTTTCATATGGAAATCTCACCAACTAACTGTTCTGGTCTAACTTCATCATGCAAGTTGAAACACAAAGACCTTTAAGGCCTCTTTTTTTATCATAATCATGAATTCTGTTAAATATAGTAAAACGTGACAATTAGAACGTTAAGTAGTGAATCTCTCAAAATGGCACATGGTTTTTTTTCAAAGGCCTGAGTTATATCTCACGTCTTATTACTTTTATTCATATCCAGTTTCTCTCTACTCTGTCTTCCCTTATGTAATTCCTCTTAAGTTTGGTGACAGCATGGACATGATGATTATGGTCAACGCTGGGCTACAGCTAGACAATGGGGATGGTTCTAATCATAGCTCTCTTGGTTGCTTATTGCCCTTCAACCGTAAACACTGGTTAAAACTCCAAATGCCTTATGTCATTGTTAATAACATTATATAGGTGCTCTCAAGCTTTTTTAAACTGCATCTGTGTGACTAATAATAATAATTTAAAAAGTCTACTTTTACATATACTCTACGTCATGGTGAAAACAACTTGGATATATTCTCTCAGATACTACAGATTAATATGTCATTTATTTAGCAGGCTCAATTCTTGGTTGATTTAAGTAGTTCCTAATATTTTATAGATAAAAAGTATAATATTAGATGTTTTAGAAATGTGCATTTTTTTTTTTACCCTGAGTTCTGGAGATGCAGAAATGTGCTTGTTACTATCAATAGCCATTTGAGTTAACTTAAGGTTATAACCAGAAGGAAGCCATGTGTAATTAGGTAGGACTATACTTTAATCTTTTTAAGATCATTTACTTTAAAAACTCATTCTTTATGTGAGTTTATGTTTTTAAAGTTTACATTTTTAAAAAATACAAAATTAATGTCTAACACTTGATCTATTTTATTTGCAGCTTGGACAACTTATGGGTGAAAACATTAAAAGCAATTTGTGTTTCCCGAATTGCTTTACAAACCAAGTACTTCAAAAGATTAACTTTATTGGAATTGGACTTTGGAATCAAATATATACCAGTGTTTCTAAAATTACTATTAAAACCTCTAGTCACTGAAAATTATTTGGAGCATTGTGCATTCTCAGTGACACTATTAAATTATACCACAACTCACCTAGATGAAATAATAGGAAGTTCTGTATTTCTTAGTGGATCTCTATCAGTTGCCATCCATTGGGACACCACATTATTTTTACAAGAGCAAATTACTAAATGTCTTCTTGGTCTATGAATTAAATTTCCTGAAAGAGGTGCACTTTTCTTCTTATTGTGGATGTATCTACCAATTAGACTTCTTTCCTTTCTCATAAAATCAAACAACTAGATGACTATCAACAGGTACCATAGTGGTTCTACACATATAAATCAGAAAGTATTAAAAATAATCTATGAGCAAGACATGGTGCAGACCATACAACCAAATTCATCATATCAGATATGAATACTCATTGGTCTGACTAATATTATAATAAAATTCATAGAAAGGGGGAAAAAGAGTAAGCATAATGATCAAGAAACATTTCTTCTAATAGTAAGTTAATGAAAGTATTATTTTTATATGTTTGATTATTACACATATGAGTCATAATAACACAACAGTGTATTCTCATCCTTAAAGATAGTAGTCTCTAGTAATTTCCCTTTTCAAAAGAAAAAATACAGGTCTCAAAATCAGCTTATAAAATTAGCTCCCCCAGACTTAGATTATGATCATATAAACTCATAAAATTATTTCTTCATGTTTTAAGTTTTTATTTAAATTCTAGTTAACATATAGTTAAACCCATAAAATTCTTTCTGATCACTTATTCCTCAATGTGGAAATATTAAAGCTATTCAGCTACTCTAGAATGAGAATTTCTTGAAAAATTGTAGACAATTACTCACTCAATCTTTCTGGATTGGCTAGATGACTGTCAGGGATCCCCAAGGCTACTCCCTAGTTAAATGATTCATTAGAAAGACTTATAACAGTCAGCATCTAGTTACACTAATGACTATGATTTATTATTTGAAAGGATACAAAAAAAAAAAAATCAGCAAAGAGAAAAGGTACATGGGCCCAGGAGAAAACAGACACAAGCTTCCAAAAGTCCTCTCTCAGTAGGGTCATACAAAACACACTTAATCATCCCAACAACTAGTTGTGGCAACAGACATGAAATATTGTCTACCTGATAAGCTCATTAGAGATCCAGCATCCAAGGCACCGTCTTCCTAACATATACCAAAATTCCAAACTTCTAGAAGGAAAGTGGGTATTCAGCATGAACCATACTGATTGTTAAGTACTTTGGACATATTGAGCCACTCTTAACAGTTACGGTAGCAGGAACCCTCCTGAAATGCAAGTTCTAGGTGCCAACCAAAAGTCACCCCTGTAAGCTGCCCAAAGGACAGCAGTCAGTCAGTTCATTCCTTCCTGCAAAATGGCTAAAATGTATTTCAAATTTAGCAAGTCCAAAAGGACAGCCCACTTCCTACTCTATTCCTTCCTGAGCTTCTACATCTCAGTAAATGGTGCCTCATGTACCCTGTGACGTCAACAAAAAGCTCTGAAGGCATCCTTGATTCCTCTCTTCTCTCAACCTATGGTCAATCCATTAGTATATTATGTTGACTCTACCTTTAAAATAGAGGCAGAATCGGACTCTGAGTTATCACCTTCACTGATAAAACCTAGTTGAGGCCACCACTGATCTTTACCTTTCTCCATCTTCCAACTAGTGATACTTCTACTTTTGCTCCTCTTTACATTATTTTCCAAATAGCAGCAGAGTGATCCCCGTAAAAGTTAAGTCTAATCATATCAATTCCTATTCAAAATCTTCCAAAGTTTTCCCTTTTAACACAGAATAAAAGCCAATATCCATATCACATTCCATAAGCCCCTTTAAAATCTTTTTCATGCCCAGACCTTTCTAACCTCAATCATACCACATTTCTTCCCAGCTTCTGTGCTCTAGCCTCACCTACCTTCTGTGGGTCCTCAAAGACACCAAGCATGCACCTGCCTGGTGGTTTCTACCCTTCCTGTTCTTCCTATTTGCAATGGATATGGCCTTGGCTTCTTCCCTTACTTCGTTTAAGACTTTTTTCAAATGTCACCTTACCACCAACGACTTCCCTAACCTCCTTAAATAGAACAGCACTTCCATCTCCCCAGAGTGGCATTTCTAATCCCCTTCCTTTATGTATTTTTTTTTCCTTAACACTGGTTATTTCTTAATATCATTCATATTTATTCATCTGTTTACTATTTATCTCATCCCTCTAAATGTCATCAGAGCAGGGACTTTTTGATTTTTGTCTATCCCCAGGGTCTATCAAGAAGAGTGGTATGTAGTAGGTGCTCAATAAATATTGGATAAATACATGCCTGGATATTATCTAGGGTTCAAGTAACTAAGCATTAATTCTGTTTTCATGAATTACATAGTTCTTAAAATAGTTCCAAAGGTTTCTTGTAGCTTAAGTACCTAATTAAATAGTTCTCCAACAACCTGGAAATGTATTCAATACAAAAATATTATCATAGATTAATTTAAAAAAACTTGTGTTTCTTTCATATAAGAGGTAGGGCAATGTCTTCTTGAAGAAGGTGCCACAGAGTCAAGGTCCCAATTTCATTGTCTGGCTATAAATCATCGCATATAGATATTAAAGAAATATCAAGGAAATTCTTCTAACATTGTCTCTCTATGTATACATCTGTATATATACATATATACATACACATTTACATATATGTGTATACACACATACACACACACACATTTATATTTATTTATGTTTATATATTACTACCCTGGCTGAAAAAGTTCAACTCCCAAAAGGCCACAGCTAAGAAAAATAGTAAGGGTATGTATCATTTTATTTTCTAAATATATATTCAAGACAGACCTCCTAGCTTTTAATTATAACTCTGGCAGGTTCTAGCTATGTGAACTTAGGCAAATTACTTAAACCTTTGTTTCTGCATCGTGATAATGATTGTACTAATATTTCCTATCTCATAGGACTGTTGTAAAGATTAAATAAGATAATTAATATAAAGATTTTAGAACAGTGTTTAGTATATGTTTGACTTCAGTAAATACTGACTATATTACCATCATTCACATTTGTATTATAGCAAAGCTAACAGAATGTTCATATCCTAAATAAAACTTGCAATAAGGACCTTCGCTACTCTTTTTTAGTAAAACTTTTAGAGCGGAACCACTTGCTTAGCATTTACCTGTGAGAAGATAAAAAACCAAAAAACAAAACAAATAAAACCACAAGACTACAACTTACTTCATTATGAGTGGGCTAGTGAAGGACAAAATATCAGCAAACACTTTGAATAAAGCAACCTGAATCAGCACAAACTTAAAGGTATTCCACAATGCATAGACCAGAGATGGTTTCCTGGCATGTGCCTCTTTATGAAAGGATGCCTACATAATGAAAGAAAATAAGAAACAATGAGAAAATTGGACAGAGCTAATAGAAGTAAAAAATGAAATATATATATAAACTAACCATAAAATTAGTAATGTACTCCAAAAATAATAAGGTAAGAAGAAAGGGATAAATTCAGTTAAACTTGAAAATATGACCTGTATCATTGGGATGTCTCCAGACCACCTGGTATTATTTACACCATGTGGTATAAATGGGCAAGAGAAACAGTCATATTTTATTACTTCTGTGAATGTTGAAACTGTTTCATTAATGTAATTAATTAATATAAATACAGTTTTATCTTCAAATTATATTTCTTTTTGAGAGTTCTAAAGAGGACATATACTGTGTGTATACATGACACGAAATAGATATGGAGTACCTGTCCCTGCCCCATTAACTTTGGTCTTGGTCACCATATTACTAACTTGGACCAACAGATATGAGGCCATAGGGAGATACAGAAACCATCTTTGCCACAATAGTTGAGCAAAAGATACTGGTGAAATGCCAAAGATAACACATTGTTCCTGATATTAAAAGGAGGGGTTGCTGAATAATTTGATGACAGAAATTAGTTGCAATAACAACCAAATGTACTTATGAAAATGGCTGTCATCTCACATATTTTAGGGACTTTCTAAATTAATAATAATTATATCTCCTGTTTGGAAGAAGCTCTTTCTAGTTTTAGGTAGTAATTAGGTGCTTAGGATTTAAGCTTTACCTTTACTTTTTGCCTCTCTTGATTCCTTAAAACCTCCTTCCTCCATTGTTTTTCAAAGATGGGACACACAACATAGGAAGAATCACTTTCATTCAGTTCAAAAAGATCCTCTCTTTCCAAAGGTTTCTTATAGCCTAAAACAATTATTCTAAAAATGAAAGAGTAAGATAAACAATTCAGCAAAATCAATAATCAAGTTAAAAATATATTTTTTTAAGATTTTATTTATTATTTATTTATTTGACAGAGATAGAGACAGCTGGGGAGAGAGGGAACACAAGCAGGGGGAGTGGGAGAGGAGGAAGCAGGCTCATAGCGGAGGAGCCTGATGTGGGGCTCGATCCCATAACGCGGGGATCACGCCCTGAGCCAAAGGCAGATGCTTAACCGCTGTGCCACCCAGGCGCCCCTAAAAATAATTTTGCATGCACTTATCTTATTCTCTGATTTATAAATTATTTTTTTAATCAAGATGCAATGACTAGATTGTATTTTGAAAAATCATACAACATATCCTGCAGTTCAATAATGTGCAAAAATCATTTGTAGCTTTTAGAAGAATTATTCGGACATCCAATTATTCAGTGAAACACTAACTTCATTTACTCATTTCGTATTGGAGGCACCTACTACTTTATGTCCCTTACTGAAATTTAAATAGCTAACTTTCACAGTCAGGTATTCACTTCAAAACCCCAACTCCTCTGTCTTGTAACCAACCTCTACATTTGAACTTCTCCTATGCCACTGGGACATTATACACCCTTTGCCACCTGACTTTACAAATTGTCCAACTAGATGTGGAGTACCTGTCTCTGCCCCATAACCTTCAGCCTTGGCCATATGACCTACTTTGACCAATAGAATACGAGCCAGTGTGACAGTGCTGCTTCTTAAGATGCCTTAAGAAGTATGGCAAGTTACTGCGAGTTTCTGTACCTCCACTCTCCCCCATTCAATAAGCTTACCCCAAAGGACACTGAAAAATTATGCAAGAACAATGGGTCTAAATCAGGACTGTCCCAGGCAAACTACGATGCATGGTCTAGTTACACCACAAATGTTGTTGTGGCAGACAATAAATTATACTTACCTTACAGCCATCCTTCTGCCCCACCGTCTTCTTACCACCAGGAATCTGGTACTTACACAGTTGAAAATCTCTTGAACTCAGGGTAAGTTCTTATCCCAGCCACAGAGTCATAACTTATGGTTGGTCTAAAATAGTCTTGGTAATCTCAGTACATTTTGCTTGGCATTAATAATTTAACTCAGTTATGGTTAAGGATACCTAAACAAAAGTCTGCTGAGGAGAACTTACTTTTTCAAAAGGAGGCATAAAACTTCAAGAGGAGAAAATGTTTTGCCTCCTTTTTCTTTCCCCTTCCTCCTTCCTGCCTGCACTGAAAGCATAATGCTCTGACACAGAGAGGCCATCTTTGCCACCATGGGTGAAAAGCCAAATAATAAGGATGGGAAGTGGAAAGAGAGAAAGAAAAACTCTGGGCCGTTTATAACACAGTTCACCAGCTTATTCCTAGCATTCTGCCCAATAACAAGAAAATAAATACCTATTTGTTTCAGCTATTATTATTTGGCTATTCTGTTGCTTGATATGTTCCTTGTTTTTTTTTTTTTTTAATTTTTATTTAAATTCTAGTTAGTTAACATATAGTGTAATACCGGTTTCAGGAGTAGAATTTAGTGATTCATCACTTACATATAACACCCAGTGCTCATCATAAGTGACCTCCTTAATACCCATCACCCATTTAGCCCCTCCCTCACCCACCTCCCTCCATCAACCCTCAGTTTGTTCTCTGTTGTTAAGAGTCTCTTATGGTTTGCTTCTCTCTCTCTCTCTCTCTCTTTTTTCCTTCCCATATGTTCATCTGTTCTGCTTCTTAAATTCTACACATGAGTGAAATCATATGGTATGGTATTTGTTTTTCTCTGATTGACTTATTTCACTTAGCGAGGATACAGAGAAAGGGGAAGCCTCTTACACTGTTGGTGGGAATGCAAACTGGTGCAGCCACTCTGGAAAACAGTATGGAGGTTCCTCAAAAAGTTAAAAATAGAACTACCCTAGGACCCAGCAATTGCACTACTAAGTATTTACCCAAAGGATACAAAAGCCAGACAAGTTCCTAAGTGATGTAGTTCAGATATGCTCAGTTTATGAGCTTGGTGACATGACTTGTTCAGGAAGATATTAAACCCACATTTAAACCCAGGCCTTCCGACTCAATAGTTTCTGTTCTTTCCATTATAAAGTACATTATTAGTCCAAGAGACCATAACAAAGTATTACACTACTCCAACTTGGGACTGCTTTCACTGTCATTATTACTGAACAATCTCTATTGATTGACCCTGAGATGGATTTAAACCCTATGGTAACCAGAGTCTGCACTGGATTCAATTTCACTTTTATTATACTACATAATACCATATTACAATTCATATTTAACAAAAAGGTTAAAATGCAGTAAGAAAGGACCTTCAGTAATCATGCTTCTGTTGGCTCCAATACCCTGGACATTTTCCTGCAGTGCACTTTCAAAAACATATTAAGCAATAAACTACTTTTATGTCATATTAAGTCTTTCTATTTCATTCCAGAAAATAAATATTCATTTTCAAAATAAGATGGCATTGATTTTCACAAAAGCATTTTTAATAACATTTACTGCCTCAGCATTTTGAGTGAGAACTGTGCAAAACTCAGCAGTTTTGGTTCACGGGGATAAGTGACCCCTGGCTTTCATGCTGAGTCTCCAAATAATGCAGCATCTAAAAGTGACACTTCAATTGAATTGATTGTGATGCACGTGGCTCAGTTGTTTAACTACTCTGACTTCCCTTTTCCCAGGTGTATGCTCCTTCTTCCTCTTTTTGCTCTCTTTTGGTAAATTTAAATCCTCTCATCACCCTGTCTGGACTTTCTATCACACGTAAGCATCCACGAAAAGAGGAAGGAATGCTTCTTTAAAGCAAATGATGAAGCAGCTTTTGGGGAAGAATCTAGGACCAACAGCTGACCCTTCCCAATAAGGGGAATGTAGCATGCACCAGGTCCCATAAACTTGGGGACTTGATTCCTCAGCATGCATCTTGTATTTTTTAGACTGATATTTCTTTTCAAAGGTCATTCAGTTAAATTAATTTGATCCTGGCAGCTCTCTCAAGCAGGCAGAGCAGTACTAATTTCCCATGACTACAGGTGGCTAAACACTAGGAACTCCAGAGACTGGGCAGTTTTTTAAATGTGACACAAACCAGGGCTAACTTAACCAAAGGCAGACAATGCCGTTAAGTGTAATATTCCACTCTACTTTCAATTTTGTGATCTTAGAGAGAATTTTGAGTATATTTCACATAACGAGTATGAGTAAATATCTCCTCCAATTGATGTTAAGAGCAGCAAACCAGTAGCAGTTCGCTAGGAAGATGAGATGAAACGCAAATTTTGTAGATGGGTAATATTGGAAAATATAGATATATAGTTGCATTATCAATTTCACTACTGTTAATCACTTTTTTAAACATTTCTGGAAAGGGATAATTGTGTTATGGGAAAAGGCAAAAGGTCAGTCTGTCCAAAACTTACAAGATACGACAAAGTCAGGTAATACATAAATTTTATTAATACGTGAGGAAAGGGAGGACAGACTGAACAGTGTATCCCTGGTTAAAATAGTGATTCAACTGTGACCTACAAAAACTTTAACTGGATTTTTCCATGTATGTCAAGGGGATTATTCTATAACAACGATTATTATATGCTGATGACAGATTATATTTGCTAATAAAGGCTTCATAATTATTTGATCATCAAAACTATCTAGACAGCTCTTGCCTTAGGAATTAAGGCTCATAAGCATATAATTCCCTAATTACTTGTATCATCTGAGCACATTTTTTAATTGAATTATTCATATAATTATGGGAGCTTGAATTTGGCCCAGGAAATAATTTCTGACTTTATTCTGTAACTCAAAGAACAGATCTGAGAACACAATTAACTACTGTCTTCAAAGAGACATTCTCTTAAACAATAGCTATATTTTAGCTGCAATTGTTTAATGACCAGATAAGAAATCAAATTAGATCCATGCCACTGACAGTTCCAGATAGCAACATGCTATAAAAGTATTTCCTATCTAGCTCTGAGATGTTAGATCTAAACAGAAGATAAATGTGATATTCAACAATTACAGCTTATTGGTTTGTTTGATTGATTTAAGATATGGACTTCAAGACATTGAGTTGTTATATATTATAAAATTTGCTAAGCCTTATCTTGCTTATTAAATTTAATTTTAGCTTATATTTTAGACCTCCTAAAATGGTGTTTGTAATATTTAAAAGAAATGCATGTAGTCTTTATAGTTTGAAAAAGTTTTAAAAGTACATTTCCTTAAAATTAATTTTATTTGCACTATTTAAATTCTATGATATCCTGGACTTAAAAATGATAGTCTAAAAATTTTTAAAGCCAGAACAGACATCACTCTTCCTCTCAACACATGAATGAAATATAACTCAGGTTTGGAAAATATATTTATACATACACAAATTTGAAAAATTAAAATCACTAAATGTAAATAGCCCACATTTACATAATTCCTATTTAACCATTCTTTTTTCTAGTGTGTAACTTAATGTAGCATATTGATGTAATATTTTTGCCATCCTCTTTAAGTGATTCCTAGATTTGTGTTAACTTGGAATTCTTATAATTCAACCCAATTTATTTGCTTCTGCCCAATTATTACCTCACCAAGTGTATCAGTTTTCTACTTAAACTGCTTTCATAAAAATCACCAATGAACTTTTACACTGCCAAATTCAATGAAGAATACTCAGTTCTTTTTTTAATTTATCCCTTTTCAGTATTTGGCGCTACTGACCACCTTATTTTCCTCCTTTTTTTGACAGTTTCCTTAGCTTTCAAACACGCTCTTTCCTTGGTTTGTCTCTTACATTCTGAATGCCTTTCCTTAGCTTCCTCGGTAGATGACCTCTCCTTTCACCGTTTAGTTTAAATACTGAGGATTCTCATTGTTCTGTTTGCTCATCCCGTTCAATAGGCTCTCTCTTTCTGGATGACCTCATTCATACTCATGGCTTCAACTACTGACATACAGTCAATGACTACCAAATCCATATCCACAGATCAAAAGCCTATATATCCAAACACCTATTAGATATTTTTTATGGGAATGAGTGAGGCATCTCAAATTGAAGCTTCTCCAAACTGAACATACAGTTTTTGCACCACACCTGAATCAGGCAGTTATCTGAGCCAGAAACTGATTAACATGTTTCCCAGGTCTTCAATTTCATTATCTAATCGGCTCGATCCGTTCATTAGCGTTTGAATCTGTTCCTTCCTCTTCATCCTCTTTATCATTGCTATAGTTCAGACTGTAACCAAAAATTTACAGCATAATTGAAGAACCTCCTAACCACTCCCTCTGTCTCCATTCTCACCTAGTACATACCATATCCACACGACACTCTTGCCACGTCAACATGCTGCAGTGTGGGAGGGGTCAGTCCACGCTTGCCTCTCTGGTTTGCATACAGTGTTTGCTCAACTTGGAATGCCACTTGGCTCACTCTTACATATTGTTACGTGTTGGGTTAAAGCATTAATTTCTTGTAAAACATTCCCTAACTGTGCAAATGTGGTTAGATGACATTCCTAAAAATTGTGTTTCTCTATCATGCTTATATTGCCTTTGGCCTTTTTGGGTAATTGACAGCATAGTTTTTAATCTTTCTAAATCTACTATGAATTCCTAGCAGATAGGAACTAGGGCATTTATCTCTGCATTTTTAAAGGTTAGCATAATGCAGGGCATCCAGCACACAATCAACCTTTCCTTTTTTTTTAAGCATTCATCTACTCTTGTGAGCATATTTGTAGATCATATTGGGCAATTTTGTTTCTACTCACTATAAAACAAGGGGCATAAAGTTAAGATAATAAATTTAGTTTCCTGTATCATAATCTTTCTGTTATGGGGGAAAGAAATACATTTCTAAAGAAAGCTTCTGAATTTATAAAATTGGAAAAATCAATTTTTCTCTTTTAATACAACTTAATTCTGGTTAAAACCCTCATCACACATTATAGATGAATTATTCTGTGAGATAAACCATAATATATGTCCTATAAAAATGACTGTGTGTGTGTTTTAATAGTAGTGTATATATATGTATTTGTGGCAGCATTCCTAGTAAAGAGTAGACTATCAAAGTGAAAAGAAAAGCATGAAACATGGACTCAAAGAAACCAACTTCCAACACCAAGTTGGTGTGCTCCTTCTTGGGTATCAATGGACAAGTTAATTCCTCTCCCTAAGTTTCAATTTTCAATTTTCTCATATGTAAATACCTATCTCATAAGACTTGGGGGAGAAGTAAGTGAAATTATACACATATATATACCGGATGTTAAAAAAAATTCAAATTTCTGGGGTGCCTGGGTGGCTCAGTCAGTTAAGCCCCCGACTCTTGGTTTTGGCTCAGGTCATGATCTCAGGGTCATGAGATAAGAGCCTTCCCAGGAGCTCCCTACTCAGCACAGAGTCTGCTTGAGATTCTCCACTTATCCCTCTCCATCGGCCCCTCCCCCCACTCGCTCCTGTGCTCTCTCTCTCTCTCTCTTTCTCTGTCTTTCTCAAATAAACAGAATCTTAAAAAAAAAAAAAAATCAAATTTCTCTCCTTCCACAGTCCTAACAGGGTTACAAATCCTATAAAGGGACAGACATATTGCAAGAGTATTAGCAATCTTATCTGTGGAACTACTTAGTATGTTACTATCTGTGATTTCTCTGTAATAAAATAGCATAAGAAAAAAAAAGTCTTTACAAAGTCATTTTATAAAAATATTCATGCTTAGATTGGAGGAATAACATTTATGTGTCATCTTCCTTGGAATCTTCCTCAGGATGGTATGCTACAAACAAATTAGTAAAATTCCTACCTGCTAAACCAGGAATATGTCATCCGACTGAAGAATGAAGCACTCTTCTCTGGATTGCATTTCTAAAAAGAAAAATATAACAAGTACTGTATGAAGAATATGCCTTTATTAAATTTGAAATATCTTTGTCAACAGGTAGAAAAGTAAACATGAAATAATTTCATCTACCAACAGTTGCAGCTATGTTGATATTATAATCCTTAAGGAATAAAATTAAGATATTAGAATGATGGTTGGACTAGAGGCATTTTAAGATTTCTCCCAACATTATCATTATGACTCTGTTTCCATAGCTAGAAACCATGTAGGAAAGGAAAATCATTTCTGAAATTTCTACTTCTCATTCTATCTCTCTCTCTCTCTCTATATATATATATATAATTACTGTGACTGTGTATATATGTATGTATATGCATATGTATACTTACATAATTTAGCATCTATATATAAGCTAAATTTAAAACATTTTAATCACTAAATTAAAGGTAATTTTGTCTTTTTTTCTGAAAAATAGAAAAATAAGAGAATATAATAGGCATTTGGTTTACTTCTGTGTGCTTAATTACATATTTTTTGTACAAAGGTATAAATATATAAACATTTATTTATCACAATTACATATTATTTGGGGAGTTTATAACATTACCATTCTTCCTGTGGACCTGGTGAGCTCAACCAAAAGAAGGGCTTAAAAAAGAAGGCCTCAAAATTAATCATTCTATTTTTAGAATCAGCACCAATGTCTATGTTTTAAAAAGTAAAACTGATCACCACAGTAGAGGTCATTATTAGAACTTGCCCCATATTTAACAATTTTAGCACTGATCCTCTCTAATCCAGTTCTGATTTCATACATAAAAGTGTTTACTATGTTTTAAAAAATTCTTATCCTAGAAGGAATGTGTGCAACAAAATTCCATCCTATAGAGCATAATGTCCTGAGTAGTGAGGAGAAAACATTATTCACTCCAAATCTGTCCTCTGAGTTACAGCAAATGACATACTATAAATCATTTACTCAATTGCTATCTATCCTTATATTATTGTTGCAAAAAGTAAATGCAATGATAGATATAAAACCATCATCACACTGTGGCCCAAAACAACCATTCAACATGTGAAATATAATATCATCATCACTACTATTACCAAACATATTATTTGGAAAATAAGTGCACACATTGTGGACAATGTTCTAAAAATTCTTGAATTAACCCGCAAGTCACGTTTTATTTCACAGGGAGTTGCCAATTTGATAATTTACCAACAATGCAAAGATCTTATTCACTTCCAAAACACGTGTATTCCTGTGGCAGACTGCAAAGGGCTACAAATTCTTTTTTTTTTTTTTTTAAGATTTTATTTATTTGACAGAGAGAGACAGGCAACGAGAGAGGGAACACAACCAGGGGGAGTGGGAGAGGAAGAAGCAGCCTCCCAGAGGAGGAGCCTGACGCGGGGCTCGATCCCAGAACGCCGGGATCACACCCTGAGCTGAAGGCAGACGCTTAATGACTGAGCCACCCAGGCACCCTAGGGCTACCAATTCTCAGCAGCTTTTCCCATCAAGAGGTAAACTCTATTCACCACCCCTTGAACAATTTTGATCATGAAAATGCCACGAGAGTGACACCAAGAGAGCTCCAATTCTAAGCCTCAAGAGGCTTGCTGTGCTCAGAACCCTGAGTACACCATGTGTCTGATTCCGAGCTGGCCTGCTAGAGGATGAGAGACCCCACAGAAGAGTAGTGAGGTGCTCATCTGACAGTCTGTCATCCTAGCTTGGAAACTGCCAGACATAGGAGCAAATTAGTCCTAGACTGTCCTGTCACCAGCCAACTTTCCATTTGGCTATAGTGCCTAAAAGAGTTCAGCAGAGATCAGCCAAGCTGACCCAAACCAAGTCATGACCCAACTGATCCAGAGAATCATGAGCCAGGTAAAAAAGGTGGCTGCTTTCAGCACCCACATCTAGCAAAGCTACTAGAGAGGGTTATTTTAGCAGACCAAAACCTCAGTATTTGATTTAACATTCCCTCTAAGCCCATTTTCCATGTGAAAGTATCTCATATGAGGCCCTTTGAGTCCTCTGGAAATAGCCTCCTTCGATGTGGGCCAGGCACTTTACACTGAATTTATCATAGTAAATTCCAAGCACAGATACCTCCTGGAAAAAAATTACAGTAGACAGGTAAAATACCTGGTGAAGGTAATAAGCCTTATCAAGCACCAAGAATGTACAAATGACTTTTTAATACTGAATTCATAGCATGGGTCTCACTGACTTCATTATTGTTTATTGCTACAAAGTAACTTCTATGTAGAAAGCCAAGACAGGACAATACTAAGAGTATCTTTCAGTGCTCTAATTTACTCCCATCTTCTCCATTAAACATTTCTCAGTCCCTTCTAACTCACTTCTCACTCTGACAGCATTTCTGGTCTGCAGACCTGACACCAAATGTTTCCCATTTCCATTGTCACCCCAAGCCCTCTACAGGCCTTTGTTTTCTAATCCATTTTCTTATCTATTGTACTTATCTACCATTGTGTGTATAGCAGGCATCCTGTAAAAATACCTTAACATTGCTGACTGAAGGCAATTTTCATTTGAATGGAGGTCCTGTTATTTCTGGATTATGATGGAGGAGCAGAAAATATTTAGACCATGAGACACAGCATAGCCTGGGTCCAGGATTAGTGAAGTGTTTTGCTTTCAATCTTCCTTGGATTCAACCTTGAGATGTGGTCCCACGGAGGACATGGGTTTGTGTGACTGCTACATTTAACAGTATCTCATAACCCCTAACTTCAGGAGCTTCCTTTGTGCCTACCGGCGCAGGGTTCTGGGATTGGTGGAGGAAGTTAGGGGGACTGGAAGGACAGCCTCATGGAAAAGGGAAAACATCCCGAAATCAAAAAATTTATGTTTCTTAATCACTTATTGTGTGCCAGATGCTGTACGAAGCATATTATCTCATTAAATACAACATGTCTTTGCAGGGCACCCGGGTGGCTCAGTTGGTTAAGCTCTGCCTTTGGCTCAGGTCCTGGGATCCAGCCCCTGGGATAAAGCCCTGTCAGGCTCCCTGCTCAGTGGGGAGTCTGCTTCTCCCTCTGCCTCTCCCTCCTGCTCAAGCTCACTCCCTCTCTCTCTCCCTCAAATAAATAAAATCTTTTAAAAACCATTTTTGCCAGCCCCATTTTACAGAAGAAGAAACTAAGGCCCAGAGTTTAAGAAACTTAAAGAAGTTTAGAAGACTGGATCTAATCCAGTTAGTCCAGTCTATCTTCCAGTCATAATTCCACACTCTCAACTCAACCTGTTACAGGCTGCAGCTACTTAGAGATTCCTTTCCTCCTGCCCACATCCTTGTACTTCATGTCTGACTAATTCTACTTCAAGCCTATTTAAGATTTATTGCCTTTAGAAGAAAAACAAAAGATTTATTGCCTTTGGTAACTCCTTTCCTCCCGTCCCAGCCTTCAAGGCTTATACCCACGTTCCGGGTTACCACAGCAATCTCGACATATTCCTCAGGGAGGATTTACGGGGATCTTCATAACTTCTTTACTGAATTTACCCTCACTCTTACTGACTATGGAATTCTTTGCTGACAGGTGCTTCTCTCTTGCTAGACTTAGTTCGCTGGAAGACAGAAAACTATATTTGATTTACCTTTATATTTTCAGTTTTAGCCCAGGGCCTAGCTCACCATAAACATGCTTTGGGGGGGAATGAATGAATGGCCGCTAATCACAAGTATTTAGAAGTATTCTATTCATAGGTCACCATGCCAGCACTAGAAACTATCAGAAAGTCATGTTCTCAGCTTACAAGTAGGTGGGATTTTTGTCTCATCTTTTATGTCGAAATATAAAGTCTCAGCAATGAAATCTAAGCATATAAGGTTTTCAATATGCTTTGAAGCCATCAACTATTTTTTTTTTAAATTTGGCATCATAGAAGTAACAAAAAGAAAATGCAAGTAAAACTAGTATTTTCAATCCTATCTATATGGACTACTTCTGGTCCATAAAGCTCTTCAGGTTGAATAATAATAGTTAAGGATATAAACGTTGTTGGAATCCTATAGGAAGTACTGACTTCAATTTTGGGTGAGAGATTTGTTTGAGTTCTATTATTTCCCACACTACAAGTTTGTGATTCACCGCCTTTGGCCACCTCTGTAGTTGCACCAATGGTGTTAAACCTGGAAGCCTGCCATCTCTCCTGTAAAGTTAAAAAAAAAAAAAAAGGTGTATCGTCCTGGTGGAGCTCTTTCCATTTTCAAGGGATTTATTCAACATCTATATTTTATAGACTTTTAAAAGAATACATATGATTTGCTTTACTTTCAAAGACATTTATAGTTACATTTTATATGTAATTAGAAGAATGCTGTCATATTTATTTGACAGTTGGAGTCATTAACGAGAGCCAGGATTAGAACAAGGTACCCTGAACCTGATTTTTTTTTTCCTTCTTTTTAGAACTAAAGAACTACTTATGTGAGGCCCTATTTCTTAAGACTTTGTCTTGTCTAATGGCGAAAAGCAAAACGAGTGGAATTTTTGTTAGGGAAATTGCTCCTAACACACAACGGAAATGTTCATCGCCCTGTACTCCTGTCCCAGCACATGACTCGTATTGTGGAAGAAGCACGTGCTGTCATGGGGGCAGAGCAAGGCACAGTTAAGTGTCTGCAGTTTCTAGATTGCCCCAACCTCAGTCTCCCAACACCCCTTCACTTAACACCTGTCCGCTAACACCGTGTTATTTATTCTGAATCTCCCCTGCGGTTTCGGTGGCTTCTGCCACGGCTGGTGGAATTCCATCCCCACCTCTCCTCCTTCGGTGATGCCAGGTCCATTAATGCTTTTCTCAAATGCTTGTTTCTGTTGACGGGGGAGTTATCCACCCCTTCANCTTTCCCTCCTCCAGCAGCCACCTGGACTGAGATCTTGATGATTCAGATTTCACATCATCCTGAGGACTGCCATCAGCTCTCACGATGGCGCGCGTGCGTGTCCGTCTGTCTCTGTGTGGGATGACTACTAAAACGGGGCTCTAAAACACCAGTTCACAGGCCAGCGTCCGAACAAGCGGCTCTCCCCCACCTCCCTCTCCACCCACAGGGGCGAAGACCGCCCGCCTCTCCCCGCAGGACCAAGGAGCATTACCTGCGCCCCAGGCCCCTCGGGGACCCGCTCGTAGTCGCTGCTGGCGCCCCACCTCCGCGGGCTGAAGAACATGGTCCGCGGGCGCCTGGTGACGAGAGGCTGTTCCCTCTGTCTCGGCTGGGGTCCGTCAGTCCTGGGTCCAGAAGCTGGGAGGACGCGCGCACTCAGCCAGACCCAGTTGGCAGTCGCCCTGCCCTGAGCCAGTCCCGCCCTGGACGACGCAGGCGGCGGGAGGCGGGCACACCCGCGCGGGGCGGGGGCGGAGGCGGAGGGCGGGACCGTGTGTAGAGTGCAAAGATCTCTGCCTCTGGGGCAGTTTGCGCTTGATTCTGTCCTTCTCCACTCTTCAATTCCCAGGACTGCTCTGTTAGAAGTTGTTTATGATAGAAGCACAAAGCTCGTTCTTCCCTGGGATGACATGTTTGTAAACAATATTACAGCTGTCCCGAACAGAAAACTGTTAAGGACAACAGGTGTCAGTAGAACTTGATGGAGCGAATTTTATTGCAATGACTTTAAGATCAGAAACAAATGAAATACTTCCCTTAATACTTCCTAATATTAGGAAACCATAAGAGTATATGAAATCTAAATTTTACTCTTCAAATTAATCACAAAGCAACATAATAAATGAAAAACCTCGTAGTAACTAGAATCAGCAAAGGACTAAATGAGAAACATGACATAAAAAAGGGAATATGAATATTAAAGATGGCATTAAGGAAGTCTGTTTCCTGGAGAAAAAGGCCCAAAGATGATCCCTGCAGGAAGTTTTGGCTTGCCCACAGAATGGGTCAAACTGTGAGGAACCAGACAACTTCTATATAAGGAGTAGACTAAATGATTCATCATAGAATTAAACTTCTGGGAGATGTTTAGAATACAGTTTATTTGGCTTTCTTCCTCTCTTTAGACCATATTTGCCCTTTGCAAAGAGGAAGTCGTAGGTTTTAGTTTAAAACAAATGTGTCTGTGAAGAATTGAGGTTGCTGCTTGGCATTTAGAAACTTTGTCTCACTTCTTCCAGAACTTTATACAAACTCAAGCACAGTCTGGGGACATTTCATATTCAGCAGCTTCAGCCCGAGGGGGCCCTTCTCCATCTGTACTTTTAAAATGCTCACTGTGTGGATTCCATGTGGAAAATACAGGACCTTCTAGAGTTAGTCCTTGCTTTTCAGATACAAGGAAAGAAGGAACTTGGAACCTGTGCCATGGCGGAGGAAGCCAGGAAGAAGAGAACTAAAAATAGCTCAGGCTTTAAATTCAACATGTGTTTTCCTCCCTCCTCTTGGAATCAGTCCTCTCAGAAAAGGCTGGTATTCTAGCAACTGAAAGCAGACAGATTTCTACACATACTCTGTATAGACACACAATCCATGACCAGTGGGAGGAAACAAGAGATCCCCAAGGTAATTTAGTAAAGGCGAGAGAGGGCTGTAGTTGTGTTGGGGAACTGGAATGATGAAGTCTCCACTCAAAGGAATTGGAGGGGAACTCTCTGGGAACCCCACAGAATTACATTTTAAGTTTCTCCATTTTGAAGGAGGCTCAAGGTAAGATTGTGCTACTGAGATGAAAGGCATGAGGGTTTTCAAGAAAGGGATGACCATTTTCATTGATTCAATGAAAAAAACAGTAAAATATTTGCTTAGGCAACAGAAAGTATAAGATAAAATGACCTTGACATAAGCAAAACATTGCTGCAAAGTTAGCATTCTATCACTGAATTCTCACACTAGCTGAATTGTGAAATAAATATTTCCTTCTCAGCAAAACAAAAACAAAAACAAAAACCTTGGGAAGTTGGAATAAAGGGCATGTGGATTTAGTAATGGGTGGAGCATGTTTTATGTCACAGTATTCCATTTTTTAGGTTCATTTTGAGGATTCTTTTTTATTTTAAGGTTATTTGTTTATTTGATAGAGAGTGAGCACACAAGCAGGGGGAGCAGCAGAGGGAGAAAGAGAAGCAGGCTCTCCCCTGAGCAGGGACCCCGAGTCGGGGCTCCACCCCAGGTCGCTGGCATCATGACCTGAACGGAAGGCAGACGCTTAACCGACTGAGCCACCCAGGCGCCCTGATTTTGAGGATTTTTGTCCTCCCAGGGATTCTGTTCTACCTTACAAGTTCTGCAGGCACTCAGCTCATCCTTTCTTGTTGAGAGCTTCACAGATCAGGGTCAGAATCTCTGAGGCTGATTAGAATAAGGCTGAAAGAGCTGCCTGTTTCCCATAGTTAGCTGAGCAAATGGTTGTCACCATGGCAGAGAGGGGAGACTTCTTTTCCTCAAGGCAACTGTAGGTTGTGTTTGTATGGGGGGTGGGGTCTGGAGTAGATGTTATTTTCATTGATATTGTTAACCTTGGTATTAAAAATTGAATTAACAGTACTCTTCAGTTCATGGCATACTACCATCATTTTGTGAAGCACCATTTTTATTTTATTTTGTTTTCTTTTTATTTCCCCACTGACTCGATTTCCGATCCATTTGTTACCCACCATAAGTCATTTATCTGGAGTGAAACAAGAGCAAATAAATGGCATTTTCCTTATGAAGTCATTACAATACAATTCCTTCTCTCCCCCCTTATTTTTTAATTTTTTAATTTATTATTTGAAGAGCATGTACCCATGTGAGGCCATGAGGTACTCACCTATTTTTCCTGAACTTCTCCGTGGTGCTTTGTTCTATGCAAATACCACAATTAACAGGAACTTGAATGTGGTTAAGCACATAGACTCTGAGGTAAGCCTTCAGGTTGAAGTCCAGCTCTACCATTTAACACAAATCATTTAACTTCTCAGGGCTCACTTTCCCATCTATAATATGGAAGTGATAGAGATGTCTTCTTCATAGATTTGTTGTAAGGATGACACAATTCAGTCATGTAATAAGTAAAGCACTTAGAACAGCATGAGCACATGGTGTATATCTAGTCACCTAGTGAACAAGGTATAGGCTGAGTCCAACTCCTTGCTCCCATGGTCAGTGCTGTGAGGAATATCTCTCTGAGGACTGCTGTATGACTTTCTCTTAGATCAAGAGAGCGAACTCAAACCTTTTGGACTCGGATATAGGACCTTTATAGTCTTCAAAATTATTGAGTACTTAACTAACTTTTGTGTATATGGAGTATCTCTATGGATATTCACTATATTAGAAATTAAAATGAGACTTTAAAATTTTTTATTTATTAATTTATTTAAAGATAATAAAACCATTACATGTTTCCATTAATGAGAGATTATTTATAAAAAATAGCTATATTTAAAGAGCAAATATTTTTTTCTGAGAATACTGGCATTGTTTTACATTTTAATGTCTGGTTTGCTAAAAGATGTATGGACTCCCATACCTGCTTCTGCATTCACTCTATTACAATATATGCTTTTGATCGAAGGAAATGAAGAAAATCTGGCTTCCCACACATATGTAGTTGGAAGAGGTGGATTAATTTGTTGCTTTTCAGGAAGTTCTGGGTATTTTTCTTTGATAAAACAGCAAAACTCTGTTAGTTTCTTAAAAATTAGTTACAATGTGGAAGCTGAAGCACTATCAGCCACCTGATAGGTTAATTTACACATTAAAATTCACTGGTCTCTCTTGCATTTTGAATGGGTCTTTTATAACTGTATGATTTTGTAATATAATGTATTGGTTATTTGGAATATATTGGTTCCCTGAGTTATGAGTACCTTTCAGATGTTGACACATATCATTATGTAATATTAAAAAAAAGTTTATTGGGGGGCGCCTGGGTGGCACAGCGGTTGGGCGGCTGCCTTCGGCTCAGGGCGTGATCCCGGCTTTGTGGGATTGAGCCCCACATCAGGCGCCTCTGCAATGAGCCTGCTTCTTCCTCTCTCACTCCCCCTGCTTGTGTTCCCTCTCTCACTGGCTGTCTCTATCTCTGTCGAATAAATAAAAATAAAATCTTTAAAAAGAAGAAAGTTTATTGGTATCACCACCAATGTCATCAAAAAATTCGTTAAGTGTTGGAAAGCTGTCCAACTCCTTGGGTTGGATACTGGTAGTCTAAAAATATAACTTTCTCTAAAAACTTTGAATTTTTCATTGGCAACAAACACTGTCAATTGTATTCCTTGAAACATAGGAATCGCTTTATTTTCTCTTGAGTAAATTTTGCCAGATATCCAAGTCTGAATAACCACAGTTTGTCTTCAATCATTCTTCCGTGTAAAAATGGTGTTCCATGAAATAGTGGCCAATTCAGCTTCAATTCAAACTATTGTATGTTTTTCCTCAAAGCTACTCTCGTACTTTGTCATGTAGCAGAAGTGTTTTGTGGGTACTTTGAATTTCATCACACAAAATATTAGAAATACATAATCAAGAGTCAAGACTGAATACTTGTACACACACACATTTTAACTTACTGTGAATGCACACGGTAAAGACTGTGATGACTGTACTCGGCTTTGCTGCATTCATTTGTTCTAAGGAGCCAGCAGTTTTACCCATGATTACTTTTGCATTGTGGGTCCAAATATTAGCAAAGTGAGAAAGACAAGTGAAAAAGACTAGATACTAAGACTAGTTATTTGTCCGTGGTGCATTACAAGACTCCCATCCAGGAAAGTTCTGAAGAGCGTTTACAGTAAATTTAAATGTAAATTTTAATTTTAAATAACAGAATTCACCATTGATTCATATTCTATCCCAAGAGAATAAGCATCAATGAAATCAAATACTTTATTGATAAATATTTTCACGGGGTCATTATTTATACATGTGGAACAAAGAAAAAGTAAATTACAACAATAGGACAACCTTTGAGTTAATTATATATACAGCCACATGATGCAATACTATGTCATGATAAAAATGATAAAAGTTAATATCTGAACATATGATTTATGATAAAAGTTAATATCTGAACATGCTAGCAATATAATTATATAATTTTAAAGGATATAGCCTTTCTAGATGACATCAACTATAAAATATATGTGATTAATTAAATAACCATAGTATAAAAATGTTTAATTATTTAAAATGTTGATTTATTTACTGTTTGCAAATAATCAGCTGTTTATAGTGGTCCCCATTGGATAGTAAGATTATGAAAGATTTTTATTCTCTATATTGATATATTTTCAAAATTCCCTGTAGCAAACATACATTAGTTTTAAAGGAGACAAAAATAAATGCTAAATAAGGGAGGTTTCGCCAACAGGCTGATGTGCTTTTAAACAGGCACATAATTCTTTAACACAGGCTTTGCACCTTCACGGCTCACGTTTCCTCAAATGATTTATCAGCGAAGGAAAGGAGGAGATGACTGAGGGCTGGGTGGAAAGCAGGGCTCGAGTGTGAGACCAGAGGTGGAATCTGGGTTTGCATTTGCTATCTGTGTGAAACTACGCAAATCACTTAGCTTCTGGAGTTTCTTAGCCTCAGTTTTTCAGCCTAATTTTTACCTCAAAGGGCACCGAAAGTACTATATTAGAAACTGAATTAGAAACTAGATTAAAATGTTAGGCACAGAACCTGGCATGGGATAGAGTACTCAGTAAATATTGCAATCATATTACCTGTAGAGCCATATCTAAAAAGTCTAAAGGTTAGGGCCCAGCTCGGATTGGAAACCAGAAATGTAAAGCAGGGCCACTGAGCAGAATTATGAGGCTGTCTTTCCAGACCTTCTTCTCAACAGGAGAACAAGAGTATTTAAAGGAATGATTGGATTGACTCAACAAAGAAAACCTGTAAAATATTAAGACGCAAGAGTTGAGAATGCTTGCAAGTGTCACTGTGGCTGTCCAGATTGGATAGAAACGTGATAGGCAACTGGGGATCGAAACATCTCAGAGTATAAAACTTTTTGAGTTATATTTAAACAATCAGTCACCAGATCGCAATTCCAACTACGCCCTGGGAGGGATAGACGGAACAACTTTCCACCTGACTCTGCCAACAGACTACTGCCTGTTAAAGGTGAACTTGGCTTTCTTTTACATACATGGAAATGCATGTGCAGGTCCATCATTTGGAGTTGATAGCTTTATTCTTGATTGAACATGGCTACTGTTTTTTCCCCAGTAGTATGCATAACCAAATCTCTTCAGAATATCCCATACTGATCAGAACAATAGCCTTCAGCAGCAAAAGGGCAGGTATTGGTGTTGACAGGCAGAATCAAACATTTTTAAAGTTAGAATGCCTTGGTGTATTTCTGTTAAATATGCACAGGTTTTTATCTCTGAAGCTCAAACCTCAGAATCTGACAGCATTGAGAAAATTGCCCACTTTTTAATCCCTGCATTCTTCCTAAAATGACAGCCAATAGCAAAATGGAGTGAGAAGAACATGTTGGCCTTAAAAAACAAAAGAGCCAGTCATTTTACCAGCAAAATGAGTTAATTCCAGAACAGCAGAGGAATTGCAATTAGGGACAAGCAAACTTTGGAAAACCAGAGGCGAGTCTGGAGAACACAAGAGATGGACTTACTTTCATAGGAGGAAGGAGGAAGCTGGGAGGGGCTGTTTTGTGAAGTTCAGGGTGGTGATGGCTTCTCATTAGATGAGTGTGGCAGTTTCTCATTGGCTGGGCTACTGATGGGCATAGAGAAATTCTTCCTTCCTTTTGCTGGGGTATGTAAAGCGGGCCTCTTTCAGTTGGGGAATGTGAGGTATGCTTCTTTCATTGAGTTGGAGTGCATGAGAGAGCCTCCTTCAGGGCTTCCCGACTCCATTTTTTATTTATTTATTTATTTATTTATTTATTTATT
>NW_024426552.1:27702103-27721848 GCF_017311325.1 Ursus maritimus
TTTATTTATTTATTTATTTATTTATTTATTTATTATAAAAATTTTTTATTATGTTAGTCACCATACAGTACATCAAGTTTTTGATGTAAAGTTCCATGATTCATTACTTGCGTATAACCCCTAGTGCACCATGCAATACGTGCCCTCCTTAATACCCATCACCAGCCTATTCCGATCCCCCACCCCCCTCCCCTCTGAACCCCTCAGTTTGTTTCCCAGAGTCCATAGTCTCTCATGGTTCATTCCCCCTTCTTTTTATCGCCCCTTCCTTCTTCCCTTTCTTCTCCTACCAATCTTCCTACTTCTTACGTTCCATAAATGAGTGAAACCATATGATAATTGTCTTTCTCTGCTTGACTTATTTCGCTTAGCATTATCTCCTCCAGTCCCGTCCATGTTGCTGCAAATGTTGTGAAATTGTTCTTTTTGATGGCTGAGTAATATTCCATTGTATATATGGACCACAGCTTCTTAATCCAGTCATCTGTTGAAGGGCATCTCGGTTCCTTCCACGATTTAGCTATTGTGGACAATGCTGCTATGAACATTGGGGTGCATATGGCCCTTCTCTTCACTACATCTGTATCTTTAGGGTAAACACCAAACGTGGTTTCTCTTATATATTTTCATGAATAACAGTCCAAATAGCAAAGTCACTTATTAATTCCATGTATCAAAAGCAAGTGCAAGTTGGTCTGCTTTCGACTGCATTACAAAAGCTAAAAATCAACACCAGAGAAATTAAAAACAAAGCAATAGTAGAAAAGATCTCACGTTCTGAAGGATTTATTCTAAATTCACCATGTCACAGAGGAGGAGAGGCCAGGAGAGAGTTCAATGACTTTCCCACCATTACAGTTAGAAAGAAAACCGGGGCAAAGTATTAGATTTCCTTGAATTCGGGATTCTTTGTGTTTGCTTTTCCACTATACCAAGATTCTACCTTTTCATTTTTCTTCAAAAAACTAGTGATTTGCAAATGTGTGTGAGAGAAGCTTGTAAGTCCACTCATCTGGTAACAATATATTTGTGATAATTTTTGTTTAACCGCCTAAAGCTGTGTGCACATTATTTGGCAAAAAGAAATTTCCAAATATTTTCCAGAGAATCTCTACAACTCTTCACTGCTTTATTTAATTAATGTATTTAAAAACCACTAAATGACTACTTCTCTGTGCCAGGCATTCCTGTAGGTGCTGAAAATGTAGTGAAATGTCCTTATCCTCATTGGATTATACACTAGTGGGAGGAACCAAGAAGAAACAAGTATACCAAGTAAAGAAATAACTACAAAATGTATGATGCTATGAAGAAAATGAACAAGATGCAGTATTAGAGAACAATGAATCAAGATATGGATCACCTTCCAAATTAGTTGGGGAAGCCTCAGAGATTAGAACATAATGAATAAACTGTAGCCAGTCACAAGAATAGCAGGAGGCAATCAATTTCAGGTAAGGAAATACTGTGGGCAGAAACCTAAACACCTTTTCTTTGTGTTTTTTTCATGCTTTTTATGATTCAAATTACTTGAAAGCATATAAAACATATAATCTGTGCATGACTAGGTATTGCTAAACCTGCAGCAGAACAGTATTCTTTTTTTTTTTTTAAGATTTTATTTATTTGAGAAAGAGAGAGAGAGCATGAGTGGGGGAGGGGGAGATGCAGACACCCTGCCAAGAAAGGGCTCAATCCTAAGGACCCAGGGATCATGACCTGAGCTTCAGGCAGACACTTAACCAACTGAGCCACCCAGGCGCCCCCAGAATTGAATTCTTTATTTCTCTATCTTTCCTCATCTTTGCCTGAATCATTATTTGGTTTCCAAAGAGACATACGTGGGGCAAAGTCCACATTTATCTTTTTTAAATGAACATTTATTGAGCCTGTACATGTTTCTTTCTGTACATTCTGTACATAAGGCATAATGCAAATCTATTATAATAGATCTGAATAATTTTGATCAAACTCATGTAAGATGCTAGAACAGAGCTGTGAAGACTTTAAGCTCCAAACTTAATAATGGCTAATATTTATAGTGCACTTATTATGTCAGTTGGCATACTATTTACACTTATAATCTAACTAAGTCCGCACAACCAAATTCATGAATTTTTGAGAAAATAAGTAACTTGAAAAGAATCATCTGGCTGATGATTTAAGAATTGACCAGAAACAGTTTTACCATCAAGCTCTTCAGAACAGAAGGTAACAGTGCAAAGACGGTGTCAACACAAGTGGGGTTGTTATCATAGAATAGGGTTCAGAGAGGAAGACATTCTCTCAGTGTATAAACCCAGCATTTCAAAGGGAGGGCAATCCCTGCGAACTTGGAATACCTTTTCTGAATTTTCCAGTGCAGGTGAATAGTCATTTAGTCATTCATCTCTTATTCATTAAATATCTATTATAGAGAAAGCACTGTGTTAGGTGTCAGATAAAATTTTTTTAAAAATTAGAAAAGTAAAAAAAAAAAAAAAGTGAAATCCTGCCCACATAAAACTTACACTGTCTCATGTTTGTGGGGACACTGAACACATACATAAAGAAATGTTTTGATGTCCGCATGCTATGGGGAGAAATGCTGAGGGGAAGAGGCAAAGGAATATGAGTGGTGTTGTTGCAGTTTATATGTGGTGATCGGCAGAGGTCTCTCTGAACAAGGATTTTTAAGCAAATACCTAAGGGAAAAGAACAAGGAATGTGGTATCTGACAAAATTCAAGGAAACTGTGGCATGAAAATTTGTAGAATGGGCGTCTGCAGTTTGGAAGAAACTGGGACGACAGTGGGACACTTTTCAGAACACCCACCCACACCAGTTCTTGACGGCACAGAGGACGATAGGGTGCGGGAAAAGAAGACCAGAGCAACTCTGATTGGAAGAGAGATTCATAAAAGTTGGATCTGCATACAAGGAAGTTGTAGAAATGTGTCCAATGATTTGGTTTACTTCTGTATATCATTTTCATGTAGGCACAGCAGTGATAAATAAAACCTCTGTCTAGAGCCTTACAAAATTCTCTATGTGAATGGAAAAGAACACATCTGATAGGTAAGAAAACATTGTTTCATAGTTTAGTTGGTAATATTGTTTTTCCTTAGCGGTCCATGAAATAATGGTAAATCCATTATTTGACATCTTAGATCCAATGACTTACAGTATTGGGGACAGCAGATAATGGAATTCAATAAAGGATAAAGATTTGCAGACGAGGCTTCTTAGTAAAAAAAAAAAACACAAAAAAACCAAAACTTTTCAAAATAAAGCTACTGTTGTTCAAGTACCTAGAAGTAGAAATGGTAAAATCACATGTATTTAAAAGCTTGAAAATAGGTCATGACAGGCTGTGCACAATTTCTGCCTCTTTCCCTGTCCCCCGCTTGGCCAATATTCTCTTACTTAGAATCACCATCAATCTTTATCTATTAAAGAAAAGGTGGTGGTTATGACACAAGAAAGTAGTCATTATCTTTCCATTAACATTAACTAGATGAATTTGTGGGATAAGGATAAGCCATAGAAGCAAGAGTTTTATTATTTTGGCTTTAAAAATGCACATTGATGAACAGAGAGAAATCAAAAAACTTTAGATTCTTCCAAGACTACCAAAGTGATTATCTAGCCTTAATTGTAGTAGACCCTACAAAAACTTAGACATGGTTTCTCCCCCCAATGATTAATTGTTATTTGAGATTTAATTTAAGGATTAAAGAGAACAATTTTTTATCCAATTTGGACAAAATGGAAGAGAAAATGAAAATATGTATTATTTAATATGTTAAATTTATTTCTTCTTAATAGCTGAAACTATCTAATTTAAAGGTCACATTATTTCGAATTTAAATGTCAAATATACCTATGTTCATATTTGAAATAATTATGCTTAAAAATATATTAAGCAAATCACCTGAATGTATTATTTCACAGTTTTATGAATTGAACAAACATAAAAAAGATTTTTAAAAAGAGCAAAGAAAAAAATCACCCAGATTCCATCCTCCTCTGATGGCCACTCTATGTATGATTTTTTTATGTTCTGGTTCTCTCTATAAGCTCCATCATTGCCTTTAGTTGCGATTTTACCAGGACTGCATTTATGCTCTTCCTTTTGCTACCATGGTTTCCTTTTGTTATGTTTTCTACATAACTATTTTTTAAAAACTACCTAATATTCTATTGTTAATGAGGCATAATTTAATTCATGAAGTAATGGTGATTCTTCAAATTTTAGCTTATTTTCACATTTTTACCATCACAAAGGACTCCTTGTGCAGAAAGGGTTTCCGTCCACTTCTTACCACTACTTCCTTGAAATGAATTACCAAGAATTATTAGTTCAGAAGGATTAAACATTTCAATGGCTCTACTTAACTTTGGCAACATTATGCAAGAGTATAAATGACTAACTTGTATTCTTTCACCTGGTTCTGCAACACTCCACCAGCTCTCTGGGTAACAATGATCATGACGGTGACAACACCGCTAACAATGTTAAAACCAATCTAGTTCAAAATATGCCAGACACTATTCCAAGCACTTTATATACAGTTGTAATGGAAAATTACAGATTTTATATTCAAATTAACTTGTGTTTGATTCTTTACTCTTCTACTAATGAGCTCAGTGACCTTGGGTAGGTTACTGACTCTCTGCGAGAAAAGTTTTCCCAGTCATGCTATGCAATTAGTACTTAAAAATCTTGCAAGTTTTTTGAGAGAATTGGTTTTCTTAAGACTTGAATTTGTTTGGGGCGCCTGGGTAGCACAGTGGTTAAGCATCTGCCTTTGGCTCAGGGCGTGATCCCAGTGTTCTGGGTTTGAGCCCCACATCAGGCTCCTCCACTAAGAGCCTGCTTCTTCCTCTCGCACTCCCCCTGCTTGTGTTCCCTCTCTCGCTGGCTGTCTCTGTCAAATAAATAAATAAAATCTTAAAAAAAAAAAAGACTTGAATTTGTTTAAATCTACCCCTTTAATCTAACTGGAATTTATTTTTAATATGTTAAAATACGTGGATATAATCTTTTTAAATAAATTTTTCATTTATCACAACATTGCTAATTAAATATTATCCCTTTTGCCATTATTTAGTGTTATATACTTCCTTGTATTCTAAATTATCATATACAATTGTATCTACTTCTAAAATATCTATTCTTTTTCATTGATATATTTTTATGGCAGTACAATAATACTTTAGTAACTGTTGGATCAAAATATGTTTCGCTCTTTGTTAAGCTATATACATTCTTTGGTATTGCAAATTTATTTTTACCAGAAAATTTCTTTAGTTGTAATATAAGTGTACGGGGTGAGATTGTATTAAATGTATATGTTAACGTCAGGAGTATTGATGTGTTTTCAATACAGTCAAAGTGAAATTGTTAAAGTTTTGTTGCTAGGTTCTCAATGTATCACAGGTGCACCAATCTCCCTAAATGAGACTGTTGGGGAGAGAGGAAACTTCCGGTGCTCCCATCAAAGTCACTTAAATAAACTTTTATAACTATAGCAACTATATGATATGATTGTATGATTATAGCTATAGAACTAACTATATGATTGTAGTTATAGAATTAACTAAAATATATTAAGTTGGATATCTTACTTGAAGTATATAAGGTGTGCATTCCACATAAGTATAGAACTCCCAACTATATTTCAATCATCAAGAATGTAAATATTGGGGCTGCCTGGGTGGCACAGCGGTTAGGCGTCTGCCTTCGGCTCGGGGCGTGATCCCGGCATTGTGGGATCGAGCCCCACATCAGGCTCCTCCACTGGGAACCTGCTTCTTCCTCTCCCACTCCCCCTGCTTGTGTTCCCTCTCTCGCTGGCTCTCTCTATCTCTGTCGAATAAAATAAAATAAAATCTTAAAAAAAAAAAAGAATGTAAATATTGGCATATTGAGCCAGAATGTGCCATTTATAAAATACAAAGAGGAAATTAATTCTGACTCCTGAATTAAATTCTGATTTAATTGAAATTCATTTAAATTTAATTACATATACTCTGTCATGTTACTTCAATGAAAGGTAATAACATTGCATTCTATAAAGAAATTTGCTTTGCATAAAATATTCAAATAAGAAGTAAGGACACATTTACCCTAAATGAGTGGTCCTAATTATACAGTAAAATTTTAGTATTTTAGACACATGTTCACAAAATTTAAATTTTTTAAAATAATAGTGATAATACTATCAGCATTTATTTAGTGCTTCTTATATGCCAGACATATTCTAAGTGCTTTATTTGTATTCATGTTATCTCAGAGTAATTCTATGAAGAAGAAACTATAATTATTTTCATTTTATAGCTGGGGAAACTGAGGCACAGAGTGAGTCTAAGAACCTTGCTCCAAATTGTACAGAAGTGTGTGAACCCCGGTTGTCTCCTGAGCCTATGCTTTAAACCATTTTGCCCTAAACAATTAAATCCTTTATACGCTATAACTTCAACTTTGTTGAACAAGTGTTTTTGATTATCTATAGCTTTGTAAATTAAAATTAAATCCCTTATAATATCTCAGTTATTCATTTCAGCTGATGGGGAAATTCCTATAAAAGGTCAAATAAAGCTTAACAAGTGTTCTTGTTCAGGGTTAAACACTAACTGTAGAACAAAATAGTATGCATAGTATGGATTAAAAATTGACCACATCTTTCAAATGTGACTTTTCAATTAAAATATATGATATATGGTTGTAAAGTATTGTCTTTGTGCCCACACACTTTTGATTTAATTTCAAGAATATTTTATGATTCTATAAAAACTATATCAGTAAGTCTATAAAAGCTAGAAGATATTGGTTTAACCTTTATTCTTTCTACACCCAAAGTAAAACAAGCAATTACATTCAGCTTCTATATAGAGGCAGGAGGCTGTCTAGCTAGCATTTACAATTGTAAATGCAGCCTTTACCTTTCCAAGGCAAAGGACAGCTGGCAGTGGGAGCAAATCAAATCTTGGACTAGCCTGCAGGAGCCCCCAAATCAACTGTGCATGTTACTTGGGCACCATCTGCTGGACACTTTAAATAATACTCCATTTGCTGTGAACTTGACAACACCGAGACACATGCAGGGAGAACTGAATTCCCGATCTACTTACGCCTTGTGTAGTAGCAATCCATTTTCTCTACCTAGTCAGAATTAATTGCCCACTCAGGACATTTACCCCCTTTTTTGCCTATTGATTTACAGACATGAGGAGCTGAAAGTGGCCAGGCGGTAGGCTCAACTTCCAATTTAATGGCACAAAATTACTGGGTCGCCTAGTGAAAGAATTACTCCATTGGGAACCAAGATCATTAAATTAGTGGAAGCACAAATCCTGAGGGCCCTAAGGACAAAACCACTGAACGCTGCCATTGCGGTGTGGAAGCGGCCATAGACAATGGCGTGGCTCCATTATTACAACGAACATTTACTTAAAAAAATAAGCAGCAAGCTGAATGTGGCCTCTGGTTCATAATTTACCAACCCCTGATATCTGTGATATAAATCTTTATAATTTTTAATGACTTGCTTTATGACCCAGTGTAAGTTCAGCTTCCTTAATCATTTAGTGTTCTTGTTGATGTGATGATAGATAGATATGGAGAGAGAGATAAATAGTCAAATAATTGAATTACAGTTGTAATTGGTATCAATAACATATATGAATTAAAAATATTTTGATATCAGTATCAATTAATTAAAATTGATAATTGCATTGTTCAACTTTTCTAAATCCTTTATTGATTTGTGTGTGTGCTTCTTTATGTTATGTATAAAGGTGTAAAAGTCTCTCAGTATAATTGTGACTTTGGCTATTTCTCTTCATATCTCTGGCAATGTTTTGGTTGATGTGTTTTGAGGATGATATTAGGTACATAAAATTTGAGATTTATATCAAACTAATGAATTGAACTCTTTATTATTTTTAAGTGCCCACTTTATCATGTGTAATAGTGTTTGCTGATATTAATACATTTATGCCAGGTTTTTTCTTCATGTTTCCATAACATATAATTTTTCATTCTATTACTTCTAACATTTCAGTATCCTTTTCCATTAGTTGGTTTATTGTAAATAGTAGATAGGTGGACTTTTAAAAAAGTTGGTGTGAAAATGTCATTTATCTAGAGCTCTCATATTTCATGTTATTATTGATGTATTTGGGTTTAAACATACCATCTTATTCTTTCTTTTCTTTCTCCCTTCCTTCCTTCCTTCCTTCCTTCCTTCCTTCCTTCCTTCCTTTCTTTCTTTCTTTCTTTCTTTCTTTCTTTCTTTTTCCTGTGTGTCTTATTCAGCCTTAATGGCATTGCCCAAGGCCATGCATTCTGGGTTGGCCTACATTAAATGTAGCTGATAGAGGTTGGGGTATAAAGACCAGGCCATTTTAGTCCAAAACAGGATAGCTCTGAATATGATAGGACGCTCAATGTCTCCCTCTGCCCATTGCTGCTCACATCTCCCTCCTTGGGTGTTGATCCCAAGGATACTCTCCTATAAACATCCTGTACACTAAATTCCATCTCAAAATTTACTTCCTGGAGAATCCAAACTGTGACACATCCTTTAAAAAGTGGGACAGCCATATCAAAGGATTGTATAAAGCATAGGTAAATGTGAAAGTGGAAAGCAGGTAAAATCAGTATACTGTACACAAACCATTACTGAGTGAATGCTGAGGTGACAGTATTGCCCTGACTCTGAGAGATATGTTCCAGAATCTAAGGCAATAGTTTTCGAAGGGAAGGCGCAGTAGAGATGATACGTACCGAAGGGATCTGAGCGGAAGAGTCCAAGACTGGGTAGACGTTGCACTGCTAGGAGAATACCTTCTGGGCGACACAATCCAGTTCCGTGAGGAGCAGGTGGGAAAGATCTGTACAATCCATGTTTTTCACAGACTCAGAATTTATTGCCCATGCTTCATAAAGCTATCCTACTGTGGGTGGCCTTTCAAAACAAGACTCGTATCAGGGGCACCTGGGTGGCCCAGTCAGTTAAGCGTTTGCCTTCTGCTCAGGTCATGATACAGAGTCCTGGGATCAAGCCCTGCATCAGGGTCCTGGCTCAGTGGGGAGTCTGCTTCTCCCTTTCCCTCTGTCTTTCCCTCCACTCCCCTCTCCATGGGCTCTCTTTGGTTTGCGCACACACGCTCTCTCTCAAATAAATAAATAAAATCTTAAAAAAAATTAAAAAAGGAAACAAGATTAGTGTCTGGACTGGAAAGCAAAAGAAAACTAAAATGAAAGGAGCACCAAGGTTCAGCTAACTTAAGGAAAAGACTCATCCTCCAAGGTTAAATTCTCAGAAACTTCTGGAAACTGTTGAATTTAGCTGAAGCGGTAGGGGGATAGCACAGGGAAATTGCAGGCTACAGTGTGTAGCAGACGCTGCCAATGCATCTTCACTGTGTGCTTCCCCCCCACTTTTACCCCCCCCCCGCCCGTGCATCGGAATTCCTAGCAGTTAAATACAGTGCCCCATAGCTCACAGCTTTCTCCCTGCAGGTCTCTTTCCTGATGTCTGTAGCTTCTCCAGTGCCCTAGAAAGGCTGGCATGGGTAGTTGATGTGCGAGGGCAACTCCTAACTGATAGGGGATGGGAGTCCAAGGATAAATGGCCAGACTTCCCACCCTCCAGTGGGATGACTCTGAGGTATGAATTTGGATATTGTGATTTGTAGTAAGAAATAAATCTCCATTTCGGGCACAGCGTTCCTAAAACCCTTGGAATTTCCTAAGAGATGAGAGTTACAAAGGGGTTTCTTGTTATGTTAAAGAGGTCACATTTGGAAACCATGTGAGGGTGGAGGCTGGTTGAGAGAAGACCTAACTAACTCTGTGATATGAAGGTCGGACCTTTTAATCCTATCTCCCTGACCTCAAAAGAGGAGGATGGGCTGGAGGTTGAATCAGATGCTGATGGCTGATGATTTAGTCATCCGTGCCCATGTCCTGAAGCCTCCATAAAAACCCAAAAAAGATTGGCTCAGAGAACTTCCAGGTTGGTGAACACGTGGAGATTTGGGGAGAGTGATGTGTTCAGAGGGAGGTCATGGACGCTCTGCATGGTTTTCCCACACCTTGCCTTACGCATCTCTATTTGGTTGTCCCTTAGTTATATGTGTGTATATATATGTGTGTATATATATATATATATATATTATATATATTATATATATATAAAATAAACTGATCCTCTAGTAAGTACAACGTTTCTCTGAGTTCTGTGAGCTGCTCTAGCAAAGTAATTGAACCAAGGAGACAACTGTTGGTATGGGATCCAGAGCCAGCTGGTCAGAAGCACAGATGATAACCCAGACTTGTGCGTGCTGTGCGAAGTGGGGGTACTGTAATTGGGGCCCAAGGGTGCAAGAGCACCTGGCTAGGGGGTATCAAATAGACCAGGTTAGGCACTTGCCACTGACAAAAATCAAAGGCAGATACGTGAGTGGTGGTGACACAAGAAAGGAATTCATTTCAGTGAGGCCGACACTGGGAAGACAGCAGGCTCATGTCTCAAAGACTGTCTCCAAACTGCTGAAAACACTTTCTAGGATTATATAAAGAAGATGTGGGGTAAAGGTCAGTGGGTAGAGGCAGCAGGGCAGTAAAGGTTGGGTAGATAATTGTCTTGGGGTTAATCATGTGAGGTCTTGGTGTCTGGGTTATTGCTTGAGGGGGTAGTTCAGGGTCCCATCAGGATGCTTCCGCTGGCTGCCGTGTCTTTTGCCTAAACTAAGAGATAAGCTGGAAAGAAGAATTTAATCAGTTAGAAAGTACAGACTGAGGTCAAAATGGAGGTCATTAAACTCCTCTTTCAGAATCGTGGTACTGAGCCCTTACTCTCCATGCAGGCTTAGAGAATGAGTATCAGAGTTGAAAGGGGCAATTGAGGTGATAAACTTCTGAATATTTGGGGGAGTACCAAAATAAGAAACCTCAAAAAACCTGGTGACCAGGGCTATCACCCTAGGGATTTTCTAAATTTTATAAGGCAGCAGTCTCTAAATATCTCAAAGAAAGGAAATGGATACACAGATCAACTTTTCCTTCCAGATGTGAGAAAACACATTTGCCATAATAAATCCTTGGAAGGGGGTGCTCTCCAGTTGCTTTTATTGGATCTGGAAAACTTATGGAGACTGTGAGGCAGAACCTGGGATGTAGGGGCGCCTGGGTGGCACAGCGGTTAAGCGTCTGCCTTCGGCTCAGGGCATGATCCCGGTGTTATGGGATCGAGCCCCACATCAGGCTCCTCCGCTATGAGCCTGCTTCTTCCTCTCCCACTCCCCCTGCTTGTGTTCCCTCTCTGGCTGGCTATCTCTGTTAGATAAATAAATAAAATCTTTAAAAAAAAAAAAAAAAAAAAGAACCTGGGATGTAGCCACAAAGGAAACCCAGCTCCACCCAGTCATGGAGAACCGCTCAGGCTGCTACCGAGAAGAACACAAAACCACGAAATGTTTCAGTTTCTTTGGACTCTGACTTAACATTCGTAGAGAGTTTTGGCGCCTTCACTTACAGGGCAAGATTATTTGATTTGATTAATTTTGTTAGTAAATTTCTCCCTGGGAACACGGTAAGGGATTATATTAAAATGAGGAAATCTTATAGTGGCATTTTATCACTGAAGCTTTTATGCATTGTATTGTTGGGGTGTCCTCCTGGCCTCACCACCTGTGGTCTGCATTAGCTGTCGAGGCTGGACAGAGTGGGAATGCAAAGTCAGAATTTGCACTTCTAGTTCCAATTCCTTGACCCCAAGTGAAAAACGGAGCTTCAAATTCCAAGGTGAAAAAACTATGAAACACAAAAGAAAGCTGCAAGCAACAGGTGTTCTAAGGGGGCCTTTGAAAGAACAGATGCAAACTGGAAAGATCTGTGAACACTGCCTCCCATTGAGTGTAGACCCTGACACACCAAGCAATGAAGTTTCGTTCTGTAGAGCTGACAGATGTTCCCAGGACTGTGGTCTCATGTGGGTCCAGGGCAGATGGGGAAGAAGATATGAGTTAAATCTCTAGGGCATCCAGTTTTTATCAATATGTCCATATAATCAGAAAATGTGGATTAACAAGTTTTTTTCAAAGAACTCCATACTTCCATAGGGTCAAGTGAATAAGATTTAGGATAGAAGGCCATGAAGAATTATCTGGTGGATGACCATGGAATGGAAACATGAGGTGAATGAACAACGAATTTCCCTCTAACATATCCCTAGGCTTTTCATTCTCTTAACTCATTGGGCTTAACCCTTAAGTCAATAGCTAATCGGGGACAGGATATCTCCCCTGAGAGGGGGAGACCAGCCTCCTATCAGGCAAACAGCTTCCAACTTTAATAGCCAAACTCTTCAATACCCAATACTGCTCTATTTATAGATTTCCTCCTAGGCCTACGAAGAAGCAGTTTGTATTTCCTCCCAAGCAGCAGAACACTAAAATCAAATGAACCCAAAACTGAGTTTCAAGGTGACAGAGCATTGCCCCAAATTTGAGACATGGTCCAGAATTCTACAGGAATAATTTTCTAAGGGAAGTCACCAAATATCACCCTAGTGCTTTATGATATACTGACCTCCCTATATTCTAATGATATTAACAATCTTTAGATATGTTAGGAATTTTGTTAACACAGAACTGTTTTGATTAAATTTATTTCTCAAGCCCACAGCATTGGAATTAGTACCACTATTGATGTATTAACAGTATAGTTTTCTTTCTATCATAAAAATATAAATATAAATGAAATAGAATCAAAGAAGAGTTGACAAAGTCATTGGTAGGGGTGACACACCTCTTCCAGAGCTCCCAGGAGACAGAGGCCCTAGGGCTGCTGCTCAAAGGAGGGGTTCACAGTGGGTGGGCTGGGGGGTCACTCCATCTGGATGACCTTTCTGCAAATAACCCAACAGATTACAGTGTTCATCGCACCTGCACCTTCTTTGGCTCCCGCTTTCTACAGACTCTGGGTCTAGAGTACTTTTATTGCTGCCCCCTCATTAGGAGCAGTATCTTCCATGATAGTTTGGGCTATGCTTTTCTTTCTTTGAAGATTCCTTATGGTTTTTTTTTCTAAAGAATTTATTTATTAATTTGACAGAGAGAGACAGCCAGCGAGAGAGGGAACACAAGCAGGGGGAGTGGGAGAGGAAGAAGCAGGCCCCTAGCGGAGGAGCCTGATGTGGGGCTCGATCCCAGAATGCCAGGATCACGCCCTGAGCCAAAGGCAGATGCTTAACAACTGCGCCACCCAAGCGCCCCTCCTTATGCGTTTTTAATCCCTTATTTTTGGCAAATAACAGCTAGCTAGCTAGATAGATAGATGTAAACACAGATGCATTTCTAGTAATTAAGAGAGTCTACTTGCCTGCTGAGACCATTTTATCTGACACTGGGAACCAGTAACCCCTTAAAAGCTCCATGCTAATCTTTATCTCAATAAAAAGGCGTGTGTACATGTGTGTCATCTAGAATCTTCTGTGATACCTAAGCTCTTTCAACTACTTAAGATTGTAAGATTGATTCAAATCCCAAATCCATGTCTTATGAAGTATGCAGGGGGCTCCTCAAGATTTCTAGGAATACCCAGCAGTCATATCTGTAGTCATCTTTATCCTCAAATTCTTGCTTCCACTTAATTAGTATAAATAATACATTGGCACCGCTCCACACCTTATTCACTCAGACACTGAAGTCGGTCTTCCTCATTCTCAGCACACATGCCTGTGTGCACGTGTGCAGAAGGTCTTTGCTGGCCTACTTGACTTTACTGATAATCTGGACTGATGACCTAGGTTGACATTGCTGTAAAGTAATCTGAAATTGTAAACAGTTTGAAAACGAGTATAAAACACTGTCTCGTGGTGCTTTCCACCAACGAAGTGTCCAGTCTCACACTGTTTTGATCGTCTGTCTTCTCTCTTACTCTCCTTTCGGTTTTTCTCAATTTCCCTTCTTTACTCTCTCTCACACTATCTTATTCATTTCTATGCAGTGCTGGTATTTTGCCTGGTTTCCCACTAAGCATTGCCCTCTAATGGTGTCTCAAGGTATTCTAAATGAAGACTTAACTGCCTAATCACTCCTGTCAGCTGTTAAGATTAATTCATCTTTAAACAGTTCACTTACAATAGATTAAGCCAGTTACCAGCACAGTTTTTACTTAACTTTATTTTGTAACTTATTTAAGTTGTTGAGGAATTGATTAGAAAGATCTTAAGTATTTTTCCACAAGAACATGGTTTCTCTGAAAAGAAATGATCGCTCAATGAACAATATAAAATAAAAACATCTTCCAGGAAGTAATTCACTAGGGCGGCATATCAGCGTGACTCGTGATGTTTTGTGTAACGGAGGAAATCATTAACATTAGAAGGTTTAAAACAGCCACAGGGAGGGTTTTGTTTTTTGTTTTGTTTAATGGTATTGGCAACTGGCTTTTACTACCCATATGTAAAATTCTGTTGGCGGAAATATTTTTCATTCCCAACGATCAGGTGACAGTCAAATATCTATACAAATTCTTGTGGAATTAAAAATATGTATATATTTTAAAGCTGTCCACTGTCACCCCTGAGATACAATTTAGGCAAGTTCCCTCCTGAATCTGAAGAAGGCTCATTTTTTTGGAGCAGAGCTATAACCTCCACTTTTCTCCTTCTGTTCTGCAAAACAATCAACTACATCAAATATTTGCAGTTAAGGCATATTCTAGGTACCTGTGAATAAGTCACTAGTATTCAGGAGAGAGCTCGGGGCTGGAATATGGACTACAGGTATGATTCACAGAGATTATGGATGAGATATTTTTGAGAAAGAACATAGAAAGACAAGAGCAAAGGGTTAAAGGAGATGTATTGGTCAGTCCTAAAATATACTGAGTGCCCTTTACTAGAAGCTCAATGTCTAAAGCTTCTTGAATTAAGAAGTGAAGTTTGATTTTGCTTAATATACAGATAATTAATTGTTATACTCTATCCAAACTCTGGATTTGATCATTCAGACTGAAAAAAATATCCTCTACTCAGGATTAGCTGGATTAATAATCAAGCCCTTTGTTTACGGTTATTTACAAAACTCCAAAGTACCAATGGTTGGAACTCAAGAGTCCTATTCTCTGGAAATAGTTTGTGGTTTGCCCTATAGTTCTTGGAACTGGAAGGATTTCTTAGCCTTCCTTTGACATCTGCTAAGAAGGATCAATGCTCTATAACCTACCTATATTCATGAGTGCCATCTCTCTTCTTCAAAAGCTGTAATTCTACAATATTACAACTCTCAAACACATGTAAGGTATAACTTTTCTCTTTCTTATTTCTCATTACAAAAATGAATTTTGTAAAGGATTTCATGATTGTTATATCCTGGGAGCAAATGGAATGATGAGTCAAAACATTAATGTTTTTGCATCAATAAAACCATAGAATAAGTAAGGTTGTCTGGTGAACACTTACGTGATCTGGCCATGTCCCTATGACATCACTGCACTCTGGAATACCCAAATAGTTGCCTTGGACTTGCTAAGAATTTTAACCTGCTTTCCTGCTGTGTCATATGGTAGCAATTTTCCCTTACACTCTGACTACACTAGTTAGATAATGGGTAAACAATTTGAGGAAATGAGATAAATTTCTCTTCTAATCATGTTTTCTACAGGGTAAAAAATATTAAAATGCATCCTTACACAGATAACTTGAATTGGAGAATTGTATCAATTATCTGACTCAGTGGATAAACATAACCAGAGATATGGAAAACTGAACATAGCTATAGCATATCCTTGTATTAATATTGAAAGCTATTAAATGGTGTTGCTGTGTTGAGTGTTTTCTCAGTGATGTGGAACAGAGCTTTGCTTTTAAATGTTTGTATGGAAAAAATATCAGTCCATTTCCATGCACCCTCTTATGATTACAAACAGAACTCTTGCAATAAATATGATGAATTAGATTTTTTTGTAGTCCATAAGGAAAAATAATATTTACTAAATATTTATAAGGTGTCTAAGACATTCTCAGTTGCATTTATCCTTAACATGTGAAATAGATCATTGTTTTCCACTTTGCATATGAATCAACTGAGAATAGAAATGGTACACGTTTCATGGCCTATGTTTCTATATTTGATTTGGATTGGATATAGATTTCAGACATTCAGTTTCTTGAAAAAACGTTAAAGGATCTGTTATCCAGAGAATTTAGGACAACTGGCATATGGCTATTTCTGAAAATGTCCTAAGGAACGATATGTCAGTTTAACTGCATATGTTCCTGCAATCAAATTACTTACCAATGCACATTGACTTAAGTATTAAGTATTAGTAGACAATGATATCATCAGATGAGTACTAAGAAAAATCAATACCCAATCTGCTTGATTCAAAGGTATTATGAAAGAATGTTTATCTAAAACAGAACCAAAGAATATCAAATGGAAAAACTCATGCATGTGCCCTTAAGCAAAACTTAAGGACTGAGAGACTGATTTCCCCCCAAATACCTAACTTATAGAAAACCAGTAATATTTGGATGTTTTTAATGGTAGGGAAGTAATCAGGGATTGCTTCATAGCCACTTTGGAAAATTTTCCAGAGTCTTGAACAAGAAATGACACAGGTTGGGTTGGACTGGAAAATGAGCTGAATCGAACATTGTCTGTATGACTGGACTAGTTTTGTCTACTCGTCGAATTTGCAAGGCTCGTCTCCATTTGTTTTGATTTTTATCAGACTCTAACTGAACTCTCCCCTCTTTATATCCCCTGCCCATAAATACAGCCCATCCCAAACCTCAGTGGATTTGCCTGTAGCTTGCTACAGTTTGCCTGTCCCAAATTACAATTTCTCTGTTATTCCCAAATAAACTCATCTTTTTTTAAGAGAGGAAGAGGAAGGGGGAGGGCTTGAGGAAGGGGTAAAGAGAGAACCTTAAGCAGGCTCCATGCCCAGCATGGAGTCCAACATGGGGCTCAATCCCACAACGCTGAGATTATGACCTGAGCCGAAATCATTTTTTTAAAATGATTTTAAGCTTGCCTCTTTATTTAGGTCGATAGTACTATATCTTCCTCAGAAGCTATGGGGACAGAAGAGATGAACTTGCTTTCATGCTTTGACACTGCCATTAAGAAAACTAATGAGATTTTTACAACATATTTACTCTTTCTGTTTAAATTAATTGTGCCCATGGCATGTATTTAAATGCTTTTCTTAGTAAAAGATAGAGTCAGCGATAGAAAGCATCACTGGTTTGCATTTTCTTTCAGGATTATTTGAAAATAAAATGCATCTTTTATATAGTATTTTGCCCACATGCGTGTTTGGGTTTCCTTTTTACATCTCACAAATAGAAAGCAGTTGGTTAATGACCTTTTGACTTTTTAAGAAAATGGCTATAATTAATTTGCCTCACTCAGCTTCTGACTGAAATAATTGATTCTCGAAGCAGAAGAAAAGAAAAACTTAAAATGGCCACAGTAGTAAACTCATCTGAATCATAGGAAATTTTCTGTCAGGCTGCTAGAAGTGAGAAGCCAGTCAGCTTAGCTGTGAGAAGCCAATCAGCATTCTCCCTCTGTCCTCTGCCATTCCCTTCCTGTTTCAGAACTTGGAAATCATTATCAAATAGAATTTTTTTTTTAAGATTTTATTTATTTATTTGACAGAGATAGAGACAGCCAGCGAGAGAGGAAACACAGGAAGGGGGAGTGGGAGAGGAAGAAGCAGGCTCCCAGAGGAGGAGCCTGATGTGGGGCTCGATCCCAGGACTCTGGGATCACACCCTGAACCAAAGGGAGACGCTTAACGACTGAGCCACCCAGGTGCCCCTCAAATAGGAAATTGACAGCTATTCCTCTACTTCCTAGAAGCTAGTAGTACTTTGTAAGGTCAACATCAATATCTACTTCCCATTTTAACTTCTACACCTAATTAGATATCAAAATTCCCATAATACAGGTGGGATAGAACCAGGAGCCACCCAAAATCAAGACTGGTTGTGGCAACTTACTACCCTCTGCAAAAGGTCATGCTCACAAATAAAGCATGAGAAACAGGGATGGGGTCAGGAAGACCTCTGGCACACTGAGGGTTCTACAGATGCACGTGCATTAATCTATTCAGAATGTTGAAAAACCCAGGTGGTGAATATAGAAAAGGCTCAGCTCATTTCTGCAGGACAGAAATAGATAGAAGGCTTGTAAGTAATGAAAGAGCTTATGAACTCAGCACATGCTCCTGAAACAGTGTTCTGGATAAAGTCCCAACACAAGAATGGGAGTTGCACCCAAGTTGGCACACAATGGACATAAACTCATTCCTCATTCCATGTAATTTCGTAAACACTGCTTGAGGAGAGTTCTCATTTAAAAATGAGTACATTTTAAAAGAGGGAAATGAAAATGTATGATAAAGCAACAGAAAAGAAGTCTTCAAAAAGTTTCCAAGAAAAAGAGGAAACTCTAAAAATTATTTACTTTAAGCAACGTAATAGTGAGCATGTTTATTTACCTCATGACATGGGAGGTTTCCACATTAACTAAGCATGGCAGGAGAATCACAAAGAAATTGCAGGTTGCTGTGAAGGTGAATAAGACATGATAAAAAGGGAGATGCATGAGAAAGAGAGGAGATTTATATATTCCATAAATGAAAAAAAAAAGCCTAATTAGAAGATGAGTACAGCGTATCTCAGGTAAAATCAACAAGAATACATTCGCACCTTTAAATATCCTGTAAATGAGATGAAAATAACACCTTGAACATACCTTCAGATTAAAAAACAAGAATGGTAAAAAGAAAAATCCTGAAAGTATAAAGAGGCAAAAACTAAATTTCTTACAAAGAATAAGAGAATACTCATACTGGCTTCAAAGTTCATCTTTGGAACCTTTATCCCCCCCACATATTCGTTGCCAATTTGTTTTTTGTCTTTTGTGAATCACTGGTTAATATCATCTGCTATTTTTAAAACTAAAAGATTTTAGCTCTATCATTGATTCATAAATGCTGGTTCTTATTTTAAAATTCAAGCAATACAGAAGTACAAAGGAAGAAAAGGTTTCATATCTCTCAGTCCTCATTATAACTCCTCTGAGCAAAGCTAGCCACTTTGGACTAACGCAGCAGAAGTATTTAAAGCGCTCATCTTTCTGAATCTATGCACCCCTGGAAATTCATATAGTAAATAAATTCATTAACAATCAGCAGTTTGCACAAAGATATCCAGCACACTATTATCTATGAGAGTGAAAAACAGTTCAAATTCCTAATAGAGTCATCAAGCAATATTATGAAATGTGCGTTCTATCGCCTACATTAGCTCAAGGTTTAAAATGTGATCCTATGAGCTCTTATAATCTCTATCTTCCTCCCGTGTTAATGGAAAGACAGAAGTTGTTCAGTGAAGTGTAGAATTCTTGAAATTGAAATATGGAGAAGTTGCGTTTCTTGGTAATGGGGCAAAGGTCTAACATATGAGCATGGGAGTGAGTGTATGAAGGTAAGAGTTGAGAAGCTTCGAGAAGAGTTTGGGGAATTAATGGACCTATGCTTTGGAAGGATCTGCTGGGTGTACATTGACATCACTGAAATGTTGGCGGGAATAGTGTTAAAGACACTGACAGTGAGCCAGGAGTTAGATTCAGGAAAAGAGAGAATGCTGTAAATGATGCAATGAAAAGGTATGGCAGGAGATCTATTCCAATGGAGAGAAGAATGGAGAGTGGTCTTGAAGTGGCAA
>NW_024426552.1:27721853-27748423 GCF_017311325.1 Ursus maritimus
GAGACAACTACCCCTCTTCCAGGCTGAGCAGTAAGGGGCCAGTGCATGAAGAGAGGAGATAGCCACCCCCATGGGAGGGCTGCAAGAGAACCAGTGTCCTCCAGGAAGAATCTAGTTTTAGTTAGAGCAGGAAAGTATGGGAACAGGTTAAGGAGATAGGATTTTTCTGTTGAAAGACTGAATTATTTTTTTTTAAAGATTTTATTTATTTATTCGACAGAGAGAGAGACAGCCAGCGAGAGAGGGAACACACACAGGGGGAGTGGGAGAGGAAGAAGCAGGATCCCAGCGGAGGAGCCTGATGTGGGGCTCAATCCCAGAATGCTGGTATCACACCCTGAACCAAAGGCAGACGCTTAACGACTGAGCCGCCCAGGTGCCCTGAAAGACTGAATTCTAAAAGCACAGCAGGAAAGTTCAGGAATTGGGAAGGGATGGAATATAGGTAAAGCAGAAGAATGTTCACAAATTTCTGGTCCCAATAGTCTGGGAGATGAAGAGTAACTTAATGTGCAAGACGACTTGTAGCCACTGAAGGAAGTCAAGATGAACACTACAGTAGGACTGATCTTAAAGGTCTCAGGGAAAGTAATGATGGGGAAGCTGTGGGTACCAGGACTGAAGGTAGGGGGAGAGAGAATGGTGAGGCTCTCACCAGAACATCACAGCTATGGAGCCCTCCTTTGTTAGTACTGAGGAGGCCAGAGGAAGGGGACATCTTGTCAGTACACAGCTGTCCCTTTGGATGGAATCCCAAAATAATCCAGTCTACTGAGGGATGTAGAACTGATTTAATCACAAAACAGCTAGATAATCCAGATTCTTATTTATAGAATACATTATATTCTACACTTTCTTATATCTAAAGTCTTATTTAAAACTATCGGAAATACTGGAGAGCCTAAAACTGCTTAGAGGCTTGCAGTTAGAAAGCCTGAGAATAACAAGGCTGGATCTGCAGGACAGTCACTGTGGATAAACAGGATGGATTTAGAAAGAAGATGGGAGGAGACGACTGTGTCTCCCTGAATGAAATGTAAAGAAATGAAAGGCCTTTCGTGAGATAAACGGAGCTTTTGTAATCTCACTCCACCTTAGAAGATTAAAATGGATTTGAAGATTTTCTAGGTTGTGCAGCTTGCAATGACCAGAGTTAATTGTGAGGGAAGAAGGCCAAGAGATAGCTTCACAGATGGCCAGCTCGGAGAGGACACCAAAAGTCAACAATAAGCAGAATACGAAAATTCTTAGAACAGCTTTAATGCAAGTGGTTCCCAGGACTTCTTAAGACCAGATTTTAAACATATCTGTTTATGGATATGGCGTACGATTAAATGGGATTTTTGTGGTTTAAATTAAATGAGCAATAAAAATTTTACAGATTAACTGTAAGGGTTGAAGTTCTGTAATTTTACTCACTCTCTAACCATAAGGAGGGAGAGGTGCCATGGAGATCTCAACTCCCCAGTTAACAGATATGTTGCAAAAAGATTAAAGGCAGGTTGACTGCAGAAATGCATTTAAATTGTTCAGTGAGCATATGGAAAGTTATTTGCATTGGTTAATGGAACGTGACAAAAAAAATCAGCTCTTTCCTCTCCATCTCACTAGTATTTAAAAGCAAATAAAACCAATCTGATTGCATTAAAATTCTGAAAATTGGGCTTGGCAGAAATACTTTAGAGAGGGATGAAAAAATATCCCCCCATAGCTCCATCTGAATTCCAAAGATATGAGAAGACAAGGAGTGGCCAAAACATAACAATCTTTATTAATAAAGCTTGGGAGGAAAATGTAGAATATTATATCTAAATAGCCCCCAGGTATTGAACTCCAAGATTCAAAAAAGCTTACAAACCCAGTAAAGGTGGTGCTGGAAAAATGTATTGTATGGGGAACAGATGGTACCTGCCCCTGAGGCCAACTTTACCCCAAGAAGTTCAAGGGAAACAGCAGTTCTTCTTTTCTGTATTTAAATGATATGAATGCTTTTTTTCTGTGTCACACCAGCTGCAGACTCATATGTCACACTGAAACGTTGTTCCCATTATCTATGGCAGGGCAATGAATGACCTCAAAGTGGCTAAAACCTAAGTGGCGAAAAAACAAAACATTTTATGATATTTCATGATTCCGTGGGCCAGAGATGTAGGGAGGGCTCCACCGTGGAGTTCTGTTCCTTATGGTGTTGGCTGGAGTCATTTTGGTGGTATTCAGCTGATGGGTCCAAAATGGATTCACTCATATGCCTGGCTTTCCCAGGAATTGCTGGAGGATTGGATTCAGCTCTGCTCTTCTCCCTCTCTGGGCATCTCAGGACCTCTCTACAGTCGAACTGCTTACAGGGAGATTCAAGACTCCAAAGGTAAGTATTCCAAGATACAGAAAGTGGAACCATTAGTCACTTAAGGCTGAGGCCCAGAGACTGGCACCTAATCACTTTGTCCATATTCTATGTGCAAAGAGCCCATTCAGATTCAAGGGGAGGAGACAAACACCCCCTAACTCAATGAGGAGAGTGCCAAAGAGCTTACGGTCATCTTTATTGTGTGGGAATTTGCCTGCCCTCCGGCTATACCAAAAACACATTCAGCCCCTCCTGTGACCCCTGGGCTTCTCAGGGTAGAGCATCATGCTTGGGTGGTCCTCACCTAACTCGGTCCAGGCCTGAGTGAGTTTCTTTGGCTCCCGTGGCGTGGTTCCTCTCTTTCCGATAAGCTGTAAACTAGGGAGCTCTTTAGTTTTAAAGTTTTTCTACCAGAGCATGATGGTGAGCCAAAAATAAGTGCAGTAGGAACTCCAGTTCAAATAGGGACGGAATCAGAGGCACAGCAGTTACCGGGGTTAGTACTTGTGAAATCCAGAATTGGGGACAGTTTTGCTCCTGGGAATGATTCTCCTTGGTTCTTGGCACAGCCTTCTAAGTTCTTGGTTTTGTGTTTGGGTCCTTATCTAGACTGGATGGCCAATTTTTTGCAAAAAAGTGAGCTTCTCAGCCTGGTTCCTGCCCACGGTAAATCAGGAAGGTCCAATGACTTCTTTCTATTTCGTACTTTTTAAATCCATTACATTAAGCATAAACCATACACACACACACACACACACACACACACACACACACACAATTCTTTTTTCCTTTCCTTTTCTCCCTTCCTCCCTTCCTCCCCTCCTTCCTTCCTTCCTTCCTTCCTTCCTTCCTTCCTTCCTTCCTTCCTCCCTCTCTCTCTTTCTTTCTTTCTTCTGAGACAGGCTCTTAGAGGAGAGACTTTGAGCCAAGAGCAACGATGGTAAGGATGTTTTGGGGCAACATCTCTATGATCCTGTAGAGCCCTAGGAGAGATGCGTTTAGTTTTTTGTGTTGTTTTGTTTTGCTTTGTTTTTGAGGTCTCAACACGGGGATTTATAGAAGCCACACACCTGCAATCCTTACCCTGAGTTTCTTTTAGTGTGCTGGATTTTATACGTGCTACAGCTATTTCTTTCTTTGAGAATCTTTTTCTGGGATTAGCTGAGGATGAAAACCAATTTTATTTTCAAATCCCCAAATCCTTGGATCCTTTGTATTTTGTCTAAATTCTTAAAATCCAAATGAAAATGGTACACTTCCTTCTTTAGTTTCTCTTCCTCTTCTCATCCCCCCTCCCATCTTGTATTTAATTATAGGAAGTTAGAAGCCTGTTGAAATTTTCCACATTCTGTCTATAAATCTCTCCAGCTAGATCCACGAATTCATTAAATACCCTCTTTATTTTCTGCATTATGACAGGAAGCTATGTTACCAAACTTTTCAGTAACAATTTCCTTATTGTTTTTCAAAGCCTCGCAGTCTTCTGAAGTCTCGTGCAGCTTGACTCTGTACAATAGGACTAGTATTTCCTGCTCTTGAACTAGAGGTCATGTTATATGAATTTCAGATTAGCCTCTTCCTGGTTATGGATATGAGAGGACCATGCCATTGGAGGGCGCTCCAAGAAGAAACTCCTCTCTAACATAGATAATATGTTTAAGGCTATAGATGTTTAGTCCTTTTTAAATATTATGTATCAATACCATTGAAAATAGAATTAACACATTTTTATAAATGGCAAAGAATTTGCAGAAGAAAAATTTCATGATACAAGAACTATCAATTGAACAAAGATAAGAGAAAAGAGGGAAAAACAGAAAGCAATATTAGATTGTTCACTTTCTCTTATTATTTATTTCTTGTCTTTAAGATTTCTTTATGGGGGGGTAGGGGCAGAGAGGTAGAGAATCTTAAGCAGACTGCTTGCTGAGCGTGGAGCCCAATGGGGGGCTCAATCTCACGACTCTGAGATCATGACCTGAGCTGAAACCAAGAGTTCTTCGCTCAACCGACTAATCCGCCTAGGCACCCCATCTTATTATTTATTTCTAATGATGCATTCAAATAAAATGTTCAAAAATATTGTTTCTGTTTTATCCTTTTTACCATAAATAGAGACTACTTAAAACTAGAGTGATTGACAAAATGTAAATTACATTGACACAAGAGGGCAGCCTTTCCATTTATATTTATCAAATAAATTGCCAGGACTTTAATTCTGTGGCTATTTTAGCTCATATTACAAAAGAAGTGAAAGGAATCCCAAAGCAAAATTAATCCTGCAAGGTGATTATCTTGCCGGTTTCCTTATTTATTCACTGGCAAGTAGTTCTTGAATCTAAACTATTTTACATCAATACAATAAAACAAGCACAAAAAAAAAATTAACTGCAAAGAAATTTTATTGATTTAAATGTTTTATGGAGAGAGAGGCAAAAGGCTGTGGAGATAGAATCTTTTATTCTGAAGCTAGAGTAATTAAAATAATGTAGTACTATTGTAAAGCCCGATAGTTCAATGGAATAGAATAAAAAGCAAGAAACACAAACAAGAAAGAATTTATTATATGACAAAGGAGTCATTTTAACTAACCATTTGGAGAATGAATAAGGTTAGATTCTTAACTTATACCAAAAGTGAGTGCTAGTGAGGGGGTGGGAAGGGGCAGAGGGAGAAGGAGAAGCAGACTCCCTGCTGAGTAGGGAGCCCAATGTGGGGCTCCATCCCAGGACCCTGAGATCATGACCCCAAATGAAGGCAGACGCTTAACTGACTGAGCCACCCAGGCGCCCCTTGATTATATATTTTACTGTTAAGTATTAAATAAAATGCCAGAGGAAAACCTGGAAGTAGTCACATAATTTAATAGTAAAAAAAAGCCTTCCTGAGAATGTCATGCAAGGCAGGTACCACAAAGGAGGAAATGGGAGACTTGAGTACAAGCTAAATTCTCCAGCTCACAGGTACCTAAACAAACTTGAAGGCAAATGACACACAGAGAAATATCTGCAACAATTATAAATGTTAATCAATAATATTCCTCCTATATAAGGACCCCCTTAAAAATAATTAAGAAAAATAATGAGGAAAAAAATGGACAAAGGACTTAATTCACATAGACTAGAAATGGTCAATAAGTTAGAAAAAAGGTTCACGTTCTTTTTCTTCATAAATTTAATTTATAACAAAACATCTGAAAATTTAAACAGGAAGAATAGCATACTTGGCTTACTAGATTGGCCATTATAAAAGAAATGAAATATCGAATAAGGTAAGGTTGCTGGAAAATGAGCTAGCCGTCTCATACTGTCATGGACTGAATGTTTGTATTTCCCTAAAATTCATATGTTGAAACCTCAGCCCTCAAGGTGATGGATTAGGAGGTGGGGTGTTTGGGAGATGATCAGGAGTAGATGAAGTCATTAGTGGGGAGCCCTCACGAATGGGATTAGTGCTCTCGGAGTCAAAAGAGAGCTTGGTTCACCTTCGTGCCCTCTGCCATGTGAAGACACAAAGAGAAGTACGTTGTCTGCAACCTGGAAGTGTGTTCTTACCAGAACGTTACCGTACTGGCACTCTGGACATCCCAGCCTCCAGAAGTGGGAGAAATACATTTTTTTCTTTATAAGCCACCCAAGGAGGGTACTTGTTGTAGCAGCCTGAACTAATGCTACTGATAGAAACGTAAATTAGCATAATCTTTCTGAAGAGAAAACCAAAACAAGAACTGCTAAGCAACTTAACCCTGAGTAACAAGAGAAAGTGACAGCACCCAGATTTTAACACAGAGATTACTACCAGCTAAACCTAGGGTCCTTACCTTCCAATAAACGCTTGGATTTAAGGAGTGCATCACTTAGGATGTAATTCGAAGACCTAAGCAAAAGGAGGGAATTTACTGTAAAACTACAGGGGTCTTAGGTAGATTTTTTGAATAAGGGTCTAAGGTGTCTTTACTACTCCCTTTCGTCTCTGCTTTTCGCCACATGTCTCTGTTGTTCTATTCTGTAAAGGACCTCACCTGTTTTCCTTACCCACAGAGGAAAAGCCAGCTATAGACAGCTCCGAATTTTCATTTTTTGAATAAAGCCACTCTTTCTTTTCCTTTTTGTACTTTCCAGCAGAAGAGACCGTGATTGAGCCCCCTCAGTCAGATTGGGTGCCAATCCCAACCAAGCACTTTTGACCACAAGTGGGAGGAGACACGGATTAATTTGGGTTCGGTTTTATACGTGTAGCTGCTCCTAACATCTGTAACCAAGGAAACAGAGTCCTTCTATCAAAACGACTGTCCTAATGTGTTCGTGGTGAGGGAGGATTGATCTTTAAATGAGATGATTTACTATGAGGCAATCCACAACAGGTGTGCGGACAGAATCAGTTTCCTGAACTTCAAAAAGGAGGACTAGACTCTTTAGAGACTCTTCATACTGAATTTAACACTCCCTGGGAGAACTTCTGCAGCCCTAGTTACGGGGTGTTTCCCTCAGGACTAACATCTGGCAGGCAGGCCCCTGAACAAACAGTGGTTATTATGATTATTAGCCTCCTAGAGCTCCACGCCATGGGCAGCAACCCGGCTCTATACCATACCTTTCCAATCTCAAAATAGTCAATAGGCCTCCATTTCAGGTTTCTTTAAGCTAGTGACATAAAAAGTTAACCAGGCAAACGCAAAAGGTGAAGTATTTAAAATTCATTACGGGGGCGCCTGGGTGGCACAGCGGTTAAGCGTCTGCCTTCGGCTCAGGGCGTGATCCCGGTGATCTGGGATCGAGTCCCACATCAGGCTCTTCTGCTATGAGCCTGCTTCTTCCTCTCCCACTCCCCCTGCTTGTGTTCCCTCCCTCACTGGCTGTCTCTATCTCTGTCAAATAAATAAATAAAATCTTTAAAAAAAAATAAAATAAAATAAAATTCATTACGAAGGTGGCTTTTCATTGTCACTCACCTTTGCAGGAGGTGGTGTTCTTGCATTTAAAAATTCCTTTAAATTTTTTGCTCCTGATGTCCGTCTTCTTAAACACACGCACGCACACACACTCGACTAGTCCATTTGACATTTCTCATGTTGACGGGGGTGAAAGGTACGGCATAGGGAAGAGAGTCAATAATGTTGCAATAGAATTGTATGGTGAGCACAGCAAAACGTGTAGAGCTGTTGGGTCAGTATATTGCAAACCCGAAGCTAACACTGTGTGTCAACTATACTGAATAAAGTTTTTAATTTTATTTTAATTTAATATTTAATTAATTTAATTATTTAAAATTTAATTTAAATTTTATTTTATTTTAATAAATTTCTCATGGCTGTATTTCCTAAATGGTGCATAGTCAGTGGAAAAAGACAATTGAAACTTGGGGAAATAGAACTGAATTAGGATTAGGGTATCAAAGGATAAAAAAGCAGTTTTGTCATAAAATGGTTCACTGGCACAGAATATTGTTGGAAAGGCTCCACTGAATTTACCCAGAGTAACTTTAATGTTTTGAAATTTGTTGTTGGGGCAGAGTCTTTACAGAGAGCCTCATTTTGAGTCACACTGACCACAGGGCCCTACATCCTGTAGGGAAATTTTTAGTACCAACAGTGCGATAATATATTTAGAGCACCGGAACAGGGCAGTCCTCGCAAGACTTATATTCTAGGTTTCCTCTGCTGAAAAAAGATGTGTGTTTTGGGGCAACTGAATGAACCTCAGCTCCTTCATTTATAGGGTGTTTTTCTCAGGACTAAGGTCCGGCATGCAATGGCCTGAATACATAGTAGTTATTTTTATTAACCTTGTACAGCTTTGGCTCCTCATTTATTCATTCATTCGTTCCTACTCCCCAAATCCAGTGATGAATATTTAGCAGTAAACAAAGTTTGATCAATGAATGGAGAACATTTTTACTCTTGCCCGAAAATTCCGTTCTCTGAAGCAGCTCCGTGAGTTTATCTGCAGCGTTCTCCTACCTTAGGTATTCTGCACAATCCTTTCATAAGGTTCCCACTTGCTTCTGGGGTACAGTGGATCAGAATGATTGTCGTCATCCTGTTTTGAGGGGGACAAGGAGGGAAGATGCTGATATGGGGGCAGCTGCAAGATCTGTAGGTAGAAGGTGGAGGTCGTACCAGTTTGTGAGAAAACAGACCTGAGATTTCCACCCAAAAAATGGCTTGTAACCGCCTCACTCCCGTTTTCACATACAACCCATGGGCTAATGGTTTGGAGTTGATCTTCTCATTTCCCGAACATGACATTTATTTTGGTCAGATTCTTCCTGTGTGCACGTGTTCTGAGGGAGGAAATCCGGCCACCTGGCTGGTCTGATATGCCTTCCAAAATCTTGTGACATGGCCCTGAGCTTTGCCACGGCCTAGGAATGAGGTTTCAAGCTCAGGAGATTCTAATTAAATTTTAAAGCAATATAATCACTAATGTAAGAATCTCTAGTTAGGGAAACATGCCAATTTTTCAGAGAAAAGTATTGTACAGGCATTTGAACAATTAAAAGTAGTACGATATAGGGATATGCATACAGAGGTATATGTTAGTTGAACCAGAAATGCCTTAGCTCGTAGTAAATAGAGTTCAGGGTTACTGAATTTTCACCATTTAAGAAATTTCACCATTTAAGAAATATATTTACATAAATATAAACAAGCAAGCATATTTGCTATTAAAGGGACCAATAACCCACCAGAGTGGTATGAGGGTAACTTTAAACTGAAAACATCTGAACAAATAGCAGCCTTTCTCAGAAAGAAACCTTACCTAACTTCCCTTTGCTGTCTTAAGCGGGGTCATAAACCCTCCTCAGAAGGGGTTTCCTGTTTGAGGGAAGACTGATCCTTAGCCCTGGCACATGAGAGTGCAGCTGCCGTAAATACCCCTTTGGGGGAGCTTCAAGCCAGGAATTAGACTGCCCATCAGCACCTGGATGAAAGCACATGCAAATATATGTAAACAGCGGAACCTTCCATACGGTCCCACTGAAGCCCTTAACCCACCAACCCCCACGTTTGTTAAGCTGGTATATAAACCATCGCCCCTTGCAATTTGAGGAGCCAGTCTTTATACTATGCTCCCACATGCATGTGAATTAAACTTTTGTTAAAGTCCTTAATTCAGACAAATAATTCAAACAAAATTAATTCATTAACGTTTGTCAATTTTCAGGCCCCAGACTACTTACGCCTAAGTTGGTACGGGAAACGTTTTCTTCCTAACGCTCTCCAGCTTGATAATGAAAGCTATCCATCTTGAATATATACCACTTCTTCCCATGAAGTTAAACTCAAATATCTTTATAAAGGAAAATATATTATAGCATGATAATTTGGAAAAGAGATCCATTTTCTAAATTTTTGTGTCCTTGTTTTCAAAAAATAGTTTATGGATTGATGTCTGTTGGGTCACTTTGGAGTCACCAAGTGTCTTGCAATAGGACTCGGGATGAATTTCTCACTGTCCCATTGATGGGTTGAAGAGGAGACTCCATTGAAACATAGAGCAAGACAAGAGAAGGCACTGTTTGCCATCCTCTCACTATTCCCTCAGAGAAGCTGACGTTGTGTGCCTATGAGTTTGTGTGGCCATTGCCGGTGCTGCCCTGAGCTTGAAGACCTTGGGAAGTGGCAGTGCCCCTTGTGGGGGTGGGGAGGTGGGAGAAAGCCATTTGGCCCCCAGGAAACTGAGCTTGCGTTTAACCCTTCTGCCTGGAAGAAGCAGCAGGAAATCCTTATTTTTGGCTAGCTCCTTGTCAAAGTAGGTATGTGGGTTATTTTCAGAAAATCCTGTTCCTTGACAGTCTACCCTCCTTAGAGGTTCATTCAACTATTCTCTTGAAATTTTTGAGGACAGCAGACAGATTTTTTAGGCTGTTTAAAAGTGTGTCATATAATTACTTAAGATTCCCCAGCCTTAAATTTTAGTTGACTTTTAAGTTTCTAAATGCCATCAACTGTATCTTACTTCTGTTCCTTACGGCCCTCTAATTTTATTTGCCATATTCTGATTACGTTGTCATTTTCCTACCTTTAAACTGTTCCTTTTGCCGAGAAATAACCTCCTCATTCTGGGTGTTTCAAAATACCACTCATTGTTCTAAATTTAAGTTTAATGTCACCGCCTTCATAAACTCTACCTTGTCACCTCAGGTGGAAATGAAACCTACTTTATTCGAGCCCTTTGCTGACTGTACTGTTTATTCTATGTAAAAGGATGACATCGCTTCAACTTAATTTCTGCTTCACACTCCCATTACAATGGGTGGGGGCAATAAATCAGTCAGTGGGAGTATTTACTCCTTCCCTCAGGATCGTATCTGCTACGGGATTACCTAACATAGGAACGCAATTGCTATATTAATATAAAAAACCTTCAGGCAAGCATTCAGAAAGAAACTCAAAATTGCTTATGTTGTACAAAAATCTGAAGATTTGATCTCTTCCTACCCTAATAAAGCACTCCATGATCCGAGATTTATATGTAAAATTGAATTTGGCAAAATTCTAAAAGAAAACAGATTTTTTCTTAATCTTTGATTGTGAAAGGCTTTCTGGGGAAAACCCCCCAAACTATAAGAAAGACTAATATGTATGACAATATGTTAACTACATGAAAATTAAAATCTTCTGTTCTGGCAAGAAAACACAAAAAAATAAACTGGAAAATTATTTACATATATATAACAAAGAGCAAATTTTCTTTTTTTTTTTAAGAACAAATTTTCTTAAAAGAGGATTTAAAAATCAGTGAAAAGAACTTTTTTTTAAAACCTGAAATACTGACATACTGAGACCAGTTTTATCTTCTCTTTCTCCAAAAACTTGATTAAAACGAGAGTAAAGATTAAAAAAAAAAAAACCAGAATACTTAAGCAGCAGGGATTGGGAAAAGAGATAATAACAAAATATTAAACATTCTCCAGATCTTCAAGAAAACTAACCAACCCAACAAAAATCTCTCTTAATTATGTATCTTCCTTGAGTTATGGTCCTATTTCTCCCTTCCTTTTCACAGCAAGAAACTTGAATAAGTTATCTCTTCTTGTAGTCCATTAGTTATTTCCTCTAACCTCACTTGAAATCACTCTGATGGTGCTTTTGCCAGAATCACTCACCCAAAATGTCTTATACGAAGCATCATTGCTAAATCCAGTGACAAATTCTGAGTCCCTATCTTACCTGACCTATCAATAACATTTGACACAACTAATTACTTCTTCCTTGTGGAAACACTTCCTTCACTTGGATTCCCCGACACCATGTTCTGCTCGTCATTCTAGTGGAGGTTCTTCCTCATCTCCCAAAGGTACAAAATACTGGCAATACTCAGGGAACAGACCTTGGGGCTCATCTCCTTTCTATCTACACACACTTCTTAGATGATCTTATCCAGTCTTGAGACTTGAAATACCATTGATATGCCAATAATGCTAATGCTTAAATCTTCCACCTCGACCTTTCCCCTAGACTCCAGACTTGTATATACAAATTTCTTGATATCTTTATTGGGTTTCTGATACACAAATCATAATTAACATGTCTGCAATTCTGCTCCAGATCTTGCTCCAAAACTTGCCCCTCCATAGTTTTGCCCATATCAATAAATGATAACTTAGTTCTTTCAGTTGCTCTGACCAGATACCTTGGAGTCATTGTTCACCCTTCATTTCCTCTTTCCCAGGATTAGAATGCTTAGTGAATTGTCAGCTTTACTTTTAAAATACATCTAGAATCTGACCACTTCTATTGTTACTATTTTGAGCCTAAACGACCATCTTCTCCTGACTGGATAACTTCAGTAGTCTCAATATGTTCGATCTTGTCCCACCCTCACTCCCCACAACCCATCCACAAGACATCCCCATTAAGAATATAAGTCAGAGTTCTTACAATGGCCTATGAGTTCCCATTATCTTCTGCTCACATCTCATCTGTGATCAACCTCCTCCATCATATTAGCTTCCTTCCCTATCTTCCCTGGAATGCTTCCTCCATGGGGCCTTTGCATCTGCGGTTTCCTCTGCCTGGTGTTCTTCCCTCAGATATGCACATGGCTTAATTTTCCCTCTGGCTTTAAGTTTTTAATTCCTAAACATTTCCCTTAAAAAAAAAAAAAACACCTGTTTTCCTCAGCAGTTATCAGTTATTAACATCTAACTTTATACGTTATTTATCTTATTTATTCTCTTTCCACTAGACTGTTCCATAAGAACATGATTTTTAAAAAAAAAATTTTCATCATAACCCAAGTTCCTGTATACTTAAGAGGTTGGGATGACACTGACAAGAGGCAAGCCATTTTACTTGTACAGATTTAATACTTGGAGACGCTCTTCCAAGGATGGGTGAAGAGCAGGGCTAAAAATGTGAGGACAGTTGAGAATTAGGACAGAAAATTGTTGGAGTCCTAGATCTCCTTTTGTGTGTGTGTGTATTCAGGTGATTACCTTTCTTCTGTCCACGATTCATTTTCTTTAGGGGTTGGAGACTCTCATGCCCCCCATCATTGCACTCTGTGTTTACCTCTATTATGTTGTAGCATTATTCTGAAATCACCTTTGTAACTGTCCATCTATGCCGGAAGATCATAAACTTCTTGAATGTTGGGATCAAAATTTTCCAGTGACGCTGTGGCCTCAGCACCAAGATCTGTGTTTGGAATGATAATCATTCCTTGTTGATTGATTGGCTTTAATGAATATTCCAAGCAGGAAATGAAAAGAACCTGAACAAGGTCACAATGAGGAATTAATGACCACTTAGAAATGGAGTGAAGGGAGCTGTTTAGAATAACTCCCAGGGTTTTGATTGGCATGCAGCAGAGTCTGCAATGTTTCCCTTGTGATTAACTTGGAGGTGGGATAAAATCACTGAAGGTTTGTTGTCAGCCTGGGGCAAGCAGCTGGGGCGAGAGTTATTTTCCTATCCAGGTTATTACTAATTGTCTCATATAGAAATAGAGGCAAAGACAATAATTAGCAGGTTTCAAACAGTGTGTTGGACTGATCAACAGTATTCATTTAAAGCATGTTTTCATTTATTAAGCTCCCCAACCAAGGTCAAGTACTTGAAATAGTTATTGTTAGATCTAGATTCCTTGCAGCAGGTAATATTATGTAAACTTGTTGGGTGCCAATCATTCCCAGAGTTTATAACACAGGAAATATATGTCTATCCTTACATACTGGTTAGGTTTTCTAATTACAATGCAAGTAGCACATGTGTTTCTTAATCCTTATAAAACCTGTTGTTACTACAAGATGGTATTGGAAGCTTGAAAGGAAATTTTACAAGGAACCAGATAATAGATTACTTGATTTCACCCGCTAAGGCAGTTTTTGCAGGCACGTGAAGTAATTTTTGCAGGTTGGGCATGACTGGTAATAGACTTAGTCCACAGATGCCATACCACATGACCCCATAGAACCCATTCTGATCAAATAACATCATCGCTAACAACTTCAAATATCACTTAATGCGAATTGGAGAAGTTGAGCTCAGTGAACTTCCTCTGGCTTGAGGCATAGAAGCAGACATCATCCTTTGTTAACAAGATGTCCTTTGAATTTTCTGCATTAAAATAGAATTTCTGTAAAGATTACATATTAGTTCTAATTTTACCCAAATCAAACTCAGGCTATTAATTCACATTTCTTAATGAGAAATAAATTAATGAGAGACGGGCTCTTTATTCTGATGTAACTAGCTTTACTAGGATGTATAGAAATGGAAAATAGAGGTAGAATATGGACACTTTAAACTGAGCTTTGACTACAGACCTGAGTAGTTCAGTTGATGTTCCATCAGTTCTTTAGGTTCGTATTCTAAAAGCCAACCCTACTCCTCTAGCCTTCTTCCTGGGGACAGGGAAGATGGGGAACCAAACAGCCACACTATCACCCAGGGGCAGCTATTTAAACCACATCTGCCCTGAGGCACATCCGCCCTGAGGAGAATAAGCCCAGTCCTTAAACATATTTAAATCGAGATGGGGCTGAGTAACTTGGTATCACCTTTATCCTTGCATTCTCCTCTTAGTCCCAATAAACGGGTTTGTTTTCATTTCCTTCTTAAGTGCCTAACATCAAGAGTGCTTCATTATCGTTGAAGTAGGCACAAGGGCTAAGAGAGACTGAAACAGTTCTCTGTTAAGTCACTGAGTGAGGTCAACAATTGTTCCAACCCTCCAGGACCCAGTCCATTGTGAAATACTGGCCCACACTGATCACAGAAGAAAATATTGGGGGAGGAAAAAAGTGGGGTAATATTGAAAGTGTTGAGTTTGTATTGCTAATGAGACATCCAGGAGGGAATGTTCAGTAGGCACTGGAGGAAACGGTCTGGGGATACAGTTTCTGAAGTACTGTATTGGCAAGAGATGAAAATTTCACTTTCTAATTACCCAACAATTTATTAGTATTTGGCCATATAAAGGAAGAGGTTGACTACTCAGTGTACAATGTTCCTGCACTTGGACAGTGCTAAAGAAAGTGCAATAATTCTTAACTTTTTCTTTCATTACACTCTAAACAGATAACATTATTACATCAGAATTTTATGGCATTATAATAAATTACTTATCGCTAATCTTTTAATAATTGCATTTAATGCTAAGATTTCAAAGGTGACAACCGTCTTAATAGCTACACATGGCTATTTGAAACCATAGCTCAGGATGCATAATTTCAGTAAAGATTTCAAGGGTGTATTTTGCACTCATCTTTTTGACCAACTTTCATTCTAATTAATTTTTCTCAATGGTTTTGCCACTGCCTGATGCATTACAAAAATTCATTAAAAAATTAGTGAAGATGAGAATAGAAAGATAACTAATTTGGCTCTCAAATTCCAGGCTTCTCCTAGCATTTGCAACAGAATGTGCACATACATAAAGTAGATTTTGAGGATGGAGAATTAAAATTAGAAAAATAAAACCCTCTAAGGCAAATAATTTATATAATTTTTAACTCAAAGACACAGCACTGAGTATACAGAATTGTAGATTATAGTAACATTTTAAGGAAAGTTTTCTATTTTTTTAAACAATGAAAGACAGCAAGGACAAATAGGTGTATTTGCCTTCTGGTTGGCTCAAATTGGCTGACTTTCTAAAGTTGGTATCAGGGTAATTCATGCCTGTGATGGAAGAAGTTGCAAGAATTCCTCGCACTTCCAAGATTTCAGTTCATGTAACAGTATTTCAAGGTAGTTCTCTTACAAATATGCACTCTCACTTGCTAAGAGATATTTCTTAGGTACACATTTTCTAAAATGCTGATCACTATGAAATAATGTAGGGCTAAGTTGAACTACAGGTATAAGAGTTGAAAAAAAGGCTGAGGTGAAGTTAATGTTTTTAAATTGCAAAAATGTGAAGGTAAAAAGAAAAACAGGTCATCTTTTTTAGTCGATTATTCAGGAACATACACTGTATATAGATCAAGCTATATCAAGCAGTATTTAATTTTTCATGTTCATCAAATGGAAATGGATTAATATTTATATTTAAAACTCTACTGCATTGTGTATTTACAATCAGAAGTTAAATTCAGTTACTCATTTTGCTAAACACATCTTCATTATTTTAAATAAAGATCTATAAAGTGCTATGCAACCTGCAAAAGAAATATCTAAGCATGGCTTTTCCTATTTAAGTGGTTGGGTACCCCCCCAATGAAGTTGCAGGAGTCTCTTAATTAGCTTTAGTAAATAAATACTTTCATCATTATATAATTGTAGTTCATACGTAGCATCATATGTAGCTTATGATGAGCTACAAAGTTAACAAAGTGTCCAAATAAACAATTTTACATGTATTCTATTTGTCTTCTAAAAATAAATGAACCAGAAACAGGAAACCTGATTTGTAATAAATATTAAATATCATATAGTAATGAAATATCACTCTATTTATTGTTCATTATCAAGATTTAAGTATGTCAAATATACCTATCTCAAACCCAGTTGGCAAAAGAGGTGGATAATAAATACTGTCACAGCCAACGAATTTTCATGAAATACAACTGAGAAGTAAAGAGGCAGGTATTTCTCTTTATATACACTCACATAAAAAAGGAAGGATCTAAAAAACTAGTCCCATGATACTCATCTTTCCTTTGGTATCACTGTCAGATATCCTCATTTTATGAAATAAACCTGTCGGAATGTAAGGCTCAGGATGAACATATTTAGACATAAAAAATAAAATGCTATTCACAAAGGAAACTAAAGCCTGCGTTTCCATCTTTGTTAGGAAAACCATGCAACTCCTAAATAGTTGCACTAGTTTCATTCAGAAAATCCACCACTCCATACAGGCAACAGTCTAGGAGAGCATGGTGCCTTATCTACAAGGGCTCAGTGAGAGACTTCTGATTGATAATTTCCTGCAATTTCTTCATCAGTACTAAAATATAACAACTCAAAGTATATTTCTTGTTGACAATGTGTCAAAAATACCATTACAAAAAGTACTACATTATATTATTTATAAGTTTTTGTCACTCAAGACAAAAATGAAATAGTAAATCAGATGTCATATTATATATTTCAAAAAACACAAGAAAGCCACGAAATTGGTCATTTAGAAGAATACAGGTCTGTTTGTTTTTTTTCTTTTAAGAAAATGAAGACGAGGGTAGATAAATTTCACGTAAACATGATGCTAATATCTTTTCTTTTTCTTACACTTTCGGAACTTTTGGCTATATTCATTTCCTCTCTTGTTTTCTGTGCTACTATCACTGTCACTGGTTTGTTTTTGCCTCTTTCGTTTATTGGTCTGATAAAGGTCAGGGTCACTGGGTTGTTGCTGAGTCCATTCGTAAGAGCTGGGTCCAGCCTCCAGATCTGGAACACAATTTAGTGAAGACGTCGCAGACGTGCTGTTAGGAAGCGATGTGGCCATCTCATAGTAAGGAAGCTGCAGGGCTGGATTATAGGCATGCCACTGCTGTGAAAAAAAAGACAATCATCTCGCAAAACAAGCCCAAAACATTAAAAAAAAGAAGTTAACAGTTTACACGCATTATACAAATACCTACAGGCAAACTACACCATGTGTTAGGACAGTGACTTCAAGAGGAATACGGTAGTTCCCTTAAATGGCTAATGGAAAGATTTAAGGAAGTATACAGCTTACTACAATATAGATTCTGCCTTACAGAAATAGAATACAAGCCACATACAGTTTTACATCTTCTAGTAGCCGCAATACAGAAATAAAAAAGAAACAGGTGCCATTAATGATGTATTTTATTTATCCCCCCAAATCCCAAATATTGTCATTTCAAAATGTAAACAATATAAAAATTATTAATGAGATATTTTACTTTCATTTTTCCCTATTAAGTCTTTGAAATTTGGTGTACAGCACATCTCAATTTGGATGCTACATTTGCATTGAAAATATTTAATCTGAATTTAGATTACCTAAACTTTACATTTGAAAAAGTAGATTCACATACCCAAGTTCCTGCAAATATTCTTAAAGATATTCTAATAACTGAACCAAGTATCTGTTTTTAAATTTTAATAAAAGTTAAAGTTAAATAAAACTAAAAACTCCGCTCCTTGGTCTCACGCGTGGCTAATGGCCACAGTATGGTGCGGCAGGTTTGTCAACTATTAAGACAGAGAGACCCATTTTTGTTTTTAACTCAAATTTCTAATTATTCAAAGTAGATTAAAGATTGATAGAGACAATATGAACTTGTGTGTGTGTGCACACACGTGTGTATGCATGTGCTGTGTGTCTGTGTGTTTCTCATCTCTACCAAGGATAAAAAATTCTGGGAAGAAGGATATTGACAGTTTTGGATGAGAACTGGTTGTTTTTTAATATCTCACTGTAACTAAGAAAATTTTTTTCTAAAAGTTAAATTCTCATTTTCCTTATGTTTACAAAATGAAAATGGCTATTTGAAAAATCTGAAGCTCACGTATATGTTGGGTGCTCACAACAATCCCACCCTGTGAATCACAATACCTGTGCATAGTCCCACTTCTGCCACTAACAAGCTGTACTGTCTTGGGCCTACTGATTAATATCCCTGGACCTCAATTTTACTATGTATAAAATGAGGAGTCGGAAGAAAAAAAATTTCCTAAATTCCCTTTTAACTTGTTGTGACCATAAGTATGATTTCTAGGCCAGAAATTATTATTATTATTGAGAGTCCCTGCAAATACTGTTTACTCTACCACTGAGAATCTAAATTAAATTAAAGTTTAAATGAGAACTCTCTACTCAAATTGTACTTGGACCACAGTGCAGCGTCACTACCATCTGCCCCTGTTGTGTTGACGCACTTGCTACAGTACCAGGTATGAGGCTGGAGACGACTGTGGTAGAACAGACTGCCACTGGGGAGACAGTGCTCAAGGCAGCTTCTGCCTTCATCCCAGGTTTAGATTTGAGAACCTTGAGTTCCATCACAGTCTGTATCATATTATATATTGAACCAAAGTACATCAAACTTACCATCTTCTGAAAGAAAAAATATTCTTGAGGTAAAGCTGCACTATTAATTGGAAAGAACTGCATGGGAAAGGAAGATCTGCCCACAACTTCTTCATTTCTTTGGGGAGGTAAGAGAAAAATTAATAAAAAGTTAAAATCCCTACACACATATGTCCTTTTTTCCTAAGAAAAGGAAAAAAGCTCCTTATAATTAAAAAACAAAGCTTCTCTAACACAGTTAAGATTAACTTGAAACATATACACACAAATAATCAGATATTATACTGGTAATATAGTGACATAGTAGTTCCTTAAGTCTTACTCATTGCTACATGCTGAAATCTCAGTATTTGGAGTTACATCTGGCTTTCTGACAGGAAAATGTTAAATAGCGTTATATGTGTATAAAGAAAAAGACACTTAGGTATGAGGAGAGCAAAGCAAGTCATTAGTAGTCACCAAAGGTACATTCAATCTTCTACAGATATAAAAAGTGAAAGAAATATAGAAACTTTCCTCAATTTATTGTTGAAGATGTCTTTACTGTTTAACTATAAAAATTAGGCTCTTTCCTAAATGGACTGCTAATGTTATCCACGTTTGTGGCTTTCTTTCACACATAAATTAAGATAATAAAAATCCCTAATTTAAAAACTGTGGTGAGCTGAAGTTTCATTTATAAGTGTTGCAATATTTGCTTCTCTGAAGATGTGTAATAAATTCCAGTTACAATTACTAGTTAGATTCTGTAGCTAGCCTTCGCTTACCTACATGCTCCACAGCATTACACAATTTTAATGCTAATACTACTAATCCTTAGGAAAGGAGGTGTGCTGTGGGAAAGGCTGAAACTAACACAGGCAGAGGCAAAGCTGAGGGCAGGTGAACGACAGGAAGAGTCAGATGGATAGGCAGACATCCCATTTATAAGTGGTGAGAGTAGTATCGCAAAAACCAGTGGAAGAGTAAATTTCACTAAGGAAGGAATTAGGTGTCAGTTGTTATAAAAAAGTAAACTGAATAAGCATTGAAGCCACTGAATTATTGCTCAGAAGGTTCCTTCCTGATAACCTTTAAAACAGCACCTTCCATATAACAATGGGGTTAAGAAGCATGTAGGAAGTAAGGATATGAAGGATAAAAGATTTTTCAGGAAGAAGGGGAAAAATATAACAGTCTGATTTGGAGACAAGGTTGGAGGAGACCAGAACGTGTGTGCAGAGTAAGTGATAGTAAAGAAACAAATGAAAAGTGTAATGAAATTAGAGTGGGGGATACAGCTGGGAAGATATGACCTCAGTAGCAGAAGTGCTGAGACTAGCACCATCATGGAAACAGCTGCAGATTCTCTAAAACCACTATCTTTCCTATGTGAATCTCAGGGCATGCATCATTGTCTACAGAGATGAATCACATGTAAATCGGACAGAGTTATGAGCTCAACTGTATCACTCCAAAATTTCTATGCTGAAGTCCTAACCCCCAATACCTCAGAATGTGACCTTATTTGGAACCAGGGTTGTTGCAGATGTAATTGGTTATGACGAGGTCATACAGGAGTAGGATGAGCCACTAATCCAATAGGACTATTGTCTTTAGAAAAAGGGAAATTTAAAGACAGGTATACACAGGAGAATATTGTATGAAGATCTGGGAGATGTGTCTACAAGCCAAGAAATATCAAGGACTGCCAAATAACCAGAAGACACTATGGGAGAGACACAGAACATTCTTTCTCATAGCCCTCAGAAGGAACTAATTCTGTGGACACCTTGTTCTTGGACTTCTAGCCTCCAGAACTGTGAGAAAATACATTTCTGCTGTTTAAACACCTCTTTGTGGTTATTTGTTATGGCAGCCCTAGCAAACTAATACAGGAATTATTTATTAAAAACAGAAGGCATAAGAGGCAATGGAAGCATAAAAGATGCTTTTCGAAGAAAGACCTGTGAAAGACTAAGGATACACATGCACACCATTTTTCTCTGCACTTTACTTCTACGACACTATAACCTATTCTCATTATTCCTTTATAATGTAACAAATACTAGAAGATAAGGTACTACCAATGAAGTATACTCTTAAGGAATATACATATAATTCTGATTTTCTTTTTTTTTTTTTTTTAAAGATTTTATTTATTTGACAGAGAGACAGCCAGTGAGAGAGGGAACACAAACAGGGGGAGTGGGAGAGGAAGAAGCAGGCTCCCAGCGGAGCAGGGAGCCCGATGTGGGGCTCGATCCCAGGATTCTGGGATCACACCCTGGGCTGAAGGCAGACACTTAACGACTGAGCCACCCAGGCGCCCCTAATTCTGATTTTCTACTCTAGAATTTGTGATGATTTAGTTTGTCAAACATAAATATAGAATACAAGAGTTATGACATCTTACAGTGCTTGTCTTTCTCCCTCTGCCCAAATAGAAATAGCTTGTTTTTTCCTAATTCCCGAGAAAAATGAGTAAGTTTTCCCACTAGTAGAAGAGAGGAAGCTCTCATATTATATATATGGCTCAATTCACTAGTCTATATTATGTCCCCTACCAACATAGTAAATCACTCCCCCCTTTCTGGTAACATTGGCTAAAAGTATTTATGGAATACCTGCTATATGTCCAGTATTTTAAATACATTGAATGTATTACAAAATTTGATTCTCACAATAATCTTTGAGGTATGATCCTTGTTTTAGAGATAGGTTACAGTATGGCGAAATAACCTATCTAAAGTCATACCATCAATAAAGTGGCAGAAGCAAGATTTAAGTTCACGTAATTTGATGTCAGCACCTACTTTTTAACTTCTCTTGATTTCACTGATACAGTGATGCTGAGAAGAATGAAGATGTGCAACACACCGTGTTTTATTTGGGATGCAAATAAAGATAAGCCTGTGTAATTGCCAGTCCTCAGAGGCACTCTCTTATGCCTCAGAGAGACAGGAGTTTCAGCTACTGGTAGTTTACATGAGAATACTCAGTTCTGCAGCAGAAGACAAAAACAAACAAGATGGATGAAATGCTCCATGTATACTCAGTTCTGCAGCAGAAGACAAAAACAAACAAGATGGATGAAATGCTCATAATAGACTCTAAGTAAGCCAGTAGTTTATGGGACAGAATAAGCAAGTCACTTGGGAGATACAGGCAGAACTTATAATATACGCTAAATACAGATATTAGTATCCTGTCAGACATGCTACAGATAGATTCAATCGATAATATGTGGAATAAGTAAGAGTGTTACTTGTAGACAAAAAAGGGAAAGAAACAGCAAGTCCTCATCATGTCACCCTTGGGCTAACAGTTATGTTGCTTTTCTTGTCTTTGCTCTGCCTCAGAAACTCAGATAAAATCCGGGTGTATCTGGTAGACTAACCAAGAAGTTATTTCTGTGGTAAGGTATATTTGACCCTAAGTCTCTTTGAGAGAGCAGGTGCGTGAGATTAGCTCCAGGAACTTTCCATCTGAAAGGATACCCTTATTAAACCTTAAATCTAGCCCTCACAACCACACTAGCAGTGAGGAAGGCTGATGAGGCAGAGAGAAACACGGCACACGAATATTAGCCCAACCAGAACACAGCGTGCTGGTCCTTTGGTCCACTTGTACCCGATGCTAAGTGCGAGAATCTATCTGGGATCTTTCCTGTTGCTTTTCACTGTGTCTTCTAAATTGGTTTAATAAATGGTGTGATTTGAACATCTTAATTCAGTTTCAGAGCCTTTCTGTTCCATGACCCTTGGGATAGCTTGCTGACAGTGTCCTTAGAGCCTACCATTGCATCAAGAAATCAGCCAAAATAGAATTTTAGAATATTTGGAAAACTATCATAAAGAAGTTCTAAAAAGTAGTAAATAAATAACAGAATGGCTTAATGTCAGAAGGCTTAATTTCAAGCCTAGCAATGATCACTTTTTCATCTTTATGACCCTGAAAATTAGCTAACTTTTACATCTCTGTTTATTCAAGTATAAGATATGGATAATAGCATCTCTATGATCCATCACAATGACACCTTGGAAGCTTAAGTGATTTAATATCTACGAAATGCACAAGGAAAACCATAAAGAACACCAGAAATATAAATCATTCTCACTACTGAAAATATTAAAACTGAACTTTAAATCAAAATACTTCACCACTTTTCATCATTTCAGATAAAAGTGAATTGCTTAATTTTATCCTATGTCTAAATAGTAAGGTTTTACAATAGTTCAGAATATATAAAAACTATTTCTCACATAAGAACATATTTATTTGCTTTGTTTTTTTGAAAAAATATTTTTAATTACCTGTAGCTGTGTGAATTTATCTTAACACAGCTCTCAAAACTTTGGTTAGCTGGTTCAGAAGAGCGAGAGCTCCCTATAGAAGAAAAAGAATAACAGATTAGTTCATGGTACAATTTTTTGGAGTTCTACTGCTAAACCACAGAAAAACTCCAAACCTAAAAGGATATAGCATTGGTTAAAATTCCTTAATCATATAAGGTACATGAATATATCTTTGATCTCCCAAGTGATACTTACAGACTGGTTACATTACTACAAATGACTGAATTATAATCAAGCTTTGTCCAAAGCAATGGCTGTACAGAAGAATGATACTGACATGGGACCATATATACATGATGCTGTGTTATTCTACATACTTGTAGACTAACAATGGCAAAAATTAGTGTTCTCTGCATCTTGTGGAGAATGCATGAGTTCTCTAAAACTCCGTAAGGTGGATGCAACCCTACAGAGGATGCTGAGCAGCGGCTGGGACGAGTTGGAACGGAGTGCATCCTGGCCCACTTTACCTGTCTGTGTGAGTTACCCAAACAGTACTTGAAAGCATGATACAGCCAATTACCTTTGCAAAATCATTAAAAATATAAATAAAAGAAAGAAACACAAGGAGAAACCTTTTTCCTTTGCAATGAGGTATTGTTTTCTTATTATCTGTTTTTAGTATAACAACAGGAAAAAAACAAGGGATACATCAATCAGCTTGCATCATTTAGGGGAGGGAGGCAACGTAAGCATCGCAAACACTGCACATAAGCATAAGCATCACCTCTATCAGTCCCTCAAAACATGAAAGAGGTAGAGTACTAGTACAGTGTTCTCTGGTATCTAATCAGTTCTTGACAGGTGTGTAGTAGAAGGCATTTGAGGTCATTCGTGTCCGGAAGCTCTCCTCCACAGTGACTGAGGGTCACTCTGCAGCCACTTTTGGCCAGCTACTCCTGCAGGGCTTAGATCTAGGGCAATATGTAGAGTATGGTGTTTCCAGGAGAATGACTAAGGCGCTCATTCTACCTTCCGAACAGTAGGTATTTGATACCATACACTAGCAGTGACAAGAAGATTAGCAAATGGCCTTGATGTATAAAAGGCTAGAGCTGTGTGTCCCCAATTAATTTAGATTTGCTTAATTTAAAACAGCCAATAGCAACTATCACTTGCTGGCTGGTATTAAGATAGAACAGTTTAAATTTTAATATAGAAAAGATGCTATAGGATTGGCAATACTAGTTAATCATATAACATTATGAATGGCTACATGTATTCTGAGAAAATTTAACAGAGACAACAGGAGCACTTTTGTGGTCTTATTATATAGAAAACACAATGTTCACACCTTCGAGAACAACACCATCGATAAAACACACTTGGAAGATTCATCAGTGGCAAGACCTACCAAATCGATACTGTACATTAATTGGTCTTCCATATAAACGAATTCCATTCAGCAAAGCTATGGCATAAGACACCGATTCAGGGTGTTTAAAGCAGACAAATCCAAAAGTCTTCGGCTTTCCTTCTCTGTCTTTGCATATAGTCACTTTGGTTAATGGCCCAGCCTATAAAAAACTTAAAAATTATTTTCTCATAAATCTAAAGATTTTTTTTACATTCAGATAAATCAAGTATATTCAACTTCAGACTTTAAAAAAAATCTGTTAGCCATATTTGTTTTATGTAGCTCTGCGAATAATGCATTTTCCTAACAGTAAATATCATGTTTCATCACACTTTCTGATATTTTTTGGCTCATCAAAGAAACATTCATGGTGTTAAGAACAGAAAATTTTAGGTAATAGTTCCAAATCTTAGAAGAAAAGATATGCTATCCTCTGTTAGGTTTAACAAAACAATTTAAAGACCATTTAAATCTAAGAATAAAATACTATTTTATCTCCATACACATTAACTATGTATAACTCAAAAACAAATTGAAATGACAAACCTAAGTTGGTTTACGAGTGAGCCTAAAAAAGTGTTATATTGTAGCATGGCCTAATTTTTTTGTCAAAGTTAAAAATTTTGACAAGAGAAACTAATTGATAATGTGTTTTGACCTAATAATCCCATTTGGTAAATATTCCCAAAGGAAAAAAATATTTTAGTATGTTTACGACTTCTGAGTAGGTGCATTGCTTATATGAGTGAAAAATTAGAAAGGTTCTAATCCCAACAATGGGAGAATATTATTCCATCACGTATTACTAAATTGGAATAAAACAAGATAAATTGAAAATAATCAGACTGTATTGATAGTAAAACCTATAATTAGCAAAAGACAGTAAAAAAGCAGAGTGAAATACTGTAAAAAGATATTAATTACAACTAAAAAAATTACATGTCCCCCATGATAATGATTACAGGAGGCACCCACAAAGTCTTATAAACAACTAAGGTTTAATGGCAAATGGCTCATACTTTTTAATTGTACTTTAATGATTGATTACTTTTCTCTGTCGAGTAGGATAAAGAAATTGCTTTTATTCTAAAGAAAAATGTTAACTATCATCTTTAAAATGATACTATATTTTAAGATTCAGTCTCTCTCTCTCTCTCTTTTTTTCATTTTTTGCTTTCTCGGGGACTAGCTCATTCCCTCTGGCTTCAAGGACCACTTCGTCAACAATCTATTTTTTACACTCATGCCTCCTAGAGACCTCTGTGTGACTGTTCTTCAGATTCAACATATTTGAAACTGAATTCACTATCTTTCTCCTCCAAATCTCTACTTCAGTATTTCTTAGGAGAAAGTACAAAGACTTTAAACCTGATTTTCTCACTTCAAAGGATAATTAGAAATTTGAAAGAAACTAGTAAAAGGATAAATATACAGTAATAAACCAATTTTAATCAGTACTGTTCTACTACATATATTAAATATATGAAATCACAATGAACAGAATATGCTTAAACGCTTTGAATTTTACAAATTGAAGATATACCAAAGCATTTCTAAAGATAAATTTCAATAAAACTTGCTTGAAGTAACAATCCCATCATCTTTTAGTCTTTTTGAAGACTAAGTTAATGTGTTTTATTTATTTTTTATTTTTATTTTTTTAAAGATTTTATTTATTTATTCGACAGAGACAGAGACAGCCAGCGAGAGAGGGAACACAAGCAGAGGGAGTGGGAGAGGAAGAAGCAGGCTCACAGCAGAGGAGCCTGATGTGGGGCTCCATCCCAGAACGCCGGGATCACGCCCTGAGCCGAAGGCAGACGCTGAACCGCTGTGCCACCCAGGCGCCCCTAAGTTAATGTGTTTTAAAAAGCCTTTCTAGAAGACACCTCGCTTTAGCATATGCTTACAGAATATAGAAGGACCTAGGCAAAAATAAAAACATATGCTTGGTTGCCTGATCTGTTAAAAGAGATGAACATTTTGTTTAGGTAGAAATTATTTTAAAAAATGAAAAGATTTTATATATCTCCTATCTATCTATCTATCTATCTATCTATCTATCTATCTAT
>NW_024426552.1:27748433-27773642 GCF_017311325.1 Ursus maritimus
CTATCTATCTATCTATCTATCTATCTATCTATCTATCTATCTATCTATCTATGGTGTAGATCCATACAATTCATATCGATCCAGTTCCTACTGACTAGAAATAATGTATGTGCATGTTTGGAGCCTTTATGTCTATCCCTAACCCTCTCACGAACTCCCCTCCTCCTTTTTGGAGGCTCAACATGAGCGAAACCAGGGGAAAAAGAGCTATAAGGTTTTTTTCTTTCTTTCTGTTTTCCTTTCTTTTTTATTTTTTTATTTTTTGTTATTGTTTGTGATAAGTTTCAAATTAATTGGGGGAAATAACTATAGGAAAAGACAACTATCAGCAGATTAAAAAGGGCAAATTTAAAATGATGGCAAATTAGAAAAGTAAGCATAAAACCCTTAAAATCAACAATATTTTTCAAATAATAAAGTTTCATTTCCAGGAAAGGAAACTGTTGTTCCCGGGGGAGGAATTCTCTTTATCAAGTTGTGTGTATCTGAAATTAACAGAAGACAGAAACAAAGTTAGGGCCTTTCAAAAACTATGTAGAGAACCCTTTTCACCACTGGTATTCTTACTTAATCCTAGAAATTTAGCTTTCTATTGTCTGCCTTGGAACTTGTCCTTATTCTGATAGGGGAAGTCATTCTTTCTTGATTTTTCTTGATATTAGTATTAGTAGTATTAGTAATAGTACTGCTATTAGAGGTAGTCGTAGCAGCAGCAAACACTTAGAAATGCCAAGCTCAAGTCTGTTTTACCTGGATTAATTTATTTAATCTTCACATCACATCATATTGTAGATGCTATTACTACCATTTGACATTTAAAGAAACTACAGTACTGAGATAGTCATTTACTTGCCCAAAGTCACATCGACATTAGAGTTCATACTCCCAAACAACTTCACTATATTATGTATCCTTCTCTTTTTAGATTATCCTAAATTATGGTAATTAATTTGAAATTTCCCCTTTTAGAAAGACAAAGGGCTATCTCTTAAATTTGTATGTTCTTAAATTTGTAATCTTACTTCGTGTTTGTCATGTAATGGCTAGATGAATGGCTGGATGAGTAGATCTCTTTATCAGTGACACCTACATGTATACAGCAGTTGAGTGTTTACAGGGGACTGAAGGCTTACTCATGGAGGTCCTAAGTCTCGAAAAGTTTCCAAAAGGTCCTCTTGGTATGAAATATAGGGAACTGCCCAGGGAATCAATTGGTCATAGTCATGATTTGACTGTCCGAATCATTAAATCTTACTTACCATATTGGAGTAAAAACACCCACCATATGAAAGGCTTTGGGGGAATAAGTAATATATACATCACAAAACGTATACATTTTAAAATCTATACCAATCATTTCGCTGGATGTAAGGCGTGAGGGTGCTTATTACCTGAAGGAAGGTAGTGACAAGACTGTTTTCTATTTTGCCCTAGACACCCAAGGCCCAGGCAGTCTCTCCGCGAAGCCGCTACGCAAGGCTGGGGGGAGCCAGGTCACTGCCCACCCCCAGGGCTCTAGAGTGAGGATGGCGATGGGGCGCATAGTATATCACTTCACTACCAGCTGCTCACCTAGGGGCAGGTGTGCCAAAACGGAACTAAGTTATACACCTAGGCACAGGATGCGGCGGGAAGGGGGTCGGGCTCCGGGTGGTCCAGGTGCGCCCCGCCCCTCGGGCTGCGCTTCCGGCTCGACGCTCCCCGCTTGTCCGCCGCTCCCCGCTAGTCCGCCGCTCCCCGCCCCTCCGCCGCCCCCCGCCGAGGATACCTGAAGGAACAGCTCGTAAAGAATCTCTTCCCGTACTCGGGCCTCTAAATTCCCCACAAACACCGTCCTGTCGGCCTCCTCCTGAACAGGGAACATCCCTCCGGTCTCAGCCCGAGGATGGAGGAGGTCTCCAGACCCCGCCCCCTCTCGTCGCTTTTCTGCGCCGCTCAGAGTAGGGTAGCCGGGCCGGCGACAGGAGCGCGCGCGCCGGGGGCGGGGCGAGGCTGCGGGGCCACGCCCCCCCGAGCCTTGCGGGGCCGCACACCGCACCGCCACGCTGCCCGGGATCTCTCCCGGACCCTAGAAGAGTGAGTGAGAATAAAAAAGATTACCGGGCTCGGGGCTTTGTCCTCTTGCTTGTGGAGTGCCTTCCATTTTCCTAGGCACAGCATTATTAATTGACTTTGGATTTATTCAATCAACATTTTCAATAAAATGTCTGTGGAGATGTTTTAAGACTACTAGCTGCAGTACTGGAGCTCCCAGGTTAATGGGGGAAGATTTGTTTCCAAAGAGTGAATGAATAAATCATGAGGAGTTTGAATTTATATTCTATGTAAAATACTTTTTTGAAAGAATAAATCCATGCTGCATGGATATGTATGTGAAATACAATAGAGTCCTAGAATTAAAGTTTATTTACCCAGGAAGCGCGCCCTAGAGAAGTATTTGAAAATGGGCACAGAGATTTTAGGTGGACTCCAGAAGGCATTTGAAAACTTGAGAAAATGGCTTCTACCGAGGAACACTACCGAAAGTATAGCAAGTTTTGTGACTGAAGCCAGAATTTTTGAGGATAGCTGCGGGGCGCTTGTAGCGGGATCCATTGATTGTATCTTGTATAAGGGCTGTACTTTGTATACAATTGAGGAGGGTTAGGAAAAAAAAAAATCCTAAAAAAAATAAAGGTAAGTAAAAGAAAGGAAGAAGAGGGGCGCCTGGGTGGCTCAGTCATTAAGCGTCTGCGTTTGGCTCAGGTCGTGAACCTGGCGTTCTGGGATCCATGGGCTCCTCCGCTGAGAGCCTGCTTCTTCCTCTCCCACTCCCCCTGCTTGTGTTCCCTCTCTCGCTGGCTGTCTCTCTCTCTGTCAAATAAGTAAAATCTAAAAAAAAAAAAAAAAAAAAGAGGGACGAAGAAAACCCACTCAGATTATCAGTAGTTGGATAAATGAACTGTCAACTAACTGTTCACTTGGCTTCCTTTCTGAAGAATCCATATGTCTATGAAAGACCCTGAAATTATCCTGTAAATATACAGTAATCAGGACATCATTTGGCTATTAGTTAGGCATGGTGATAATTCATTTTGCACTGAGGAGTCATGCGAGTTTATTTGGTTGGTGGACCAAAAAAACCACCATCTTTTCTAATGAAAAGGAACACATCTTTGGAACCCTGATTTCTAATTTAACTCTGACATTAATTTTATTACTTTAAATAAGTAATTTCACTTTTTGGAATTCAAGTTCTATTTCTTAAAGAATGGATTGGGCTAACGTAGTTACAGTACTTCATTTTTTGAATGCTAGCTATGTGCCAGGCACTGTCTTTAATCCTTGGGAAACAAAGGTTAAGTATGCAGATCTGTCCTTCTAAAGCTTTCAGCATAATGAGAGAGACAGACTTCCCATACAAATAAATACAAAATGATGTGTCGGTAACTTCAGTAGTCACCTTCTGTTGATATCCTAAGTATTTAAGTCCTGTCTCCATTTTTCCTTTCTTTCCTCTGTCATCAACATTGTTGTGGTAGGGTAAGAGGGAATTAAGGAAACTAGCACATTGTAGTTACATAACAAATATATGTTAATAAATGAATGGACACCTGAAGGTCTCAATTATGTGTAAAACTATTGATTTTTTAAGTTCATTTATCTCATAAATCTTATCCAAATGAATATATTTCCTCTTTAACTTCCCCTCAGTCACAGCTGATCTAGGAGTCGGATCTTCAGGTTTCATTGTAAAATTTTCAGTGCACGTATCTGATTGTGAATGATATAAACCTTTAGCTGTATTTATAAATTATATATATATATATATAATATATATAAATTAACAGTTATGTTGTGTTGTTTCACTGAAGTTTGCATCATACTTTTTTTTTTTTTTTACAAATGTGTGTGATTTTGGTGTTCTTATCACATCCTCTTTTCTTTTGGCAGGACCTGAGTTTATGGTGCTTATACTTTTAGAGTAACTTTTTTAATGTTACAAGCTTTGAAAGTTAGCTATGCAGTTAGCTGTTTATTCAGTTTGACGTAAATATATATCATTTTTCTAATTTAAGCTTACTGCATTTCCTAACTTATATTGAATGAACACATTGTAATAAACCTAGCAGTAGCTAAAAAAATTATTCTCAGCATTTCCTGGACCATTACTCAAATATAAGATTTAATGGGTTAAATGCATGGAACACTATAAAGAATTAGCCTTCCTTCACTCATATCAGGATGTTTTACACTGCTAACTTTATCTATTCAAAAATGAAAATGTTTATATATATATAACATGTGTAAAACTATAAGCCATGTATATAAATCTATCTGTCTGTCTGTCTATCTAAAACTAGAGCTTCTTTCTCCCTTTCTTTGCCCAGCTGACTCTAACTCTCTTTTGTAGTTCAGCCCACACAGCATCTCCTACAAGGCTTCCCTGAACTCTGCACCCTAGATTGGCTGGCTGCCCTGCTGTGTGGTGCAATGGTTCCATAGATACACCTTTTTCAAGCCCTCCTCACTGTGAATTGCTATAGGGTAAATATATTTCAGTACCTATGTAGATGTATCATAAATAGTTATTGACATAATACAGTTTGAATAAATGAATGTCTCTACTTTGTATGTCCCACTACATTATGCCTGGAAATCAGTACATGCTTAATAAAAGTTGCATAAATGAATGAGTGAATGGAGAAATTTGATAAATTAGTGTTAAGGAATTCTAGTGGATGCTTTTCCTAAAATTGACCTCACGTTTGTCTTCACTTTTTTCCTATCCTCATTTTTAATTTATTCTGATTTTCCTAACCATATTTGTCCCAAGTAAATATAGCTTTTTTGTTTGCTTTACTTGTATTAGATGCTTATTGTAAAGAAATATTTTTAATGTTTAAAGAAATAAATAAAAAAAATCCATAAATCTATCATGCAGAGACAAACATTTTGGAGGAGAAACGTCCTAACTTTGATCTATGCATATATATGTAAAACATATTATAGTAAAATAAATTTTACTATACATACTTTTTTTTTAGCTTGCCTTTTCTCTCCTTGAACTACATAATGGAGACTTTCTATACCAATTAATATTGATTTATCTATATTAATTTTAATCCACAATATGTGCATAGACTAATCCCCCACTGTTAGACATTTACATTGTTGCCGTTTTTTAGCCATTATAAAAATGCTGAGATTAACATCCTTGCTCATATGTCTTTGTGCACATGTGTTAGTATTTCTGTGGAAAAATATCTTGGGTGTTTGATTGCCGAATCAAAGGGTAAGACCATTAAACATTTTGACACATATTGCTAAATTATACAAAAATATTGTGCCAAAATATATTCTGATAAACAATGACTCCTCCATCTCAGTATATACTACTTAACTACCTATTATAGTTACCTGTAAAGTGCTTGGTACATAAGGCTCAATCAGTTTTATATCTTCATCCTTATCATCCTCATCATCCTCATTATTACTTTTATCATATTATTTATATTGTATCCATGTCTGTAAGCTTAAAATCATTTTTTATTTCGAAAGAGGACTAAATAATCATGGAACTATTCTCTTACTAAACTGTAGATATTTTATATAATTTGCCTTCTCAATATTTTGCTAGTTAATGCAATGGACATTAATCTCAATTTTATTGCTATCGACAGTAAGTAAAAAATATGAAAACAGCATAGTTTTTTATATTTTGAAACTCTGCTATGTATTGTACTGTCTTAAATGCCAAGTTGATATTTTCAATATGAGCTCTTCAGAGTGGTGAATATGAAAATAACATATAAGATTAATATTTCAATGTCATCGAAAGCACAAAATAAAAGAAAAATTATATGTTAAATAGGAAAGATTTATTTTATAAGTATAAACTTGTTAAGAATCTCTTTTAACATATATGACTTTTTTTTTTTAAAGATTTTATTTATTCATTTGAGAGAGTGAAAGCACACAAGCAGGGGGAGAGACAAACACACCACTGAGCAGGGAGCCTGCTGCTGTGGGGCTCAATCCCAGGACCTGGAGATCATGACCCGAGCCAAAGGCAGATGCTTAACCATTGGAGCCACCCAGGCACTCCATGTATGATATTTATATTACCTTTCTTCCCTCATTCTAAAATGATGTGGTTTATTCCTGTCTTTGTTAGAGAAGTACATTGGTGGTCTCCAGTCAAGTTATAGTAGTGGACTCCTAAAAATGAAGTCTCACATAAAATCCCTAGAGATCAACAGTTCAAATTGATAAATTTTAAATTTTACATGGTTTTTAAATGAATACCTCCTTTTGTTTGTGGATTCTTTGAAATACCTCCCAGACCTCCATTAGTTTCTGCTGATCAATGATATGAATTAAGCACTTCTGTTCTTAAAGTATCTTTGGAAATTTATAGAGACTTGAATTCATAAAAAACAAATTTAACTTTTGAACTGATAACATGTGTACTTAAACCGGTTCTCTGTTTTCCGGACCTTTAAAATCCATTGCTGGAAGGAAAATAAGGGGGAAAACGAAGTAAACATGTGAAAAAAAACTGTAATTTAAAAATGTTGTATTAAAAACAAAAAATATTTTTTATTTTCCAGTTGTAGAACCCAAGGACAAGCTAGCATTTTGAATTTTAAAATAGCCACTAAGTTTGGGTTATAAAATTACACAAACATGAAAAAGTCATATTTTATATTTGACAGCTTGATGGATATGGATTTTATTATTGATTTTATGGTATATGAAGACAACTTAGTTTGTAATCAAAGTGAACATAAACCACAACATTTTCTGACTCTTTCCATTTCTAGCATTTTTTAACATCACATTTGCTCTAGGCTTTCAACAGACATATTCTTCTTGACCACTTCTGAAATCTTGAGGTTAAGAGGAATAAAGAAAGATATAATTACTTTTTCTTTCCCTTAAATTTAACTTGGGCAGCTGTTTGTGACTTCTTAAGAGTCTTGACTTAAAAATCCTCTCACCACCACAAGCCAGATAAGAGAAAACAAAACCACCTTACCTTTTCTATGAACAGGGAGGAGCAAAAGATCAGAATCTTTTATGCTAAAACCTACCAGACTCTGACAATCTTACCAAAGAGAAACCTTAATGAATTTCGGAATTTCTTTCTTGTGGAATCTGGGTGCTGCTTTTCCTTTTACTGGATTTCAAATGAGAGTATACATTTTTCTCTGTTTGATGTGCTGGGCAAGATCTGGTAAGAACTGAATAATTTGATTTATCTTACCAAATTGTGTGTAAGATAATCAGCATGGTCTTCTGATTCTGGGATAAAGAATTTTATGACATAGTATGAAAAAAAATAGTATGATTTGGGTACTAATTATATCAAGTGGGTAATTATGAAGAAATCTTGTGTATATATACATATGTGTGTGTGTGTATGTGTTTCTTAAATTGTATATTCTGTATTTTATTTACTTTCCAGAAAATTAATAACTAAAAATCCTTTTATAAGAAGATGTACATAGAGAACAGAAATATTCAAAAGAAAGAATAATTCAGTAATAGGGAAATTAATTCAATATTTGAAAATCATGACTTACTAAACATCTTGTTTCAATTTCAGTGCTCAAGTAATCTTACTTTTGAGGAAACTCTTTACATAATTGCCAATTGCAAAGCAAACAAAGTAAACATATACTACAACTTTTTTTTTTGACCTATTATGTTAAAGTGTAACAAAACGCAAACTGGTTTATAGTTATAAAGTAGAACTTTATTCTCTTGGTTTACTGGTTTATGGTAATAAAGTTTATTAATGTTAGTAATATCATTTACTTCTTTCTGGTAATAAAGTAGAACTAGAACTACTTGTTCTACTTTATGATAATAAGTAACATATTTAAAACTCATGATGAATGGATTTTTGTGCCTTTGCAAAGGCAGATGATTTTCTTTGTTTTAAATTTCCTTTTAAAAAAATTCTTGAATGCACCCTTGAATAACCTTAAAATATCACGTAGAAATTCAAATTATTTCTTGTTTTTTTCAATTGGATATTTGAGTTAATCAAATTCTAGAAATGTTTGAGTTTTATATTCAAACACAGAATCTAAGTGATATTAATATACAGTTTATTATATTTTTCTCATGTAGACGTTTCTTGATAGGCATTTTATATTTGTGTAATGTATGATAGTGGCATCTTAATTTAGAAGTCAGAGAAATTTGAAGTCCAGGCCCCTAACTTTGTGTCATTTATAGTTTACATCATTTTTGTATTCTGGTTTATACTCCAAACTCATGTGGCAAAATTTCTAAGATGATTGTTTTGATTAGTAGTTAGGAATTACCTAAATTTTCAGTTGGGGAAACTCTGATATAATTACTATGTATGTTTCTGTCTCTGTTGACTGAAATAGAACAGCAGGCCCTTTAGATATTAATGACAGTAAATAGAAAATAAGGAAATTAAAGATCAGTTATTCTCAAAATCATTTGTAACCCATGCAGACTTTTAGTCCTCCCTCCCATTTTCCTCAAAATCCCACGTGCCTAGGAAATTGTTGAATTTTCAGTAATTAATTTCCTACAATTATGTTTTATTCAAATTTTAAATCCCCCTCCCTTCTCCACTAGAGATTCTGATATGTGCCTCTTCAAGAGTCTGTCTCACACTCCTCAACATGAAAATCATTACATGATTACATCTGCCTTCAAAAAAGGAAAAATATTCTAAAAAACCAAGGTTATCAGATGTTTTAAACATTTTTAAATGGAGGGCCATACTGTATCTTTTCAGCTCTGTATCTGCTGTATCTATTCAGCTGTGTCATTATAATATGGAAACTGCTGTAGACAATTCATAAACTAATGAGTATGGCTGTGTTCTAATAAAATTTATTATAGATAATAACATTTGAATTCATTGCAATTTTCACATGTCACAAAATATTATTATTTTAATTCTTTTCAGCCATTTAGAAATGTAAAAACTGCCTTACCTTGCCAGCCAGATTTGGCCCTGAGGCCATAGTTTGCCAGCTCTCATATTCCAGTAACTTGGAAGAGATGTTAAAGAAACTTAATTTTCTTTCTCATTTTACAGTTGAGGACCGTGAAATTCAGAAAAAATGGAGTCATTTTTCTAAGATGATAACACTTATAATATGCAATATAAAATACTCGGGAATCTTGTTTAAAGTACAGATTCTTATCCACAGGCTGGAAGTGAAGCCCAAGATTCTGCAATTCTGATAAACCCCCAGGTGATGCCTGTGGGTATGTGGGACTATACTTGGAGTAGAGAGAGTATAGAAATTTATAGAACGTTCCTTGGCAGGCTTTGTAGGGCAATGATCTTTCTGAAACCAGAGGCACTCTGAGCTCATTGACTCAACAAATTCATCATTTTTCTCTAAGTTGTATAAAAATTTATATAATTGTATAAAAATTTTGTAAAATTTGTATAAATTTGTGTAATTTGTATTTAAAAATCTTTCTGATGTGACTAGTAATTTATTTCTACTGATTTGCTAAGATCACATGGCTACAAGCAACTTTAATTTATTGTACAAAAGTTTTTTTTAAGATGAGCTTGACCTGCAAGAACATGGAATTTGCATTTAAAAGACCCAGATTCAAGTCCTGGTGGCTTGTTATCTCAAGGCCAAATCACTTAACATCTGTGAACCTTAGCTTCCCCATTTTTAAATGAAAGTAAAACTCATAATACTGTCTCACTGCATTGCAAAGCTCAAAGGAGGTTAACATAAATGTGTGATTTGGTCAATTATAAATTAGGTTAGAATACTCCATTGTGTTTTCTTCCATGTACATTTTCTCTGTAATTGTCTCAGATTAATTTCCAGGTGTAGGCCTTTACACCATACAGTTGTGGTAGACCTGTATGGACCATGGGTATCAGAATCCCCTGGGTTATGCATTTTAAAATGCAGATTTACCTACCAAATCAGAATCTCTGGGGATGGCACCAGGAAACTACATTTTGAACAAACTTTCCCAGTCATTTTTACCCTCACTTTTAAACCCATGCTTGAGAATTCTTGATCTAAAGACTTCTCAGACATTTACTTTATTTTGTTTGTGTAGTCAGCTTCATTTCCACAACTTTCCAAACATTTGCACAGTTGGAAGAGTTTCTGGTGGAATATCTTGGTTACTTATGACTTGTTAAATAGTGTATATTTTCTGAATGTGCTTTGATTGTTTCAGAACCAGAAAATTAAAGATACTTTTACCTCTTATTTCGCCTTCTGCCCCTAGCTTTCAGAGATACTAAAGTTCTATTTACAGTTTTGTGTCTTAACTGACTCTATGGCCATATAAACCTCTGTTTTTTTTAGGCATCAGGTCAGTCTGTTGTTTTGTACCTGACATTTTGCTGGCCCCAAAAGGTCTTCATTCTTTTTATTACACATGAATAGAATTGAGCTAGTGAATTTATGTTGCTCAACTGTTTGCATAATAACTTGTGCCATGAATATAGTTATACTTTTCAGACGTCATTCGTGAATGTTCTGTTGCTTCTAATTGTGTGATCTTTCTTCATATACGAAATGAGGGAAAGGATAGCAAATATAAAGCAGCACAGTGCCTGACATGGAGTGAGTGCTAAATAACCATTAAGCATTATTACTGTCGCTGATGGTATAGTTACAGCTGTTAATAAATATTTATTGTAGGTTTTTTCCAGTTTGGGGTCCTTATGAAAGAAGCGTCTATGAATTTATAAATATTATGGACAAGTTCTTTTTTTTAAAAAAAGATTTTATTTATTTATTTGACAGAGAGAGAGCAGGAGAGCACAAGTAGGGGGAGCATCGGAGGGGAGGGAGAGGCAGACTCCCGCCTGAGCAGGGAGCTCGACGTGGGGCTCGATTCCAGGACCCTGGGATCATGACCTGAGCCAAAGGCAGTTGCTTAACCGACTGAACCACACAGGCACTCCAAGTGCTTTTACTTTTCAAGGGCAAACAATTGGAAGTGATTTTTTTAGGGTCATAAAAGTACATATTTAACATTTTAAGAAACTACCAAACTGTTTTCCAAAATACTGTACCATTTTGTCACTTCCTTCAGCAATGAAGCATGCTTCAAGTTGCTTTACACATTCACCTATATTTGGTTTTGTCAGTCTTTTTAATTTTAGCCATCCTAGTACGTGTATAGTGATGTATTATTTTGGTTTAATTTATATTTTCCTGGTGACTAGTGATGTTGAGCATCGTTTCTAGAGCTTATTGGCCATTATACCATTGTTTGTTAAGTGACTTCAATTCTTTTGACAATTCTTAAACATTGAGGTGTTGTGTTTTACCTGTATGTGTATATAAACACACATGTTCCCCTGCCCTACACATTCTGGACACAGGCGACTTTCAGGCATACATATTGCAAGCCTGCATATTCATATTCTTAACAATGTCCTTTTAGGAGCAGACATGTTTCATTATGACAGTGTCCAATTTATCAGTTTTTCTCTTATGTGTCACACTTACTGTAATCTTGTTGGAGAAACCCTTGCCTTCTTCAAAATCATTAATATTTTCTCTCAATATTTCAGACACATAGCCTGCTCACTGCCAGAAAGTGAAGCTGAATCAAAGCAAGCAGAATTGAGAGCATGAGAAGGAGACAAGATGGGTCTCTTTTACACTAGAGCTAGTTTAGCTCGCTTAAAATTAAATATGACCCTTCTAGGGTCTCTATTGAATGTCCATGATGTTCTTTAAGGTCTTTCTACTCTGGCTAGTGAGAATGTCATTGTCTCCCAGAGCATTTGTGACTTTTAGAATTGTTCTGCTTAGAGCTCTTTGTGGAATGTCACCCTCTGCCTGTGTAGGCTTGTATCCAGCAACCTACTCGTGGGGACGCCTCTGAGTCCCCGCTATTTCAGAGCTCTGCCTCCACACAACTCCTTCTGTTGCAGCACTTTCTGATAGAAATTCTAGTTGTTTTACCCTCCCTAAACTCTGATCTTTCTCCCCAGTTTGGTAACACCACCATGCTTCCCTTGGGTCCAAACTTCCTGCACGGCAGGAAGCTATGCCAGGCAGAAAGCTATTAGATTATAGTGTTCAAATAATTTATTTCCTTTCTTTTAGACATCACAGTTCTGAGCCCTTTGTTGTCCAGTGTCTAAACTTTTCTATATACATTTTATCCAGTATTCTAGCTGTTTATAGAAGTAAGAGGAGTCTGGGTATCTTTCATGGCAGGAATTGGATTCTATAAAATTTAATTGTGATAAACCACACATAAAAATTACCATTTTAATAATTTTTAAGTGTACGGTTCAGTGGTACTAAGTACACTGACAATGGTGTGCAACCATTGCCACTATCCATCTCCAGAACTTTTCTATCTTTCCAAACTGAAACTATTTACCTATTAAACAGTAATTCTTCATTTTCCTCTCTCTGCCAGCCCCTGGCAATGTCTTTATGTCTCTATTTGACAAATTTAGGTACCTCATGTAAGTGGAATCATGTCTTCAGAGTTCTTCCATGTCGTAGCATGTGTCAGAATTTCCTTCTTTTTTGAGGCTGAATAATATTCCATTGTATGTGTATACCAGATTTTGTTTATACATTCATCTGTTGATGGATACTTGGAATGCTTCCTTCTTTTGGTTATTATGAATGATGCTGCTGTGAACATAGGTGTATAAATATGTTTGAGTCTCTGCTTTCAGTTTTTTTGGGTGTATACCCAGAAGTGGAATTTCTAGATTATATGGTTATTCTCTTTTTAATTTTTTCAGGAACCACCATACCGTTTTCCATCCCCATCAGCAATGGACAGGGTTCCAATTTTTCTGCATTCTTGCCAGTAGTTGTTGTTTTCTGTTTCTTGATAGTAGCCATACTTTTTTTTACCTTCAAATCCTAATAGATTTGAAGTGGTATCTCATTGTGGTTTTGATTTGCGTCTCTCTAATGATTAGTGATATTGAGCATCTTTTCATATTATTAGCCATTTGCATATCTTTATCTGTGTGTCCATTTAAATCTTTTGCCAATTTTTTAATTGGTTGTGTATTTGTTGTTGTTATTGTCATTGAATTATGGGAGGTCTTTATGTCTTCTGGGTATAAATCCCTTATCAGATATATGATTGGTCAACATTTTCTCCCATTCCCTGTGTTGCCTTTTCACTCTGTTGATAATGTCCTTCAGTGCACAAAAGTTTTTAATTTTGATGAAGTACAATTCATCCATTTTTCTTTTATTCTCTGTGCTATTTTTGGTAATGCTCAAAAAGTCATTACCGGATCCAAAGTCATGAAGTTTTCTCTTATGTTTTCTTCTAAGATTTTTATGGTGTTAGTTCTATCCTGTCCTTCTTTTTCTCTTGTAAGAATTTTAACTTAGAGTCTATTTTCTCTGATGGAAGTATAGATACCCCAGTCTGTTCTTTCCCTACCCCACAACTGTATTGAGGAATAATTGACAAATATAATTGTGTATGTTTAAGTTGTATGATGTGATGATGTGATGCACATATACATTGTGGAATGACTCCCAAGATCAGGATAATTAATACATCTATTACCTCTCATAATTAACACTTTTTTGTGTGTGTGATGAGAATGCTTAAGATTTACTCTCAGCGACTTTCAAGTATGCAATATTATATTATTACAGAACCAAATAGATAGTATCATATTATTAACTATAGTCACCATGCTGCATATTAGATCCTCAGAACGTACTCATCTTATAACTGGAAGTTTGCACCCTTTGATCTGTATCTCCCCATCCATCCTTCCCAAACCTCTGGTAACCACCATTCTATTATCTATTTTTATGAAATTGGCCTTTATTTTATTTTTTTAGATTCCACATATAAATGATGCTATATAGTATTTGTATTTGTTTTTCTCTGTCTGGTTTATTTTACTTAGCATAATGCCCTCTAGGTTTATCCATTTGTTGCAAATGGCAGGATGCACTTTTTTATGGCTGAATAATATTCTGTATTATTCACATATATATATGTGTGTATATATACCACATTTTCTTTATCCATTCGTTCACTGGACATTTAGATTGTATTTCTGCTCTCTTTTGGTAACTTTCTGCATTGAATATCTTTTTTCCATCCTAATACTTTCAACCTATGAATGTCTTTAGATGTAAAGTAAGTCTCTTACAGATACCATATAGTTGGATACTGTTTTTTTTTTTTTTAAGATTTTATTTATTTATTCGACAGAGACAGAGACAGCCAGCGAGAGAGGGAACACAAGCAGGGGGAGTGGGAGAGGAAGAAGCAGGCTTCTAGTGGAGGAGCCTGATGTGGGGCTCGATCCCTGAAGGCTGGGATCACGCCCTGAGCAAAGGCAGACTCTTAACGACTGCGCCACCCAGGCGCCCCTGGATGCTGTTTTTTTATCCACTCTGTCAATCTATTTCTTTTTATGTGGGGGTTTAATCCATTTACATTTGCAGTTATTACTGATAAGGAAGCACTTATTTTGCCATTTTGTTGTTTTTATACTTATAGCTTCTTTTTGCCTTTCACTTCCTCTATTACTGTCTTCTATTTGTGTTTAGTTGATTTTTTGTAGTGACATGTTTTGATTCCCTTCTCATTTTCTTTTGTGTGTATTCTACAGATTATTTTCTTTGTGATTATCATAGGGATTACATGTAACATCTTAAAGTTATGACAACCTTTCTTAAATTGATACTCAACTTAAAAAAAAAAGATTTCAATAAAAACTTAACTTTTACATAAATAACTACTTCTTTACAGCTCTGCTTTCCTCATTTTCAGTTATGACACTAATTTTATCCTTATATTGCATAACATTAACATAGATTTATGATTATACTTATGCATTTGTCTTTTAAATTCTGTAGAAAATAAAAAGAATTATAAATCAAAATTGCAAAAATACTGTTTTTATATTTGTTCATACATTTGCCTTTTCCACAGCTCTTTATATTTTCATATGACTTTAAGTTACTGTCTAACATCTTTTCATTTCAACTTGAAGGTTCCCATTAGCATTTCATGTAGAGCAAGTCTATGGTAGTGAACTCCCTCAGCTTTTGTTTGTTTGAGGATATCTTAATTTTGCTCTCATTTTTGAAGGACAGTTTTGCTGGTTATAGAATTCAAGGTTGAAAGTTTTTCTCTTTCATCACTTTAAATATATAAATATATCATCTCACTGCCTTCTGGCCTGCAAAGCTTCTGCTAAGAAATCTGACAATCTTATTGGGGATTCTGGTAAGTTTTTGATACCTAGAACTTTATTTTTCTACTCCTAACATCTACCAGAATTGAGTCAGTTCCATGTTTTTTAGTTAGTTCCATGTTTTTTAACATATACTGGTTAACAGTTTTTTTTATCATTTTGAAAACTTTTGTTTTTATTTTCTAATAGTAATATTACCAATGTAATCAGCTATATGATGTCCCAATAAAGCTAAACAAAATGAAACAAAACAAAAACGTATTCCCTCAGTAGCATTTGACTTAAAGCAGTATTACTCACACTTGTGGGGTCAGGTGGGGGAATTGGTTAGGCAACACTGCTCTTCTTTGATTGGGTTCACTTACATGTTTTGCTTTTGACTGGTCGTCGGTTTGCTGGGGGCGACTAGCACAACCAGCAACTTGGCTCTTTTGTCCCTCTCTCTCTCCTCTTCTATCAGGCCAGACCAAGGATATTTTCATGGTGATGGCAGAAGTATGAGAGGCCAGCCCCCCAACATGCAAGCCCATTTCAAGCCTCTGCTTGTGTTAAGTCTACCAGGGTCCTGTTTTCCACAGCAGGTTATTTGTTTGTGCCCATATCAAGAAGTGAGGCAAGTCACCCATTTATGATGGTAGAAGAATGACTCAAAGCTACAAGGCAAATGGCATGGATTCAAGAAAGGGTGATGAATTGGAGCCACCCATATAATCTAGTACATCAACCAGCTTTCCTTTTTTTTAATTTTGTGTAGAATATACCTCCCCATTTCTTTAAAATTTCCTGTGTACTTCTTTTAAATGACTCATAGCTAAGTGTCATTTAGAAAAATTGTTTAATTCTAGTTAGTTAGTTAGTTAAATTAAACAAAAAATTGTTTAATTCTAGTTAGTTAACATACAGTACAATGTTGGTTTCAGGAGTAATTTTAGTGATTAATCACTTGCTTAAAACACCCATTGCCCATTTTCTAATGAAAGCTGAGATTCTTTGCTTTTTAATGGGCAATTTTTATCCAGTTACATAACTGTATATATCATATATATTTTTTCTCTAGTGTAATTGTGTCATTTTGTTTCATGTTTTTTACTTCTATAGTTAATTTTTTCATTTTCTTATCTTTTGTATATATGCACTGTTTGCTATACCTTTTTTTTAGTGTGTACAAAGTTATGGGTACTGTTTATATAGTACAGTGGTTAACATTTAAGGTTTTCAATATCTTTTTAAAGCCACACTTATCTATTCATTAAAATTTTAAAAACTGACATCTTTTGAATCCCCCAGTTAAGGAATTTTTGTACCACACTTATTTTCTCTATACTCCTTTTAACCTATGTTCCCATCTTATTAGTATATTGACTTATACTAATATTTAAATATTCTTAGCAAACATTTGAATAAGAATGCCTTTTGATATTGCATGTATGTTTTACTCAGTTTTATAATATATACACTTATATTGGTGTCTTTCCTATTTCCATATAAACTTTCAATCTTTTTGTAATGAGTTTCTGTGGATCTTATCTTCAGTAAACTTAGCATTTATTTAACAGTGATGATGTCAGGAACTCTATTATGTCATTTATGAGTGGTGTAGTTTAGGGAGGATATAAAATCATTAGACCACAAACTTTTTCACTTATAACTTTCATTCATTGGACTTTTATCTGTCTAATGTATTGTTTTGGAAGACAAATCTGAAGTCATCATGACTTCATTCCTCTATTTTAACATGGATTTTCTGCCTTGATGTTTTTAGGATATTTTTCTCTTTCACCAAAACCCAAACTAGTTTCTAGGAAGCCTCTTGGTGAGTCTGATTAACTGATTTTCTCTATATTGTGATGAGTCTTTTCAGTTTGCACACCCTGGAATGCAATTATTTCCTTAGTGATTGTAACTGCAACCCTCTCCCTCTCCAATTCCTTCCCACCCCAAGAAAACAATGATGATTTTTAATTTGAATCATCATTTTCTGTCCCATATCTATGTTTCCCTTCATAATTGAAATCTTTCTTTTTGTCAGGTGAGCATTCCATGATTTAGCACATGTAATGTGAATTTTTATTCTATGATTGCATTTTTTCTTTTCTTGAATTGTAGTATCTCATTATTCCACTTTTCATTTTATGCTATTGTTTTTTTACCTTACCAAATTTTCTGTTAATGTCCTCCTAGGGAGGACACGATTTTTCTTGTATTATAATGAGAGTGCTATTGAATTTTCTGCAATTACTTCTACATCTGGCAACAGATAATAGATTGCTCTGTTGATTGTTTCAGGTGATTTCTGTCCCTTACTTTATCAGAGGGATACTACTCTTTATTCCTCATTACTCATCCCAGGACCAGGTAAAATCTACCTTGGCTTGGAGTGGACCAACAGTTTGGATATACTGATTGCATTTGGCCTTCTCAGAGTTTCAGCTGATGGAAGCATTTCAGATGGTGGAAAGATGGATGTACACAATTCCCTATGCAATTTGTATAGTGTAGTAAGCAGTGATATTGCACTGTGGTTTGATTTATTTCTCCTCTCCACTTCCTCATTCTCTAGTACTTAGGACAAATGAAGTTTGTTTCAATGTTTTCACTTGTCTGAGTATCTCTCATCTGTTAACCTGGGAATTAATTGTGCTTCTCCTTCACTGCCTTCCCCCTTTGTCTTCTGAATAATTGTGACAAAATCACATATATACTTTCCAAACTAAAAGGTAGATTGTAATTTGTGCATATTATTATGGATTTATCAAATACACATTATATGTCTGTAGTTTTAAATATATGTATATGTAATACATATTTATATTTATTAAATATATTTGTAGTTTACTTAATCACATCATTGTTTCTGGGCATTTAAATCACTCCCATTTCTTCAGTCCAAAAATAATATATATTAGTTCATTTTTATATGTTTAAATGACTATTTTCTTGGGACAAGTTCTTAAAAGTAGAATTATTGGCATGAACTATATTAACAATTTTTTGAATTTTTGATATAAATGGACAAAATCGTTTCCCCAAATCTTTTAATAAGTTAAACTTCCTAAAATAGTACATGCATATGCTCATTAAAAAATTGGGATTATATGCTAATTTTGAAAGAAATTACAATTCTGAGAATTTATGAAAAAGAAAATTAAAAAGCAGCCACTGTTTCACTGCCTAGGTATGACTATTGCTATTGATTTGGCTTAGTTATTTCATTCTGCCATACTTCTCTCTAGGATAAATGGATGGATAGATAGATACATAGGTAGGTAGGTAGGTAGGAAGGTAGGTAGATAGATAGACAGACACATAGGATACACACATCGATGAAAGTACTATATGGTGATATTTAAGATGTTTTAAGTTTTTGTGCAATTATGCATAAGCCTGTTATTAATGTTTTTACACTTAACACAAATCATTTATTTCATTAGTGTAAATCCTAGGAAGAAAATAAGGAAGAACACATATTTTTAAGATTATGTGTCTATATAATTTCAATTTCAAAAGGATGTTGTATCAACTTATGCTCTCAGAATCCATGTATATGAATATTTGTTACATATTCCTTCACAAGTATTAAGTATTAAAATGATTTTTTCTTTTTGTTCGATAGGAAGAAAATGATACCTTATTGTTTTGATTTGTATATATTTGATCACTAGTTAGATAAAATATGTTTTCTTGAATGATTATTATACATATATATTATCCTGCAAAATTTCTGTTAAAGCTCATAATCTATTTACTTTTATTGGTGTGCATAATACTTTCTTTACTAACAATGTATTTTTTTAAAGATTTCATTTATTTATTTGAGAGAGAGAGAAAAAAAGGGAGAGAGGGAGGGAGAGAAGAGAGAGAGCAGGAGCATGAAAGGGGGAGTGGAGGAGGAGCAGAGGGAGAGTGAGAAGCAGACTCCCACCCAGCAGGGAGCCCGGTGTAAGGCTAGATCCCTGGACCCTGAGATCAGGATCTGAGCTGAAGGCAGATGCTTAACTGACTGGGCTACCCAGGTGCCCCTTTACTAACAATATTAATGATTTAAGTGACACCATTGCTATTTTGTACAGATAAAAAATAATTCTTAATTTTTAACCAATCATATTTCTGTATTTTATTTAAAAATTTTGGATGCTTCTTGTTCAAAGGGCCTTTTTACATAATCAACACATTAAACATTGTAGTTACGCAGAGTTTTATGTTGAAATACTTATGAAATAAAATCCTTCCTCCAAGTTCAAATCTGTTCTTTGTTACGGCCATAGGAATTGTATCAAATACTATCCCAGTACTCAGCTTGACTAACTTTTTTTTTCTTATTTCAGAGAATAAAAGATTATGCCTTGAATTCTCTCAGCTAAGTATAAAGGATTCCTTCAAAGATTTGTTTGTTCCCCAAACGGAGATTTTCTTGATGTTGTATACAAGGAACAACCTCAACTGTGCTGAGCCACTGTTTGAGCAGAGTAACTCACTTAATGTGAATTTCAATATAAGCAAGAAAACAGTCTGGCTTATTCATGGTTACAGACCAACGGGCTCTGCTCCCTCATGGCTTCAGCGCTTCCTAAGGATTTTGTTGAATCAAGACGATATAAATATAATTGTAGTAGACTGGAACCGGGGTGCTACAACTTTTCTTTACAACAGAGCAGTTAAAAACACCAGAAAAGTCGCCATGAGTTTGAGTGGATACATTCGGAATCTTTTGGTAAGAATTTTATATATTGTATATGTTTTACAATATATAGTGTTTTATGCAATACCACAAAGTGGTAGTAAGAAATACTTTTTTCCTATACACATTAGGAATTATTGCTTTGATGTGCTAACATTTACAGCCGTTTTTAATGTGTGTAAATGGATAAATTCCATACCTCGTTATGAAGTGTCTTATTAAAAAAAAATCTTAAAGACTCAGTTATAATGTTTTGTCTTAAAATCTTTTAAGATTTTAATTTTTTTTAATTCCACCTATACTGACATGATGTTAGGGTAGTAATTCCATGTAGAACAAGGGGGTAAACTATATAATCATTAGGTTCTTTAGATATCTTTTCTAAGGTATGGCTAATATGTTTATAGTTAAGCAAGTGTGAATTGGTCAAAGTGAGGGAAAAACATCTTGAAAAGTAGCAGACTTCTGCCAACTTTGGAGGCAAGTCTTAGTACCATTCAGATTTGTCCAGCATTTAGGTGCAGGGTTGGGGCGAGTCAATTACATTCAGGCCAGTTTTAGGTCATCTGCAGTTTGAATGATCTACATTTACTGTGTCAACCCATACGGAGATCAGTGTCTCTTCTAGAGAGAGATGTGGTGGTGATGTGCACTTGAGAGAAAGAAGGGTGATTTCTGATTTGGAACATTCTTGGGCTTGAAATCTGCTTTGAGTTTTGTTGTGCTGAATTTCCAAGGCTCTTCTGAAATTGGGCAAGCTTACCAGAGCCAAGAAGCAGTTTACATGTAGTGGTCAGGAGTCAGACTGAAAGAGTTCAACGACAAAATCTCTCTCTTATCTTCTGTGTGACTTTAAGCAATTGCTTAACCTCTCTGCCTCATTTACTCATCTATACATTTGGGATAACCAAACTTTATAACAATATTTTGTATAAGTATTAAATGAAATTAATTATTGACCAGTGCCTGACATATAATAATCATTAAATAAAACCAGGATCAGTATAATTTTTACATCCCCACATTTGGGCAAAAGCAAACCATCTCTCGAGAGAGACAGAGGAGGTAATTGATTCATCTGTTCTTAGAGTCTATAAACTGCATAATTGATTTTTGCTTACAGCAGTGGTCTTTTCTCTAATAACATGTATTTTAAAGTGTGGGAAATATGTATGTTAAACATTCATAAGTCTTTATATTTAGGAAAAAGGATAAAAAGCTTAATAACACTAAAGTTGAGAGTGATGCTCCCTTGGGTTTCTGGGCATTGCTCTGAGGAATTTGAAGAAAATTAACACCTTCTACCTGGAAAGCCTGGATTTAGTTTCTCATTGGCAGTAAATGTCCCACATCTTTCTACAAGGCTCTAAAATGTGTTCAAAACTTGAGCTTGGAATATTGGATTCCATGATTTTCAGCTTGTGATTTAGGAATCCATGATCACACTTGGAATCTATGAGTCTCATTTTATCATCTCTGAAATGAGCATTCTCATTTCACACTCTGTCAGTCTTCTTAGTGATTTTGACACAATCTGATCAGAAAAAAACAAGAAGGCAGGTTAGTATATATTTTGGATTTAAACAGGCCTGGACTTGAAGTCCATCTTTTTCTTTTATAGTAATAAGTATATGTGGCTTTGGGCAACTCATTATCAAACCATGTTATTCAACATTTAATAAGTGCCAGGAATAGTTTGAGACAATAGGATAAAAGTAAATATCTCATAAGACTAATGTGAATATTAAATGTGAGATTTACAAAGCACTTATTCAAGGTAAAGTACCCCATAATGTCTACTACTATTATAACAAAATTCTTTAACTAAAGGTATTATTTTGCATCTACTAGTTTAGATAATAGATAACAAAGGTTTTTAAAAATGTACTGGTATTACTAAAAACGTATAGAGAAAAATCAGATCTGTTATGGAAAATGTTGAACAAAGATATAGTTGTTTTCAAATTATAAAATCCCATTCTCCATCTCCCAGAAATGTATTAAACTAGAAAAAAATAATGAATTCTAGAATATTGATGCGCAGGACATAATTTGCGATTTCTGAAATGAAAATAATAACATTGCATTTTCACTTGCAGAAGCATGGAGCGTCTCTTGATAATTTTCATTTCATAGGGATAAGCTTAGGGGCTCATATTAGTGGATTTGTTGGAAAGATATTTCAAGGTCAACTTGGAAGAATAACAGGTAAAATATTTTTGATAAAATGTGTTTAGCATTCTTTAAAGCATCAGAAGTTATTTTATTTAAAAGTTATCAGGCACAATAATTAAGCAGTAGAAATGATGCAATTTTTTTTCTGTATTATATTCAAATGCTAGTCTTTGCTTTAGTTAGATTCTAAAGTCTTGTTTCTTGTTTAGTTCTTTTTTTTTTTTTTTAAAGATTTTATTTATTTATTCGACAGAGATAGAGACAGCCAGTGAGAGAGGGAACACAAGCAGGGGGAGTGGGAGAGGAAGAAGCAGGCTCATAGTGGAGGAGCCTGATGTGGGGCTCGATCCCATAACGCCGGGATCACGCCCTGAGCTGAAGGCAGACGCCTAACCGCTGTGTCACCCAGGCGCCACTCTTGTTTAGTTCTTAACAGAGTTGAAGTGCTCCTATAGAAAAGGGAGGTAGAAGATCAATTTCTGCAACCCTGTGTGAATTTTAAGGACACATTATTGTAACAATCCAGAGGAAAATATGACCCATAAATATAAAACTTTTTTCATGTATTAACTAAATATATAATCTGTACTTAATTTTCAAACTTCGACACATTTCTATTCTTTTAAGAATTTTATTTGAACTCCAGAAGAGAGAATCAGGAGTTGATATCCAAGCTTGAGAGAGTCTAGATCTGATACCCCTCAAATTTTCTTAACAGAGTTCCTGCGTCCAGAAAGCCTAGTAACCAAGTAATGCTGACAGAGATTTTCATGCTTCCATTTGGTAATGGTGGTGATTTTAGAATAGAAAGATCGTATCCCTCCCCAATCAATTCAGCTTTTTAATGACTATTGAGATCTGTGTCCATAGAAGATTTATAATGATTTCAAGTGTTAATAAAAGTAATAAGTAATAGAGTGTTAAGTTAAACAAAGGGGGAGGGGAGAGGTGAATGAATTGCATAGATAGGATCTCTACAAACCTTAAGTATACCTACAAACCTTAAGTATACCATACTTATTTATTCTGATCAATTTTAATATTATCCCCATTATACAGATGTGAAAACAGGTTAACTGAATGAATGTAGGGGGAGGGAGTCAAAAAGTTTTTAAAAGCTAAGCCAGGATTTAAACAAAACTTTCTAGCACCCAAAGCCCATTCTGTTTCAACCACCATAGTAATCCTACTTTATGCTAAAGTGTGTTTACTCACACATTAGTCCAGTTCGCTTGGCTCCACTGGCCAAGCAACCATCAGGGTTTAAAAGTCCAGCAAATGTGGTAGGTCTATATCAGAATTATTTATGAGAAGAGAAGTTTTGGCCTCATTCAGTCAAGTGGGCTAAGTAAACTCGGGATAGGAGAAGGGCTTGAGATGAGCAACATTATATTTTACTTTTTAAAATACCTTTTTTGAGATGATTGTATCTTCCATGGCATAAATGTTCTGAAGTTGTTGAATTTTACCTCCTTCCCATCCCCTCGCCTTTTTGACACATGCCAGTAGGTCATGAGCCTAGAATTTCTATTTAAAATTTCAAATATGGGGTGCCTGGGTGGCTCAGTTCATGATCCCAGGGTCCTAGGATCAAGCCCCATGTAGGGCTCCCTGCTCAGCAGAGGGTCTGCTTCTCCCTTTCCCTCTGCTGCTCCCCCTGCTTGAGCTCTCTCTCTCTCTCTCTCTGTCAGATCAATAAATAATATCTTAAAACAATAAATAAAATTTCAAATACACCAGAAATAATATCTATATTCCATGGAAGTCTGATACATTTTTCTGTGTGTATATGGGAAACTTTTGTGAAAAATGAATGATAAAATAATAATATGTTTTATGCCACAGCCCAAATTTTATTTGGCACTTAAAAAATCATTTTCGAATTGTAGATAGATCTGGGATGAACTAGTAAGGCATGAGGTTCAAGACAGGAGCAGGATATTATTCATCCCCCCCACCTCAGGGCTGTAGTAGTTATTTGTTATTAACTATAAAGCTACTACTGGTTTATCCCTAAGTACTTCTTAAATAAAAATGCTAAAAAAATAGGGGTGCCTGGGTGGCGCAGTCATTAAGCGTCTGCCTTTGGCTCAGGGAGTGATCTCAGCGTTCTGGGATCGAGCCCCACATCAGGCTCCTCCGCTGGAAGCTGCTTCTTCCTCTCCCACTCCCCCTGCTTGTGTTCCCTCTCTCGCTGGCTGTTTCTCTCTGTCAAATTAATAAATAAAATCTTTAAAAAAATGCTAAAAAAATAAAACGTACAGTATTTTGTTGAGGCATCTCTAAGTGTGGCTTAACACTAGATTGTTGATAAACTGACGGTTGGTAAAAAGTATCATTCAAATAATGAAGATATTTGCTATTCATCCAATTTCATTTATCTTAATATTAGTTTTTGTACAAGTTTAAGGTAAAACTACATAGACATGCTTATAATGTAATAATAATGCAAACATATGATCTAATAAACACTGTAATAGGAATTGATTAATTGATTGACAGTTTCTTTCTTGAATTTCAGGTCTTGACCCTGCTGGGCCAAAATTCTCTGGAAAATCATTTAATGACAGATTAGATTACACCGATGCCAAGTTTGTGGATGTCATCCATTCTGATACCAATGGTAACAATGCAGGGTTTATTGCTTAATTATTTGAAAATGAAAAGCTGTAGACATTGGGGAAGAGGAGAACATAAAAGGAGAAAGAGTAGTGGGTAAAGTGATGATGAGTCTGTAATTATAAAATGATTGTTTCCCAGAAATGACATTTCTTGGAGTTCATGATGTCCTAGGGTGTCAAATGGCACTTTTTGCCATCAGCTTACCTTTTTCAGGTTTCAAGGACTGTCATATCATCCTAAAAAATTGAAACTTGAGGGGCGCCTGGGTGGCACAGCGGTTAAGCGTCTGCCTTTGGCTCAGGGCGTGATCCCGGCATTATGGGATCGAGCCCCACATCGGGCTCCTCCGCTGTGAGCCTGCTTCTTCCTCTTCCACTCCCCCTGCTTGTGTTCCCTCTCTCGCTGGCTGTCTCTATCTCTGTCAAATAAATAAATAAAATCTTAAAAAAAAAATTGAAACTTGATAAAAAAAATGCTTCATCTTGTTCATGCTATTGACAACTTCTACTGATCCCAGTTTCCTCACATGCTTCACATT